>NC_136504.1:111232139-111299639 GCF_053919585.1 Euprymna scolopes
TCACCCCCGTTCTTTCCAAGCTCCACAATAAATGCTTTGCTGGATTTTTATCCCTAATAGCTGGAAGATGGCCTCTGTGGTACCAGTGTATAAGAATTCTTGTACAAGAACTGACCTTAACAATTATTGCTCCGACAATCACCTCCACATCAGGGGGCGATTCTTGGACCACTATTATTCCTGATATTCATAAACAACCTTCCTGATAATATTGTGTCCGAGCTGACTATATTTGGTGATGGTAAAATGCTCGATAAAATACATGAGGGAAATCTAACGCAATGGCAGAATACCTAGGAAAAAAAACAAACAAAAAAACAGTGAAGTAAAGACAGCCTGAGACGCTATTTTAAAAGTGTTTACAACCCGACTTATATTTAACATAATATATCTGCAACGTGAACCATTCACGCATGCGCAATCGTAAAACAGTTAGAAAACAGAAAAACAGCTGACGACTTCATGTATCAATTTTAAACTTTGTCGTCTTAAAGGGCCTTTCTTCCGGATAAAAATCTATTAAAAAGCTTTTCCGTATGTCTAAATAAGCTATATCAAAAATTTCAAGTCTGTAGATAGAAAATTCGTTGAGAATATAGGTCGAGAATGATCCTTAGACACACATTCTCTCTTTTATAGATATACTAGCCTGGGTGCCCGGCTTTGCCCGCGTGTTTGGAGGTGTGTGTTGAACAAAAAAAAGTGGTAGTAGGAAGACAGGCCCAAACCTGTACTGCGAAGGAGGAGAAGATCATGAAAAAAGTGACGTCTTCGCTGTTGCGTCCATCGCAAAACCGGAAGCGACGAAGGTATAAATTAAGGCTAGTCAATCGAAAAAAGGGGATGAGTTCCGAAACTTATCAGAGTATCTCTCCGTATATAAAAGTGTCCAGTTGAGGTTGAAATAACGTTTTTTTCTAATTGTTCGATATTTTCGTCCGAAGGGTCGAGATTTACAACAATACCGATCTTGAGAAAATCCCTAGATTCTGTCGAAAGAGTAGGCAGAAATACATTCATGATGATGATTACTGCATCTTTCTAGATGATCGCCGTCACATTGAGTTCTCCCTATTCCGTCGCCCATGCCATCTCAGATGACTCTGCACTCTCGCCGCAGATTTGCACATCTTGAAGCAGATGTGACATACAAATTGAGCAATTTCCACTGAGTTGACTTCCTCTGTAAGTTGAAGGGTATTCATATAAACAATCAGATGGCTTCTCAAACCAGCAGTAGACTTGCAAATTTTGCTGCATATTAAACAGATCGTTTGGTTCGGACTAATAGGTCCAAAGTGTATCTTAAATACATATACATACATACATACATACATACATACATACATGCATACATGCTGATTTAAACGTCTTGTCAGATGAGTGCCACTCTCTCCGACACTTAAACTCCATGAGCCCAAATGCCTGAGGGAGTATCTATACAAAGATGATGTTACAGAGTCTTAGCTTTGTACGACAGCTAAGTCTCTTTCTCGGTTCAAATGTTGAGATCCATCAACAAGCAAGAGAAAGATAGCCAGCAACAAATCAAACTGCAGACCAGCTTAATGCGGGTACTGGTCTCCCGCTTTATGTTTTTTTTAAATCAGAGATTTGCTTCTCCTAGAAAGGTTGCCTTCCCACGGCTTACAGGAGCCCTCTCCACTCCAACACACACATACATACACACAAACACACACGGTGCTAGTTGGCCGTTGACCCCGAAAAAGGGTTCATTCCCCCTTTGAAAGGTCTTGTTTTTAATCCTTCAGAGAGACAAACCACCCTCCTCACCAAACAAGTCAGGTAGTACTGGGTTACATGGTACCAGTAGCATATTACATGACCATACATACACACATACATACATTTAAACAGTTATGTTGATTTATATCGTGTGTGTGTGTGTGTGTGTGTGTGTTTGTGTGTGTGTGGGTGTGTACTTGAACAAACTTGACGTTTTATATCAATAAAAACACTGTTCAGTTTTGAGTTTCTTAATTGCAACAAGCCGGGCAATTCTGAAGGAGGCAGTCCCTGACAAAAGTTTTGAAATCTTCTCAATAACAACAAAAAAAAGAAGACATTTATGGGACAGCCTTGTGGCGAGAACTAATCATAAATTCCTCATACCTATATTTGTTTATTGGTTCTCCTCTGTTGACCGGAGACAATATGACTGCGCATAAACCAGCTGCCCTTCGTAGAATTATGCGCGTCAAAAGCGCATATAAATTGACCACTTCATCGTTGCCGGGCTGTAAAACGCCCGGGAGAGCGACAGCGAGACGAACGACTGTTACCCTTTCATAACAATATCCAACATAGCTTTATTTGCTAAGTTTGCTTTACGCTATATCAAGTTTTTAACGTGTGATAACACTATATAAATCATGCCAAACAATCGTTTTATCTATAATTATTATAGTAAAACTTGATTGAGTGTTTATATTTCCTAAGAATATGAGGTGATAGAAAAATATAGGTGAGACAATACACCCAGACACACACACACACACACACACACACACACACACACACACACACACACACACATATATATATATATTTGTATATATATATTTCTGTAGAGATATATTTTCTTATAATACATATTAATCCTTATTTAAGAAGCTCAATGAAATTACAGAGCAATATAGAGAATAAGTGGCAAAATGTTATATTCCAAAATTCATGATGTTGACCATCCTATAATTTATTCCTTTAATTCAGTTGACTTATACAGTTCTTGACAGTATCTGTTTCGTAGAGCAACGATTGATATAAGAATTAAGTGATTGATCTTGCGCTACGAAACAGATACTGTCAAGAATTGTATACGTCAACTGAATTAAAGGAATAAATTATAAGATGGTCAACATCATGAATTTTGGAATATAACTTTTTGTCATTAATTTTCTCTATATATACATATATATATACATATACATATATATATGTGTATATATATGTGAGTGTGTGTGTGTGTATATACACTACTGATCAAAAATTTAAGACCACTTAAAAATCTTTTTAAAAAAAACCTTATTTTAAGGATAGCTTTTAAACTCTTCCGACTTAAGGTTACCAACACTACAATCTAAAAGGTTATTGAAACAAAAAAGCTACATTCCAAAGATTTATTTTCAAAATTTACATTTTTATTAAATTAGGCTTTTTACACATGATCAAAATTATAAGACCAGAGACAAAAAGTCTATTAAACTGTACAAAATTGTATAAAAAGTGTATGAAAACATTCAACCATCAAACTTAATAATGAGTTCTACATCCACTGCTTTTTTGTGCTTTCAAAACTTCTTTAGGTCAATGCTTGAAATAAGAGTTTCAATTAAGGTGCGGCGGGTCCTGCTCCAGTTTCTGAAGATGGCTTCACAAAGTTAATTTTTTGTTGAATATTGTTTGCCATTTCTATAAACCTCCCTTGTCATCCATCCCCAAACATTTTCGATTGGGTTCAAGTCCGCTGAGAATTCAGGATGCCTCAAGAGATGGACTCCATTTTCTTGTAGAAAGCTCAAGGTCCGTCTTGCAGTGTGGATTGCAGCATTATCCTGTTGTAATAACCATCTATCCCCACACAAATGATGACTTTCCATCATCAAAGATGCTTTTTGTAGCATGCTCACATAAGCAGCTGCTGTCTGACGACCCTGAACCATCTGGAGTTCCATAGTCCCTCTGTAAGAGAAGGCACCCCATAACATTATGAACCCTCCACCACTATGAGGTGTGGAAAAAAATTCAGTTCGCATGCTTTTGTCATGCCAGTATCACTGGAAGCCATCAGGACCATCTAAATTGAAATTTTTCTCATCAGAAAACAGGACTTTCTTCCACTTCTCAACGTCCCAGGTTTTGTATTCACGACCAAATCTTAAGCGGCCCACTAGCGACGTAGATGCAGTCGGGGAATTTGTTTACGCTTTTTATTGACCAAGCCTTTTTGTTGTAAGTCTCATTCGATGGTTATTGGACTGAAATCAGCATCTGTAACCGCCTTAATTTGAGCAGAAGAAAGTCCTCTGTCATTCACAACAACCTGTCTGATTCTCCTACTCAATGCATGGGAAATTTTGGATGGCCTACCAAAGGATTTTGCGTTTCCATAATTCTCAGTGTTCTTTAGAAAGTTGCAAATAACAGTTTAACGGCGATATACCTTAGCTGCTATCGCTCGCTGTGATAAATTTGTTTATGGAATCCTAGAATTTGATTGCGATCAACATCGGTTAGTTTTCTTGCTTAAAGCATGGTAACACCTTTACACAGTGTTTGCTGAACTAAAAACATGAGAATTACCATAAATCTAACAATTTATAACCTTAATCTTATAATTGTTATCATGTGTAAAACGCCTAATTAAAAAAAAGAAAATTTTTAAGTAAATGATATATATATATATATATATATATATATATATATATATATATATATATATATATATATATATATATTCAATTTAGGAAAAAAAAATTCCATAAGTCGCTGCAATAAATTTAATATTTCAAGCTTGAAAGAATCTTTAGTCAACGCCAGTCATTTAAGGAAAATAAAAATCGAATATAAAAACGTAGAAATTAAGAGACGGATAATAAGAAAAAGAGAAAGAAAATGTTTTCGAGACCTTTTTTTTAAATTAGCCGTCTAGACACGCATGCATTATTATACAGATGAGCACGTGTTTGATCAGTCGTAAGGAAGTTGTATGGAAGTAGTTAAATCGTGTCAGTTTGTCAACACATGTTATATATATATATATATATATATATATATATATATATATATATATATAATTCTAATATTTAATATTTGCTGTAGTATCAGGAACAGCTATTTATTTCATTTGTTTAACACTTTCACCCAGCATGATTTCAATTGAACTTGTGAATCCACCATTTGAAAACAAAAAAGACCCCCGAAATATATTATGGAAAATTTTCACACGCAGTAGCCATCTTCACGTAAGAATATATATATATATATATATATATATATATATATATATATATATATATATATATATATATTCTTACGGGTTAACCGGGTATATTTGCCAGATTCTTTTTAAAATGATTTTTCATGAGTTGGTTGATGCTATAATTTCTGGAATGATGGAGTTCTGTTATTTTTCATCGGCACTCTTCTCTGTTCTATTCTCTTAAGTTTTGCACGAGTCGTGGATATACTAAGGTAAGCGTTTTGTATTAGGGAGAACCCCTTCTCATCATAAACGAGTCAGTGTTCCTCTTCATCTCCGACACTCAACTATTGATCTGTTTCAATCAAAGGTGCATTCACCTTTCACTGTGGGATTTCCGATTCTCACGGAACAGAACCCAGGTCAACTTAGGGGTCATCCTTGACATTACCCTTTTGACACGAGCCTGTCAGGGCGACTTGGTTTTAACCATAATAGTTCTATCTGCCCCTAAATGAAGAATTTGCGAGCCAAAAGCAATTGAATATTTTCATCCACGACACGTGAGAACTTTAACCGGCCAGCAAGGTATATAAAAATATAACTGAATATGGCTTAAAGTTATATCCCGTTGGATCCAGAATATCCCCTCCTAAGTTCAATCCCGAACAACTGAGTTGGTTCGCCGTCACTTTTCACTCCCGATCTCAAATTCTTGGTCTATTTGACGCTAGCTAGGAGATTATAGCACACTTTTATTATCATCGCAGTCGGAGATATCGCCCATTTATTAATCAAAACAATTATTTGCCTGCCCTAGTAAGAGAACACCCCCTCATATGTGATGTGGTGTCTTAGAGGCGTAAAATTATAAGATATCAGATTTTAAATTAAAAATATAATAATCCAACTAGCGAAAAGGAAAAATAGATATTTATATGTTGACGAACTGGGGGGGTCCTGTTTGATCAGGCATAAAATATGCTTAAATATGATATATTAATTTGTCCAGATTTCGTATATATTGTTATAGAGTCGGGATTTAAAAGTATATGAATAAAAAAATATTTGAATGCCATCAACTAGAATCGAAACCAGAAGCGAAACTGTAGTATTTAAAGCTGGTGACGTTACCATTGTACGAACGTGACACGCCTATGAACTGATTAATATATAGCGTATTTCTTTACAATTTTAACCCATGCAACTATTTTAAGCGGCATAACACTCATAAAAGAACGGCCAGTAAAACATCCAACAATCAGAGACCCCTAGAATTGCTCTGCGACTTTTAGTTTCGGTCCGTTGGTTGGTTGTTTTTGTTTTACGGCATATCAACCTTTTTCAATTTATTTAATGCCGAATCTAGTGATTTTGAGGAACGATTTTTTTAATGGAGTATATTTGTTTTTTAAGTCGGATTTTATGTAACCCATAGTTGGGACCCTAACAGGTACTACCACTCCGGGTCAGAGTGGACCTGGGAGCAATGGCAATTAAAGGGGAGCTCCACACTCCCGATGGCCCGCAAGCTGGGGCCTCACTATCGGATATAGTTTTAGGTCATATCCAGGACCATTTTAGTTTCAGAGGAGATAGAGTTAGAAAATATGGAGACAGGCAGACAGACAGACATACATATAACCTTTTATATATAAGATTGATAAAGTTATAGATACATTTACATTTTTTTCTTTTGTTAGTGTAACTGTTATGTTTTGTCGAGGAAAAACAGTTTGCTTCGCATTGTGTATAACTGGAAAATCTAATTCATAAACCTCATTTTATCTGTCTATCTGTCTGCTTTTTTGTCTGTCTGTGCCTCAAATAATTGGACTTCTTATGGGTCATTCTTTTATGGGTTGTTAGCCGGCTTACATATTTTTTTTAAAATGACAAAATTGAAAAAAAAAAGAAACTCGTTATACATTTTTACTTATTTATTTTTAATCAGTCAGATGCATGTAACGTTGGTATCGTGGTAACGATACCAATTTATGCATTACAGTTTCGATTCTAGCTGATGGCACCCAAATACTTTTTCTTTTGAATTCACTATTTTATAATAGTGTATACGAAATCTGAACAAATTACAATATCATATTTAAGCGTAGTTTACGCTCAGGCAAAGCCGGGCGCTCCCCCACTCCGTTAGTAATATTTTATGAACAATATAATTTTTTAATTTCTCTGTATTTTTATTTTTAATTATCGTTACAAAATACAGTACGTAAAGTTATATTTAACTAACTATATTGTTTATATAAATGCGTCTTCAAAAGAAATAATATTTTATTTGCTTCATCACCAGTGGTTACCGTCTTCATTAACAGCTTAATAAAATTGATTTAGCACCATTACATTTATATTTTATCTGCTGTAAATTTGTGTATTTATTATTTTTTTTTAAAAAAGTATAAGTGTCGTATGTTTTTATTGAGCGATAAAAAGTGTTTCAGAAGATTTTCTTACTATGGAATTAGTAGTCGCGTCGTGGCGCAATCTTAATTACTGTTGGGTCGGAGGCGTTTTTAATTCACTAAAGCATTTAAAATAATGAGTAAATTTATTAGGAATATTTCAATTAGTGTATTCCAATGTTATATGATTCATTGAATACATTTGAAACGTTAGTATGAATTAAAAGGAATGTGAGGGGGCATATATTATTATTATTTTTAATTTTATGTAGTATGCGGAAATAAAGAAAATGAAATAATAGTTGTAATATAAGAGGAGTTAGAGAGCTAAATATATTTAGAGTAATTTTTTTCTACATTCCGTTGGTATTTGAGAGAAATAGATTGTTCGGAATAAATGTAAACATTAGTAAGCGGGATAGAATATTCACTGTTTACGGGAAACATGTTTTATGAAGTATAGTAATTAGTTTGTTTAAGTGCTTCATTGTTTTTCTATAAAAACGCTATACGCTATGGAAAATTGATTATTTCATATATATGCATATGTATATATATATGCATATATATAAATATATATATAAATATATATTTATATATAAATATATATATATATATATATAGTCTTTGAAGTTTTTAACATTTGAAACTATACAAAAAATTACTTTTTATCATTCGTTAAAAAAACCATCTAGTCAGTAAGTCATTTAATCACCTGCAATCACTGCATCAACTCTCTCGAATTTACTATAATACCAATTTTTTTTATTTTTCAAGGGATCATCAGTTGTTTACCATGAAACACTGTTTCGGAGATTTAAAAACAAAACACTATATTACATCATGGCTCCCCAGCAGTGTTGATCAAACACCACCACCCTTAATCTTAGGAAGAAGACACGTTACAAAAATTTGATCCAATTTCCTATTCTTAATTGCAATTACTAACCTTTTCATAGTATAAAAATGAATTTCTTACCTGTGCGATTCATCAATTTCCACATTTAAAATGGATACATTTTTTAATTTATCAGTCTTGTATTCATAAGATTTGGATTAATCCATTTAACTACTTATCACCTCACTATAATTAGTAGTTTGTATATTTACATTCTTATTTATTTAAAATTAGATATATAAAGGTTAAAATATTTTATTTTTACATATATACATTTTTTTTATTATATCTATACATTTATTATATGTAATTATAAATACATTTTATACATTGCTAATATAGTTTTGGATTTCCTTTATTAATATAGTATGGTTTATCTTAAACGATTCAAAAGCATCAGGATAACGAACAAATGCTTTATTTAACTGTTTAAATATTTTATTTTTATCTCCACCTTGTTTATCATCCTTATTACTAAGCTAGAAACTGGTGGTATAAAATCTGTTAATTTTAGAGTAACGCGAGCTATTCTCAAAAACTCTGACATAATGGTTCCATAAAACGCAAAAACAGGGCAAGTGCTATCCTTATGGGGCATACGTACTATTTTAAAGGGGAATGTGTTTCTTTTATCAAATATTTTATAAAGAAAAATCCAATCCTCAATGTTTATATCTAAATCCAGGAATGTAGCCTGTTGTCCTCTATGTTCACAATTCAATTTTAGTTCGTTTGGGTATATAAGATGTTTATTTTTTTCGAATTCATCATTATCGTTTATGCATATAAGGTCATCTATAAATCTCCTACACCCATGAAAGTTATATGTTTTAGATATATCTGTTTTTAATAATGATGACATATATATATATATATATATATATATATATATATATATATATATATATATATATATATATATATATATATACTCGAGTCTATGTAAATACAAATTTGCCCAAAATGGTGCAGGATCCAATCCCATTGGGATACCTATCGTTTGGAGTAATATTTTATTTCTTATTTGAAAATAGCATTCTTTAATAAGATGACTTACAAGTATTTTTAAAATACCTTTAGAAACACTAGTTTTGCTATTTTTATTTTTACACCAGAAAGCTTTAGAGTTTGAAAAGTCTATATATTTACCTTTTCCACCTTGAAAAGCCAAATCTACTGTATCATTTAATTCTTTTATAAGTTTTTCGTGCGGAATTTTAGTATATAGCGTACTAAAATCATAAGTAGCTATAGATTTTGCTTTTATTCTGGAATTTATTTTATCTAATTTTTCTTTCACTGGTTTGGAATTATTTACTACCCAAAATAGATTTATATTACTATAGAATTTAGTTTTCAGGTGAAAATTATTTATTAGATTTATAATTAATTTAAATATTTTAGATATAGCTTTACTTAGAGGTTTAGTGATACACGTCTTTGAACCTACAATAAATCTAGCACCAACTGGATTTTTATGCATTTTAGGTATCCAATACATACATGGAAGATTTTTGTGTTTATCTTCTAACTTTAATCCTACTTTTTCATTTATAATACTATTATTCAAAATAATGCTATCTAAATTACTATTACTTACTTTATAAATATCCGAATCGTTTCCTATATATATATATATATATATATATATAT
The DNA here is from genome assembly GCF_053919585.1 of Euprymna scolopes. Taxonomy (NCBI): domain Eukaryota; kingdom Metazoa; phylum Mollusca; class Cephalopoda; order Sepiida; family Sepiolidae; genus Euprymna; species Euprymna scolopes. Next base: position 111,242,053 of record NC_136504.1, read on the forward strand.
ATATATATATATATATATATATATATATATATATGATGAAAATAATGAAAATAGTATTCCGATAAAATAGAGAAAATAAAAAGGAACAAACCGTATTATGTGTTTATCAACGTTTCGTCTTTATTTCGAGACTTTTGGTTTTTTAATCTCATTCATCCAGAGGAAGTCTCGAAATAAAGACGAAACGTTGATGAACACATAATACGGTTTGTTCCTTTTTATTTTCTCTCTCTCTCTCGCTCTCTCTCTCCCTCTCTCTCTCTCTCTCTCTCTATATATATATATATATATATATATATATATATATATATATATATTTAGAGATGTCTGGTTGAATATCAGCGCTTAGCTCTGCATATATTTTTCATTTTACAATATGGTTGGTTTACTTTGTCGCGTTTTCGGCGGGAAAGGAGAGAAATTAGCCAAACGTACTAACCTTTTCAACATATATGGTTGTCTTAAGGTAGTGTGTATAGTGAATATTCATTGGTTAATTGACTGATCAGATGTTGCGCCTATGAACGTTTGCGTACACCTTCTCAATCTAAACCCGGTCTGGTGGTCGATATTAGGTAATTTGGCTTGAATGGGTAATGCATGGAGTATAGGTAGGCGTAGGCCGCAATGTGGGACGGAACAGATAATTGTGTTTTCTCTAACAAGTTTTCTTAATTAATTCATGTGCGTAGTTAGGTGTTGATAGATGATTAGATGAGAGAACAGATGGCACGTGTGGCGGAGGGAAATAGTGGTAATGTCATGCTGATGTCATTTAAGTACGTCCAAGGATGGAATACTGTTGCCACATCTGGGCTGGAGCTGCTAGAAAGGACTTGTCCTGCCTTGATAGAGTTCAAAATAGACTTCGTAGCCTCGTAAGAGATGTCCTTTTCTCCTCCTTGCAACCTCTATCTCACAGAAGAGATGTTGCGAGTTTGTCTCTGATGTATCGTTATTTTCATGGAAAGTGTTCAACTGAGCTTCAATCTATGGTCCCCCCTCGCCAAACTTTCACAAGAAACACTCGTCTAGCTGTAAACACTATCAATAATTTCCCCCGCTCTTTATCTGTACCTAAACCTAAACGTAGATTCCATGAACAAAGCTTCTTTCTTAGAACTGCACGCCTGTGGAATTGTCTTCTGTTTTCCTGCTTTCCGGCTGACTACAATATGGTTGTGTTCAAGTCTAACGTAAATAAGTTCTTGATGAGCCGTTCCATATAAGTTATTAAATTTACCAAATTTCATTACTAATGATTACTATATTGTCCAATTTCTACTGTACACTCTTTAACCCTTATCCTTGAGTGGCCTCTGGGCCTTGATAATGTGGTGATGCCTTTGTAAAAAAAAAAATATATGCTTTATTTGGAGACGGATCGTACTAATTGGTAGTGAAACTCATATATAGCACTACTCGTTAAAAATAAGCTTTTTTTGTAAATTAGTAGCTTTACTAGTAAATATTATTTTATAGTAAATATTACTGTATAGTGTTTATTGATGCGAGATTTATAATTGTAATTTTTTTATTATATGTTGCAGTGCACTAAGTTGTTATAGAATTAATTAGTTCGCTATATTGTAAAAATGGATATTAAGAATATGCAGAGCGTAGTGCTACTATTCAACCTGACCGATATCAATATAAGAATGCCGCCCAGGTATACAGATAAACACACACACACATACACACACACACACACACATATATATATATATATATATATATATATATATATATACAGGCCAAAAAAGAAGGTTCGCACTTGTAATTTTTTCAAAAACTGCAAATTTAAGCTAAATTTAATGTAACTGTTTAAACAAACTATACCTCATTTGATTGACCTTTTATTCTTCTATAATTTTACTTGTTCATATTTGACTTTTAATTGAAATATTTTAGCGTTCACGTCAATTAAACAAAAAAATAACTTGAAATTGAGGAGGCAAAAAAAAGTCCACAGCAACAAATCCGCTTAAAACCAGCTTAAATTATCGCCCCTAAGTCAGTTTAACACAGCCATATATGTATATGCGACGTTGTTTGGCCGTGGAATTTATTATATACAATCTCTCACATTCTGAAAATCCTATCATACGTTGCTCGCTTGGTGTGCATTGCTGGATGGCATCGTCCTTTCGAGTTAAAACTCGTACTTGTGAGACACCAGCTTGGGGTTATTAGCTGGTTGGATGACCGCCTCCCTTGTCGAGACGAAGTAGGTTCATTTCGCAGTCAGATTTCGGCGTGGTTTGCTTGATCTGTGTTGGTTAATAGAAATACTTGTGTGCGGGGCGTTTACTCAGTTGGTAGAGTGCTTGCCTTGCATGCAAGAGTCTCGGGTTTCGAATCCTGAGTTCGGATGTGTCTCATTGATGAGCCCAAATGAGGGCGAAACTCGAGTCTTGGACGTCCGGTTCGTTAACTGTCATGGCTGTTGTAGGCTGCGATGTTGCTTGGCTGTGGAATTATATATATATATATATATAAAAATATATATATATATTTTATATTACATTTTTCCATAGCATTATCGTTTTTTCTACATACTTTCTTAGTATTTTATAACTTGGTAATTTTCATTGTTATTCTTAATTTCTTCTTTGTTTGGCCGATTCTACATCTGCAATCACCGTTTTAGTGTTTAAATATCCCTATCATCAAATATATCCATCTACCTACACATTTATTTTCTGCATGTATGGTTACTTATATTTTACTCTGTGCATTAACTTACATACTTATTTGACTTATTCTGGAATTTGTAGATATCGGCCCTCCTCTCCCTTTAAATATTTTTTAACTCTTCATTTATTTATTTTCTCATCTATTTACTTATATGTATATATATGCATATGTGGGTGTGTTTGTTGTGTGTATATATATGTATGCATGTGTGTAATTGTATGTATTCATATATATGTATGTATATATACATGTTTATGTATTCCACTTATCATTAATTCATTTGCTTGTTTTAATAACTCCTGCTGATAATTTAATTCTAAAGTAATAACTTGTATATTTAAGCTGACACCTTTTATCCTTTAAATTTTGGCGCATTTTCTACGTCATCTTGTCTGGGTCATTTTGACATTAGCTTTTCTATTCTAAAATTAACTCAATCATTATTCAATTTGTTCCCTTGTTCACTCAGCCTTGACAGTCGATTTATATTCTTTTCTCTATGCACATCTTATCTTCATTTTAATAATATTGCTTTAACTCATTCCCTTTTCATTGCCCCCATTTGTGAATTATTCGACGGATTTCTGCCTTTTGGATTACTTTGGACCATCTTTTAATTACGCGGTTCCCTTGGATTTTATTTGTGGAAATGGAAACTTAACCAACTTTTTTGGATTTTGATTTTTGGATTTTGATTGTTGGACTTTACCGTTATTGGATATTTTACCCTTCACCAGACTATCCATTCACGTGAAATCACCTTTTTCTGCACTCTATTCCCTCTGCTTCACTATTTGTTACCAAGTAAGATCTATGACTTACTTGTAGTTTCATCAAATACTTTTGCAAGCAAACTCCAATCCGACATTTTGCTAAATCCTACCCTCTCATGAGAAGGGAAGTATTTCCACTTATCTTGTGCTTCCTTTTTAAAATTAGATATGTATTTAAATATTTTCCAAAGTGTTTTTAACATGTTTTATTAAGTACTTGTTTTTATTATAAACTCTATTTTCTATTTGTTTTTTTTTTTGAGCTTTTACTTCTTGTTGAGTTTACTTTATAAATATTAAGTCCTCAATATTTATAATAAACTTTAGTTTTGCCATCTTGGATTATTTTGGTAAACTTAACTGTAATTCATATTTCATTATATATATACATATATATATATATATATATATATATATGTATATGTATATGTATATCTATATATATTTCTAAGCAAAACAAAATCATTCTATTCTTTGAAGAATTTATGCATGAGATTGTTCGATATTGATATAATAATAACTCGATTGTTTCTTCGTAAAGACACAAGTCTGTAAAATGTGCATAATTTCGAAATGCTTAAAAAAATTGGTAGAAACAATAAAAAATATAATCATTAAAGTATTTTAATTCAATGTAGAACATTATAGAAAAAAATCTGAATGCTGTAATATTTTAAGTTATATAACTTTATTATTGTTTTTTACTAGAATATTTGTCCTTTTCTCCTCCAGTTTTACAACTAGTCCTTTAGTTTTCCATGTTTAAGCTTAACCATATAACTTTTCAGGCTCGCATTTTTCTCTTGTAATATAATAATAATTCATATAATACTGTTCCATATTAAATAAGGAAAATTATACTTTTATTTATATTTAGATAAACATCTTAGCAGTTATTTGAGGACTATTCTCTTACTTGACGGAGTCGTTAGTTATTTATAAATAAGTGGATCGAAAAATTGTATATATATGTGTGTGTGTGTGTGTGTGTGTGTGTTTGTGAAAGTGTGTAGGCTTTGAGAGTATTTATATACTTACTCACCAGAAAGTTAGACACAAGGTCAGTTGTTGGTGAATTACCCTAGTTGTGTGAAACGAACTGCGTTCGAACCTTGTTTATCCAGACTTTAAATCCGTATCTTCAATCAGTTCAACCACGTTACTCTCAATATACATGTGGAGAATAGAACGGGTGTCTAGTGTTTACTTTGTAAACTTCGTAACGTGCGTTTTCCTTATTTTGTCATTTAGTCCTAGGTCTTCGTGAGCGATGTTTCTGGCAAAGGAGGAACCTTTTTCCGTTTTTTTTTTTAGTTCAACGCTATCCCAATAAGTCGTACATTTGCTTGTTTGGATATTGAAGAACTTGGAACTTTGCAATAACTGCTAAGTTTGAGCGTTAGAGACGAACACCAAATCAAACCAAATTGGCATATTGCTTTGGTAATAAAAAATAGAATTTATCAATCCATAATATATTTTTGTTCGTCTGCTCTCTCGAGGGTCATTTCGCCCTTTTTTTTCGCCAGACAAAAACACGTAGATATCTTCTATGACGAACTCTAGCAGAGTCGGAAAACAAAGCTATGCAAGAGTAACGTGATTCTGATAAGCCGACGGTTAGAGCTTCAACTTTTTTTTGATCTTACGTTAGGCACCATCAATGCCTCAAATTGGATTAGCACATATCGATTGTAGACACACACGCACAGAAAGAGATAAGTATTGAATGCACACACTCACACACACACTCACACACTCACACACACACACACATACCGACAAACTAGTGACTCACTAATACGTATATCAGTTAAGGCAAGTTATTTATACTGTATACAAAAATAAATTCCGATTTTTAAATGTGTATACGATTGTGATGTTAATACCAGCTCTGTCAAACATGCGGCTGGGGTCATCAGTTGGGGATAGGAACATGTGAACACGAAAATTATTACGAAACTAACAGGACCCGTGGAAATTCAACGGAATGAGAAATATATTGAATCAAAAAATATATTTTTCCTTTCTCATTTAGTTCAGCACCTTTTGCCAGGCAATGTTTTTTTGTTTTGTTCTCTGTTTTTCGAATGCTCCCTTTTTAGCTTGGATTTTTGTTTGGTGACGAAGGGCTGCACGTTTAGTCCTTTTCTCATATCAATTCAACAGATGATCATGTATTATCACAATATTATTCGGAATCGAGACTACACTTTTGCTCAAATTTTGCCAAATTGTTTTTTGTAAGCTAAATATCGCAAATTTGGCCTTTATGAAGCGTAGCTTGCCTTTCACAAATTGTATTTTACCTTTTGCATAGCGTAACATAAGAATTAATTCGTTAGAGAACTAAATATATTTAGAATAAAAGCTTTTCTACATTCCGTTGGTATTTGGGAGAAGTAGATTGTTCGGAATAAATGTAAACATTAGTAAACGGGATAGAATATTCACATTGTTACGTGAAAAATAAGGAATGCGGCATAATCATCTTGACACATCACCGAAGTTAAGCAATCAAGAGCCTGGAGAATAGTATATTGGTTACCATTTTTGAATACTTGGCACTTGATAGGGTGCCGCGTCAGATATACTGTCAAATGAGAGAGCCAAACACCCACTTCACTCCGCTAGTCTGTAGAAGACCCCATGGGGAAGGTCGCTAATCCACTTCAGCCCCCAAATCAGCGTAACGTAAGGTCATGGAAAGCAGGTGACATGTAACACAGAAGTAATCCGTTCATGATTTCGTTGTGCGAGGCAGAAGATCTTTTTAGGGTAAAATGGTCAGAACTTCTGCTCAGAGAGAAGAAAACTGTAACCTACTGTCCATACAACTGCAAAGAAAGCTGTGCCAATGCATAAAAAACACGTGAATGATGAGGAACAATGAATTCACGAATGCCACGAGAAAGAGAGATAGATAGAGAGTCATTACCGTTAATATCTGTACCAGGCAGGACACTAGTTGAATGAATATTACGAGGAAGCCGCGTACAATTATTGATTTATTCCCATGAATTAAATGTAAGATAAAAAAAAATACATAACAATTAAATTCATGCATCTTTACATTTACGTAGTGTAATCTTATGACCATATAGGCTGTGATCATAGCGTAGTATATGTTAAATGTGGCAAGCGGAGTGAATGGTCAAAACATTATTATTATTGTTATTGTATTCTTATTAATTGATTTGAGCGACGGATTGTCGCTGGATCAGTTATTATGATTAGAAGAATAAACAATTAAATTGGGGAAGAAATGATTAACGTGTGAATCGCAAAAGGAATATGACAGTAGAAAATATATGTAAACATTATTTTGGGGTTTTGAATAAACAAATAACTAGTTGGGGATATTAGGTTGGTCTGAGACACATAATTAGGTGACGTAAGAGAACACGTGATGTAGTTAGTTTTGGAGAGATTCAGAGAGTTGAGGATTGCCCACCAGAGCGGACAAACGTCTAGACAGGTGTGGACAGACAGCTCGGGAGCGAGCTGTAAGAATAGAAAAGGTAGACGAACTGCAGATCTTGTGAAAACCGTTTGAGACAACTGTAATAAATTTATATTATAAAAATATAAAAAAGTTGTTTTATGGTTTCACAATAAGAACATGTCTCAATTGGATGATGCTGATCGTTTTATGGTTCGTCACGGAGAAGCGGAAAGATGCAGAAGAACTCTTCAAGAAAAAAGGTATGAAGCATATATTATTCTTCTTATATATGAACTGTAAAATATCCCGTGTGATAAGTCTGATACAACATGATTCAGTTTACACGTCAATATCATGTCCTCCTGGCTAAACAACATACATACGATTTATACGTTTATTATCTGTCCGTTAAAAGAACAATATCTTACATCCACTAGATAACTCATGACACGTTTCAATATATCATCTCCTCCAATATAAACCAATATAAAACAGTAGTTTATTTAAGTAAAAAAAAAACACGAGTCAGTTCGTTTACAAGGAAGTTTCCAAAAGTAATGCTTCCTAATTTTTTATTCATCTCAAATGGATCAGATCGAAATTACAATCCAATTGTTATTAGGACGGAACTAATGCATTCATGGCATAAAAGTCCCATCTCTCTGGTGCCGTGCTAGACTCTAAAAAGCAACCCCTGTAATAAACGGGCATCAGAAGTAGAGATGCACCATTCTATTCAAAGTAAAATGCATTGAGAATGCTGGTGACTATGTAGGAAAATAAATCCTGCAAACAAAATTTCGCCCGTGTTAATGTTACACGCCTTTTTCGTAGCTCTTGAACTTTGTAAACAACGCTCGTATTTGCTGTATTGTCCTCTTGCCGAAGGTATATACAAACGAGTGCATTTTATTTACGCGTCAATATATTTGATCGTCTAGATATGAACTTGCCTATTGATAATCTAGTGATACACAGGACATATACCACTAATAACAAACAGAGATACATAACAGTCCCATAGGTATTACAGCGGTCAATGGAGAATCTTTCCTGGCCAACTATTTGGTCCTGATTTGACGGGTCATCAGAAATACTGCAAACAAAATTCGTACAACCTGAAGCCATGGTGATATTTTCAGCAGCTTTATTTCGGATGTTTTCCCCATTGGAAAGCTGGAACGCTGGCTCTAGATCTTTACTATCGACATTTTCCCTGACTCGGGGCTATTACTGTCCGTAGATCGGTTTTCTCTCCGACTGGGTCTGCTATCTCTGACACCTAACTCTTGACTAACCGATGTGTGTATTTGTTAGCTATCTCGTTACGTCATTTTGTTTATGATCTAACATTCTTTTCTCTTCCAACAAGTAAACATGGCCAATTTTTTGTCGCTATTCTCAAAATCAACAAAAATACGAATTAATAAAGGTATGTTTTATTTACAATAAAACTTTTGTTTATTAACAAAGAGAGAAGCATTAGTTGTGAGGAGTTGGTGTGATGGTCGATGATTGAAAGGTCTCAACATGCAAATCACACTCGCTGCTGTCTCTGCTCTCTTCTATTTTCTGTTGTGTATTTTTCTCTTATAAAGTTATAAATCAACATTCATGGAATTGTAATCATCAATATATCACATTATTTTTCTATTTCGCATTGCGAAACTTCAAATTCATAACTTCTGACCTTAGAATGTAAACATTGATTTTCCTGATATGAACATATCCGATCTTTTTCATGGGACACTAAAATGTAGATCAATACATTCTGGAATATATGTGTGCATAGATCTGCTTTAAAATGTGTTCTGTAACATATTTATATCCAACACATAAATAATTTTATCTGTAAGTATTAATGCATATAATAATACTCGTCGACCAGTATATTTTTCGACCTTGCCTGGCCAATATCTAACATATTGTCTATGTTTATAGTAAATAATCACTTAAATAAATGAATAAAGTAATGTTTTAAAAGGAACTTTCCACCATTCTTTACCAAATTTGTGTTAATCCTTACATAAAATGAATAAAATTCTTATTTGCTCACGAGACGATAATACATATTATACAGTCCTAATAATAATAAAAAAAATACGTGTATCAACAATAAAATACAGTATCTATAAAAGTTAAAGAGCTTCGAAAAGGGGAGTAGCATTACTGTTCCGTTATTTAATGTATATATATATATATAATTAATTTTCTCGCTTGCACTTATCAAATGGTTATTGAATTATATATACACCTGACAATTCCCTTAAACTATATCCAGTGGTGAGGCCGCAGCTTGCGGGCTTTGCGAAGTGTTGAGCCACCCTTTAATTTCCATTGCTCCCAGGTCCACTCTGACCCGGAGTGGTAGTACCTGTTAGGGTCCCAACTATGGGTTGAATAGAAACCAACTTGAAAACAACAAATATATTCTATTAAAAAATTGTTCTTCAAAATCTTTGGATTCGGCATTAAATAACCTGAAAAGGGTTGATATGCCATAAAACAAAAACAACCAAGCCAACCAAACGCCTGACAATTCTTTTGTCGTTGTTATCAAAATCAAAAGAAAGACGAACTCATCAACATATAAGTTTATTTCCAATTAAGAATCGTTTAGCTATGTGTGTGTGCGTGTGTGTGTGCGTGTGTGACGGTGACAGTGGAAAAATGTCAAACACGTTGGCAGACTTCAGCCAGACGTCTTCGCTCTCTATCCTCTTTTCCCTCTTCGTTGTTTGTGTTAACTGTCTTATAGAGACATCAAACCACATTCCTAAAATGGTAATACCAACATATTACAATGCCCTTTCTTATTTTGCGTTGCGCCGTTTCAACCTCCGCACTTTGAATGTTAAGCTTTCTTTGGTTTCGGTGATAATTACAATTCCGATCATTTTTATGGGACACAAGAATGTAGATAAAAATTCTATATGGAATGGGCGTGTGTGTATACCTATGCTTTAATCGGTGTCCCCCTTGTTCAATATTCAACGATGAACGATGGCTGTAGTCCTCTATATTTTCACACAAGGATCGTACCACACATAAAACCTCTTGAGTTTTTTTAACGCAAAAAGTTTTTTTTAAACTACGAAGACGTGAGTACTACTATTAAACGAACGACCTTTTACACTCAACAATTTATTTTACTACATAGTTACAAGCATTCTCAATTCTTATTTGCCTAAAACGAACGTGTCCAAAACGCATTTTTCTCGTATGAGGTTCGTTCCAAAGTAAAATAATCTATTTCTTGTAACTCAAAAACCTGAAAAGCCATGAAGACGGAAGTAGTACTACTATTAGGAGAGATATTTTATGCTTAAGCATTATTTTTTTTTTTAAATATTTACCATTATTTCCAATGCACTTGAATGCGAGCGATGAATGATGGCTGTACATAGGCGCCCGGAGAGAGCTTTGTTTCATAAGGGTCGTTATAGAAGTAATGAACCATATGTATTTTTAAACTCCAAAAGTAAAAAAAAGCTGCATATATGAAAGTAGTACCATTAAAACAAGCTACATTTTTGCTTTTTTTTACATAGACATGACCATTTATCAAATCCCAGAGGCCACTCGAGGATAAAGGTTAAAGAGTGTTCAGTAATCAGTTGGACAATACAGCAATGGTTAGTAATGGAAACGCGGTAATTTTGTTTGGAACGGCTCGCAAGAACTTGTTTACGTTGGACTTGAAGACAACTATATAGTAGTCAGCTGGATAGCAGGCAAACAGAAGACTGTTCCACAGGCTGTTATAAGAAAAAAATGTTCATGGAATCTATGTTTAGGTTTTGACTCAGATAAAGAATGTGCGAAATTATTGATAGTAGTTTCAGAAAGACGAGCGTTTCTCGTGAAAGTTTGGCGAGGAGGACCATAGATTTGCTTCCAAATTTTTTCTTTACAGTCACAACCATAATCGAATCACTTTTGCCGAAAATTCAATGGCACATATGCACATCCATGGTATTTATAGAGTCTTACACAATCAATACCAGCAAGAGGGAGAATAACATTTCAACTCATGATTGCATAAGGTAAGTCATCATAACAATGCACTTTGCAATACCCTCTGATTTATTTGGGGAGGGTGGATAAAAATAGGAGGCGTTACTTTTTAAATGCCTCTCGTAAATTATTTAACTATTACCAAGTTAAATTTGTTGACTTTGATATCACTCCGGGTCTTGATCGTTTGTTAAAAACTCCGGAAATGCGAACCATTAGACCGGATTCCACGCTTACAGCGCTGTCCGCGGTTTCCCTAACCGGTGCCAACATATTGAAACTCATTCTCAGAAGTTTAACACAAAGATGATAATGTGCTGAATGTTCCGGAGTAATTCTCGCTATTGCACGGACACCATATCGATTACTGCCTTCTTACAGGAAACAATCGCTAGGCTTTCTATTCAGATGTGAGAATTTTCTATAATCTCCGTTCAGTTCGTTTTATTGGGGTCCTCAAAGCCGTGGGGAGTTTCTCTTCGCATCTTCGCTCAATAAAGTTGTCCGCATATAATTTTCAATTTCCATGTTCGCGTGCATAATAGTCGTACGATACAAACATACAGTGATCGTCTAATGTATTGTGTAGACTGAACTTTTATCAATGACTAGTAAAATAATTGGAACGGATAATTTTAAAATGGAGGTAGATGATTAGATATTTCGTAAATATTTTTTCCATAGTAGCAACCACTTCTTAAGGCTCGCAGGCCACTCGAGTATAAGGGTTATTGGGTGTAAAGTAATCAATGGGATAATATCATAATAATCGTTAGTAATGGAAATTTTGTAAACTGAATTACTTAAGGGGGGCGTTTAATCAAGAATTTGTTTACGTTGGACTTGAAAGCCAACCATGTTGTAGTTAGCTGGGAAACAGGCAAACTGAAGAGAGTTCCACAGGTGAGCAGTTCTAAGAAAGAAACTTTGTTCATGGAATCTACCTTTTGATTTGGGCACAGATAAAAAGTGGGGGAAATTATCGACAGTGGTGTCGGTTAGACGGGTGTTTTTCCTGAAAGCTCGGCAAGGGGGGACTATAGATTAAAGCTCAGACGAGCACTTGCCGTGGGAATAACGATAAAACAAAGACAAGCTCGCAACGTCTCTTCTGTGGTAAAGAAGTTGCAGGGAGAGCAAAGGGTATACCCCACTAAGCTAAAAAATCTATTTTGTAATCTGCCAAGGCAGGATAAACTGCTTCAAGCAGCTCCTGCCAAAATGTAGCAGCAATACTCCATCCTTGGACGTACCTGGCTCTTATACAGATAGAGAATTGCATCAGCAGTGAGATATCTACTGGAGCGGTAGAAGGATCCCACCATTTTTCCAGCGACCTTGGCAACTAATTTGATGTACGTGTTCCATTTCAGATCAAAGGTAAAGGTCAAGCGCAGAAGCGTGTCAAAACATGGAGCCTCTCCAAGACGAGAGATGGGGTTCAGAGCGTTGATGGTGTAAAGAGAGGAGCTTGGTTTGAATTCTTTGAAATAGAATGAGGGAGTACGGGGGTTAAAGATCAGATTTCCCAGTTTTCTATAATTGTCACGTGACTCATGGATCTCGCAGCGACATCAAAATAAATGGCAATCCGTCGAGTGCTTTTGTGTTCCTGAGTTTGGAAAAACTAAATATGCGCTTACAGTACAGCGTGCACTCAAAGTGAAATTCAGTTGCAATGCTCCTTCTCCCAAGAGCATCCAAAAGTGCTTTAAGCAGTTTGAAGAAAGCGGGTGTCTGTATAAAGGAAAAAGTCCCGGGCGACCGCGAATTTAAGAAAAAAGATGTGAAGAGAATCCCAGCTGCGTTTATCCGGATCCCAAGGAAAACCACACGCCGTGCAAGTGAGCTGGCGATTCTTCAACCCACGTTCAATTTAAACCGATTGCAATTTAAACAGTACAAACTACAGATCCTCCACGAACTTAAAAAGAATGACTGACTGATGACCTAGATGCTGCAAATGATGGACGATAACGAAAACTTCAGTTCAGCGTTAATTTTCCGTGACAAAACCTCTTTCATCTGAATGGCAAAGTTAATGACACAATGTTAGCAATTTAGAAATCCTCACTAAATTATTCTACATGAAAGATAAATTTGCCTAATCTATGATCATCCTATGATTATCCTATTGCCTATGATTATCTTATAAATTGCCTAAAAAAGTTCTATAAATTCCCTATTATTTTATAAATAACCTGTGATTAACCATATACATTCCCTATGATTATCTCATGAATTTCCTATGATTAGCATATGATTAGACTATCAATTTACCTATGATTATTCTATAAATTGCATGTGATTAAAATCACAAAAGAAATCCATGGGATAATTATTGGAAATTTTATATGATAATAACAGGGCAGTTTACAGAATAGTTTATGCGATTTATAAATAAAAATTATAAATATTCACAGGGAATTTATATAATAATAGGCAACTGAGGAAAACGTTTTCTGTATTGTATCTTACAACTATCAATTTATTTCGAGGGAAACATTGTTACAAAGCCAAACTATAAGGATACGTTACAAAACCGGTTTTTCCTATGAATAAAACACGATACAAATGGATTAGTTTTTCCAACAAGATGGGACACCTCCCCACTAGATTTTATCAGATATTTATTTTTTACTGAAAACCTGTCTCAGTGATGGATTAGTCGGATAGGAACCCAATGTTCTTTGTACTTAACCACCTAGATCTCCTGACTTCACAGTTTGTGACTTATTTTTCTCTTGGGGTTTGTAAAATTAAAGTCTTTGTTTTGCCATTACCAACTGACCTGCAAAACTTGAACCCTCGAATAACAACAGCGATCAATTCACTTGATCCTGATGTGCTTCCACATGTTTGAAGAGTATCCTCATATCGTTTTGATGTTGTTCGTGCTGCAAGAAAAGAACCATATTGATCACATGTAGCATGTGAAAAAAAACTTGACTGTAAATAGAATACTTGGATTATAAGCTTTACTTTTGCTGTTTTTCCTTCATAAAATATTTAATCATGGAATAGCGTCAATCTCTTGGGACCACTCGATATGTCTATTCAATCTGCGCGTTTAGCGATGGTAATTTAAAATTCAACAAACAGACATAGACTGAACACATTTTTAATCTCTTCGGATTAAGACACATTACCACTTGGTCGTAAGTTGTAACCATTTAGAATCATACTTACATGGTTGCTATGTAGGGAGTTGAGCAGCGAAGCGCTTGTTCACATTACATTTCAATGTTTGAAATTTTATATAAGTGACTGAAGCAGGAGACAGGGACGAGATTCTAAAGTGTAACCGTTCGTAAAAAAAATCTATTAAAGAAGAAGACTCCCCGATACCTTAGTATCCCAAAAGTAAAAGAGTGACATTTTGCAGTTTGTCAGCAACATATACATCGAGGGGGCACAGCTTTTCATTATGGCAAAGGCAAGCAACTGTCTTCAACTGGGATCGAAACTCGATACTCTAGACGATAGTCCGCGTTTATAACTCTAGAATCATCTGAGTGAAATCACAATGGAAAATATTGTCAAAAGGAAGACTTGTTTACACATTGCTTTTATACGATATTGACCGTTTATAATTTTACTTACAAGAAAGGAGCATATATATATATGTATATATATATATATATATATATATATATATATATGTATAGTAGAAATGGCAATTAATAAAAACGGAAGGAGTGCTTACTACTGTTGTAGAGCAAATATGCGTTTTATTTTTTTTATTACCGTATCTTTCTGTTAAGTTACAATATTGTTTCAGCTACCCGGGCGTTTTTTTTTTTGCCGTCTGTAGCGTCTGTAAAAGCTGAGGAAGCTACAGACGGCAAAAAAAAAAAACAAAAAAAAACGGCCGGATAGCTGAAACAATAATGTAACTTAACAGAAATATACGGTAATAAAAAATAAAACGTATATATATATATATATATATATATATATATATATATATATATATATATATATATATATATATATATATATAAAGGGTGGCCCACGTAAAGTAACACGATCTTTCTAATATTTCTTTACTCAATATTTTTCAGATTACGTAGCCTGATCTATCGAATATCTCTTTTAAGTGACCGACTGACACCACAAGACAAAATGCAATTCTTTTTTTCAACAACATAGTGCTACGTGTCACACGTCTCAAAGATCACTGATACGAGTTCATAATATATTTACGGAGGAGAGAACAATAAGCAAAGGGATTTTGGCCATTACATACCCCAGACGTGTCATCATGTGATTTTTATCTTTGGGGAACTTTAAAATAAATAAATTATGCAAATAATCCTCACAATCTAGTCTAACTAAAGTAGAACAGTACTAACGTTATCAGGAGAATCTGCAAACGTTGTTAACTGTTCCCTAAAACCATACATGTCAACGTCCTTTAATATTCATAAATTACCTCCCTGACAAAATTGTCTGTGAGATGAATATATATGCTGATGACACCACGTTCTATAACAGACACGACAGGAAAACAAATAAACTCATGTCCCAAGAAATGGCAGGAACATTAGCGGATGACCTCAATCTGTAGCGGAATGGGAACAAAAATGGATGGTGACATTCAATGCTGCAAAGAATAAACTTGTTTTCTTCAATACTTACAAGAAACCATCTCTACGTAAAGTAACACGATCTTCCTAACATTTCTTTACTCAATATTTTTCAGATTACGTAGCCTGATCTATCGAATATCTACCACCAATAGCAATGGCCAAAAACTCTCTATCTAAAGTCCATATTTTAAACTCCTCGGCCTAACGTTCACAGTAAACATGAGTTGGAACAATTACATTTAGAGTCTTGCCATGACCGCTGGGAATAAGGTAGGTTCTCTCTACTGTGCTAGAAAGCTACTAACGCCCGAAAATATCCTTTATCTCTATAAGGCCACCATTCGCCCATGTATGGAGTATTGTTGTCATATTTGGGCTGGTGCATCTGCTGCTAGTATCTCGCTCCTAGACAAGGTTCAAAAGAGAATCGTCAACCTGATAGGTCATGAACTGTCATCTAAGCTTCAGCCTCTGTCCCACTGAAGAAATGTAGCATCCCTCTGCCTGTTCTACAAGTACTTTAACGGTGAATGTTCCGTCGAACTGCAGGCACTTGTACTCCATCGAAGCACGCCTCCGATACACCCGACAAGCAGCTAAATCCAATCCCTTCATAGTGGAGATCCCTAGATGTAAGAGGGCCTTCTAGTCCAGAAGTTTCTTCCCCAGAACCGCTAGACTTTGGAATTCCCTTCCGAGTTCCGGTTTCCCCAACTGTACTGACATGCAGAAGTTCAAGTTTAACGTGAACCGACATCTTGCTGCCTAAACCCACATAATACCCCTGTAGCTTATGTCCATGATAGTAGCCCCCTACATCAAATTTGCAATGTGCCCTGTTTAGGGTGAAAATGTAATAACATTTTTTTTTAAAAAGTGCGTGTAATGCGCGATCTTGCTAAACTTAAGTGTGTAAGCGAACACGCTATAGATTGGACCAAGACGCCACCGACGTTATCACACTGCAAGTTTTTCTTTTAACAAGAAAGGAAATACCGACCGTTCACGTATGCACAGTAAACCAACAGCGTTGAAATCAATATTTTTATCTACCCCCTTCAATCAAAACGACATTTCTACATCAAATAATTGACGACTTTTTAAAGAAAATTTTAATATGTGTCCGAGAGATCGCTCATCTTAACGGTATCAGATTTATCCGGTTCCATGCGAATGACAAAAGTTTGTAACGGATATACAAACACAAACGCATAAAGACAACTGAAACTTATAAAACAGAAGATGGTTGTAATATTTGAAAAGTTATTCCATTTTCTTGTGTGTCACGTGCTTGCCCGATGAATGGGAATGTGTAGGATGTAAATGTGAAAATAAAATATTCAAATATTTGCTGAATACTGAAGAAGCATTTTAAATAAGATTTTTATAAATAAATTCTGGTAAAACAGGTCGGAAAGTCGCCTGGAATTTAATAAATCTGCAAATACTTCAATTGAACCGGACGTGCGTGTGTGTGTACTCGTGTTTGTGCGCGCGTGTGTATGTAAGCGTGCGTATATGTATGTGCATGCAAGCGTGTGTGTGTGAGTGTGTGTGAACGTGCGTTGAGCGTGTGTAATCAAATGAACATGTTTTTTTTTCTTAATCTTACTTAATACAGAAATAGAACAAAGAAATGAAAATAAAAAAAATGTCATTATTAAAAATAAGAAATAAAACATCAAAGCACATTCAGCGAACAGACACAAACTATTTCCGCTTCCTCTTATCCCCACTTCACATGAAACGCGCTTTAAAGTCAAAGTACCATTCTTCTAAAAGTTTCTTTAATGTAAAAATATAAAGAAATTGAATTAAAGTTCAGATGGAAAATGTTATAAACTGGTATAAAATAAAGGAACAAATTGCGGTAATATTTGTATCATTTCAATTCATTTTATTTTATTTTATTTCCATCTTTTATGTTAATTCGTATTAAAGCGTACTCATGTAAATATTAGATTGTCTCCCTTGAATACAAACTTTGCAGCCTATAGATAACGAAGAAGAATTATCAATAGTTTTCATTGGAAAATATTCTAAGCTGAATGCAGCTCTCTCAAAGCTACGCCAGACGAAAATACATATAAATAATACATCATTAGAAAAAATAAATATAGAATACAGAGAGGTAGGAGAAAGTTGTCCTGAAGAAAACAACACTACAGAATTATTGTAAAACTTTTGTTGAAAAAAATATTCAGGTAATTTGATTATGTAGAAGAGCTTACATCTATTCAATGTAGACGCTTTCAGCCTTAATCACCGCCTTGATAACGGTGCGGAACTGGGAGCATGACTTTTCTACAAGCGCCGGCCGGAGCTCGGCGAATTCTCGGCAGATGTCAGCGATCAGGCTGGTTTTTGTATTGTGAGAAGTCATGTCGGTGATTTTCTCGAGGTTGGACAAACCAAGTAGTCCAGCGGGTTTAGATCGAGAGAGGAGGGAAGCGTTTTAATGAATAAATAACTATGTAACACTGATACATATTGATTTAAAATTATCTCAGTTGTAATGATTTTTTTTTACATGGAGTTCACCACTTATCAAGGCCCAATGGCCACTCAGGGATAATGGTAATTGTGTGTACAGTAATCAAAGGGATAGTGTAGCAATAGTATTGGAGAATTGGTAAGGTGTTATTACTTAGGGGGGGGCGGTTCATCAGGAATTTGTTTTTGTTGGACTTGAAGACATCCAGGTTGAAGTCGGGAGGGAAACAGGCAAGCGGAACAGAGTTCCACAGGCATGCAGTTCTAAGAAAGAAGCTTTGTTCATGGTATCTACGTTTTGATTTAGGCACAGATAGGGAGTGGGGAAAATTATTGACGGTGGTTTCAGCTAGTCGGGTGTTTTTTGAGAAAGATTGGTGAGGGGGGACCAGAGAATGGATCTCAGACGAGCACCTGCCATGGAAGTAACGATAGAACAATGACAGGCTCGCTACGTCTCTTCTGTGGGAAAGAGGTTGCAGGGTAGAGAAAAGGCATCCCCCACCAAGCCACAGAGTCTATTTTGTACTCCGTCAAGGCAGGATAGGCTGTTTTTTGCAGCCCCCGCCCAAATGTGGCAGCAGTACTCCATCTTTGGACGTACTTGGCTCTTATATATATACACGACTTATATACTTATATATATATACGACTCATTATTTCTATTTATGCCCAATTTTACTTCGTGTTAATGAGGATTTCTGCAGAATAGAAATGGAATAATATCGTAGTAATCGCTAGTAATGGAAATCTGATAAATGTTTTACTTAAGGGGGCGATTTAACAGGACCTTGTTTATGTTGAACTTGAAGACATCCAAGTTGTAGTCAGGTAAGAAACAGGCAAACGGAAGAGAGTTCCACAGGCGTGCACTTCTAAGAAAGAAACTTTGTTCATGGAATCTACGTTTTGATTAAAGCACATATGAAGAGTGGGGAAAATTATTGACAGTGGTTTCACCTAGACGGGTGTTTTTCTTGAATAATTGGCGAAGGGGGACTAGAGATTGGAGCTAAGACAAGCACTTCCTGTGGAAATAACGATAAAACAACGACAGGCTTGCAACATCCCTTCTCTGGGAGAGAGGTTGCAGGGAAGAGAAAAGGGTTTCCCCCACTAGGCTACGAAGTCTATTTTGTATTCTGTCAAGGCAGGATGGGCTGTTTTTAGAAGCTCCTGTGCAGATATTGCAGCAGTACTCCATCCTTGGACGTACTTGGCTTTTATATATAGAGAGAATTGCATCAGCAGTGAGATATATTCTGGAGCATTAGAAGGATCCCACCATTTTTCCAGCGACTTTGGCAACAGATTTGATATACGTGTCTCATTTCAGATCAGGAGTAAAGGTCAATCCCATGTCAAAACATGGAGCCTCCCTAAGACGAAAGCCATTTGAGGAAAACCGGTTTTCTTTTTTTGTTGTATACCATCTACTAGTAAACCAGTTGCGTGCAAATCCCAAAGGGCCATAGGAGCCTTTTATCATGACTGAAGGTTACACAATATTCATTGGGCGAGATCGAAGATGCGCCACTAAAATACTCATGTTCTGTACCGATTCAAGTTATAAAAACAGAGCCATTGCCAGCACTCAAAATTTATCGAAAAACAGGGATGTTCCCAGGGTGATGAAAACAAAATATTCGGGCACGGTTATGGTCTTTGGTCTGGTTTCAAGTAGAAGCATTATCATGCCACCTCACATCATGGAAAGGTACCAGGATGTGTTTAAGAGTGTGGTGATCCCCGACTGCAATCAAGTGACCGCTGGCAGACCCAGGCTGTGGCACCATAACCCGGCGCAAGTCCAAAGATACCCAGGCTTGGCTTCAGAAGGAGTACTACGGCTTTATGCTTTTCTTCATTGGCCCAGCCCCGTCCTCTCCCGACCTGAACCCGCTGTGGACTTATTCATTTGGAAATAGGGGAGATCGAGAGTTGTAGTATTCAAAGGGGAAGGTAGGAGGTGAACAAAATTTAAAAAATTAACAAGAATACGGAATCATACAAAGATTACACCTCAACCCCAACATGTCCTTAATTGGTTGACATGGAGAAGACATGCGGGAAAGTTCTTCCTTCCTTTTGCAATTATTTTTCTTATTATTTCAGCTTTGACTAAAATTCTGAATATTTTAATTTTATTTATTTTGTAGTTTTTAAATATTTTTCTTGTTAAATGTGCTCTTATAATGAACCAGTCCTGTTCTCTTTTTCTTATAACCGTCATCGATGAAAACTGAAGTTTCCATATTTCGATATTTTAACTCCAAAAAGACTGCCTTTCTTCTGCTCTATTTAAAGTCTTTATAATCCTCAACAAATGCTTACATGTTCACTTTTTTTAAATTTTTACTTATTTTTTAATTTTTTTATTTTTACTTATTTTTAATGTTTTTTTTCATTTTTACTTATTTTTAATGTTTTTTTATTTTTACTTATGTTTAATGTTTTTTTATTTTTACTTATTTTTCTATTTTTATTTTACTTATTTTTTCAATGTTTTTTATTTTTACTTATTCTTTAATGTTTTTTATTTTTACTTATTTTTTAATGTTTTTTTTATTTTTACTTATTTTTTATTTTTATTTTTACTTATTTTTAAACGTTTTTTATTTTTACTTATTTTTAAATGTTTTTTATTTTTACTTATTTTAAAATGTTTTTTATTTTTACTTATTTTTTAATGTTTTTTATTTTTACTTATTCTTTAATGTTTTTTTTATTTTTACTTATTTTTTTATGTTTTTTATTTTTACTTATTTTTTAATGTTTTTTATTTTTACTTATTTTTTAATCTTTTTTGTTACTTATTCTTTAATATTTTTTATTTTTACTTATTTTTTAATGTTTTTATTTTCTTATTTTTTAATGTTTTTTCTTACTTATTTTTTAATGCTTTTTATTTTTCTTATTTTTTAATGTTTTTTCTTACTTATTTTTAAATGTTTTTTATTTTTACTTATTTTTTAATGTTTTTTATTTTTACTTATTTTGTAATGTTTTCTTTTTTTACTTATTTTTTAATGTTTTTTATTTTTACTTATTTTGTAATGTTTTTTATTTTTACTTATTTTTTAACTTTTTTTTATTTTTACTTATTTTTTAATGTTTTTATTTTTACTTATTTTTTAATGTTTTTTATGTTTACTTATTTTTTAATGTTTTTTATTTTTACTTATTTTTTATTTTTATTTTTACTTATTTTTAAATGTTTTTTTATATTTACTTATTCTTTAATGTTTTTTATTTTTACTTATTTTTTAATGTTTTTTATTATTACTTATTTTTTAATGTTTTTTTTTACTTATTTTTAAATGTTTTTTTTTATTTTACTTATTTTTTAATGTTTTTTATTTTTACTTATTTTTTAATGTTTTTTATTTTTACTTATTTTTAATGTTTTTTATTTTTACTTATTTTTTAATGTTTTTTATTTTTACTTATTTTTTAATGTTTTTTATTTTTACTTATTTTTTAATGTTTTTTATTTTTACTTATTTTTTAATGTTTTTTATTTTTACTTATTCTTTAATGTTTTTTATTATTACTTATTTTTTAATGTTTTTTTGTACTTATTTTTAAATGTTTTTTATTTTTACTTATTTTTTACTGTTTTTTATTTTTACGTATTTTTTAATGTTTTTTATTTTTACTTATTTTTTAACTTTTTTTATTTTTACTTATTTTTTAATGTTTTTATTTTTACTTATTTTTTAATGTTTTTTATTTTTACTTATTTTTTAATGTTTTTTATTTTTACTTATTTTTTTTTATTTTTACTTATTTTTAAATATTGTTTATTTTTACTTATTCTTTAATGTTTTTTATTTTTACTTATTTTTAAATGTTTTTTATTTTTACTTATTTTGTATTTTTATTTTCACTTATTTTTAAATGTTTTTTATTTTTACTTATTTTGTAACGTTTTATATTTTTACTTATTTTTAAATATTTTTTATTTTTACTTATTCTTTAATGTTTTTCATTTTTACTTATTTTTTAATGTTTTTTATTTTTACTTATTTTTTAATGTTTTTTATTTTTACTTATTTTGTACTGTTTTTTATTTTTACTTATTTTTTATTTTTATTTTTACTTATTTTTAAATGTTTTTATTTTTACTTATTCTTTAATGTTTTTATTTTTACTTATTTTTTAATGTTTTTTATGTTTACTTATTTTTTAATGTTTTTTATTTTTACTTATTTTTTATTTTTATTTTTACTTATTTTTAAATGTTTTTTTATATTTACTTATTCTTTAATGTTTTTTATTTTTACTTATTTTTTAATGTTTTTATTTTTACTTATTTTTTAATGTTTTTTATTTTTACTTATTTTTTAATGTTTTTTATTTTTACTTATTTTTTTTTATTTTTACTTATTTTTAAATATTGTTTATTTTTACTTATTCTTTAATGTTTTTTATTTTTACTTATTTTTAAATGTTTTTTATTTTTACTTATTTTTTATTTTTATTTTCACTTATTTTCAAAATGTTTTTTATTTTTACTTATTTTGTAACGTTTTATATTTTTACTTATTTTTTAATGTTTTTTATTTTTACTTATTCTTTAATGTTTTTCATTTTTACTTATTTTTTAATGTTTTTTATTTTTACTTATTTTTTAATGTTTTTTATTTTTACTTATTTTGTACTGTTTTTTATTTTTACTTATTTTTTATTTTTATTTTTACTTATTTTTAAATGTTTTTATTTTTACTTATTCTTTAATGTTTTTTATTTTTACTTATTTTTTAATGTTTTTTATTTTTACTTATATTTAAATGTTTTTATTTTTACTTATTTTTTATTTTTATTTTCACTTATTTTTAAATGTTTTTATTTTTACTTATTCTTTAATGTTTTTTATTTTTACTTATTTTTTAAATGTTTTTTATTTTTACTTATTTTTTAATGTTTTTTTTTTACTTATTCTTAAATGTTTTTTATTTTTACTTATTTTTTAATGTTTTTTTTACTTATTCTTTAATGTTTTTTATTTTTACTTATTTTTAAACGTTTTTTATTTTTACTTATTTTTTAATATTTTTTATTTTTACTTATTTTTTAATGTTTTTATTTTTACTTATTTTTAAATGTTTTTTATTTTTACTTATTTTTTAAATGTTTTTTATTTTTACTTATTTTTAAATGTTGTTTATTTTTACTTATTCTTTAATGTTTTTTATTTTTACTTATTTTTTAATGTTTTTATTTTTACTTATTTTAAAATGTTTTTTTTTATTTTTACTTATTCTTTAATGTTTTTTATTATTACTTATTTTTTAATGTTTTTTATTTTTACTTATTTTTAATGTTTTTCATATTTACTTATTTTTTAATGTTTTTTATTTTTACTTATTTTTTAAATATTTTTTATTTTTACTTATTCTTTAATGTTTTTATTTTTTACTTATTTTAAAATGTTTTTTTATTTTTACTTAGTCTTTAATGTTTTTTATTTTTTCTTATTTTTTAATGTTTTTTATTTTTACTTATTTTTTAATGTTTTTTATTTTTACTTATTTTTTATTTTTATTTTTACTTATCTTTCAATGTTTTTTATTTTTACCTACTTGTCTTTTATTTTACTTGTCTGTCTAACTGTTTTCTTTTGCTTGTAATTAAATTTTGCCATCTCCCCGCCGCAAACAAAACGAGGAAATCATTGCAAAAATCATTTTCCATATTCCCACTGACATACAGTTGACTGCAAATGCTCTGAACGAATTCAATACCCTAATCACCACTTCCGCACCACTAAAGCTGATAATTTTAACCATAGTACGAGCCAGTACTAAGCCAAATTAATGTAAGAAAAGCAACTGTTAAAAACGATTACACAAAATACATTGCTGAATTAACCACAAATGGAGATTTAATCTTTCTTCAATAATGGGTAGAAGAACTTTATTAAGTATTAGAGAAGAAAGATTAAATCTCCGTTTTTGTTTAATTACAACATGTATTTTGCGTAATCGTTTTTAAAAGTTGTAATCATTTTTAACAGTAGTATACTTAATATCCACAGTTCGTATATGCTCGTATCTATTAAAAATATGACCATCTTGTTATCTTAATCTAATCACCTATACCGAATCTTCGATAGCTTATAACTTACTTTCAGTTATACTAGTACTGAAATATACTTTAGTCTTTGTCATATCGCCACTAAGATAAAATTAGTCAGGTGAAGAGTTAAAATATCAGGGGCTCGTTTGAGACGCTAAATTCCTGACTAGAAAAATGAACCACGGTTCATCATGTACTAATTTTTTACCTCAAATCTGAACAAATGCCGCTGATACCATGCTATGTATATTCAATTATATCAAATAGATTAGTTACCTCCAATACGACTGCCTTTCTCTGTTTTGTATGTTAGACATAATTCCAAGTTCTTTTTTTCTTACTTTTAAACTCTACCCAAAAATTCTATATCCTAATGTGTAATTATACTATATTCCGTAAGTTAAAATCCTTTCCCCGGGAAGCTAATCAATTTCACTAATTCTGAAGCTGTCATTAAATCTCATACATTGCACGTACATTTGGAGAAAGGTTTTAGCTTTCAGTGCTTAATCTTAGCATGCTGACCTTTTAAAAATCGATTAACTATAAACCCCTATAGATTACTACTGCTAAGCTATGCATTAGAATATATTCCTATCCTTTAGCTAAGCTATAAAATATATACTTACTAGCCATAGTCGTGTACTTAGATTTCAAGTAATCTATATCCAATAGCAACTCTTTATCCCTTTTTCCCTAAGATAGGAGATAGTATAACGATAACCAATACAAAAACGGAATCGAGACTCTTTGTTGTGCAAAATAAAATTTCCGAATTTTAAACAAAAGGCGATGTTGCATTCTATCGTTGAAAGACAGGACATAATTAACATACGTAATATTTACAATTTCTATATATTCGTATCTACTGAAAATATGTCCATACATCTATTTGCACTGAATTACACATACAAAATACGCTATAGCTTATACTTTATTTCCAGTTATACCTGTACTAAATTGTACTTAGAATCATAAATATGTCGTCACTTGAATATATATTAAATATAAACCTTATAATCTATCCTGTCATCCTAAAAATTCAGAGTTTGGACACTAAATTTTATTTTAATTCCCAATATCAAGTTAATAATAATTTAACATATCCTATTCATAAAATAACAATGTTCTAACCAAATATTAACTATTCTCTTTCAAACCGACCTGTTGCAAATGTAGTTGCTTTCACTGCATGAACTTTTACTTATCTTCTCTTTCAGTAACAATAAAATGGAAATCATAGTAATGTTGAGTGTTACTTTTCAGTATATATATTAATTTTACTAACTAACCCATTAACATTAATTACCCATGCTTGGTCGAAAAAATTCCTGGTTTAAGACCCAGGCACAGAGCAAACTCTCTCGGTGCTGACGCACCCGTAGATCTTCCCTGGTCATCTGTTGAGGAAAAGGAAAACTCTGAAGCTAAACATAAGGGGAGGGAGCCATCTTACGTCCTGGACGACAACTTACCTAGAGTTTGTGATTCAAACATATTACCGGTTAGCAAACCTAAACTGCTTAAGAGGATGTAGGTTTTGTCTATCGCTCGGCTTTCATACTTCTTCCTTGTCCATTAGCATACGTGCTATCATAGGGAAGACGGAAACACCTAGTGATCTAACTTATTTCATGACTAGGTCAACAGATATATTTTTCCTGGCTCTCGCCACATTCCATCCCCTAAAACTGGACACTTTGCGGGTATGTGAGTCTATAAATGCCCGTGTATTTGTATTGAATTTACTTTTGTCTGATGAGTTGAGGGTACCGGATTTACATTTTTTCGCTGCTGTTTTCGACTGATAGTACAAGAGCCCCAACTCTTTGGTAGCGCTTAGAACGGCTGCTCCATCATCGGTTGTGTAAAATCGGGATAATTGTAGTGCCTTGGCACACATGGGGATGGTCCCTGCATTCATCGCTCGTGGACATCCCGAGGCCACAATCCTGTAGATGAGTCGGCTGATAGTCTACTGGTGTTGGATATTTGGTATTTTGTCACAACCACTTGTCCAGCATCGCTCACCCTAAATGAAACTGATCAAAATAAAATGATAGTCCAATCAAATATTACGATTAAACTAGGCTTAAACTAAAAAAAAATCCAATCCCCCCTCTTAAGTTCTGCATTTACGAATATCCGCGGGCTTAGAACTAATATTGATGATGTTGGATCATTTCTTTTAGCAAACATCCCGTATATCCTATCATTAAATGAAAGTAACCTACACTTCTCCATCCCCTATAACCACTTTAACATGCCTTGTTATCTCCCACTTTGCCGTACGGACTCAGACAAACACATGCACAGATTGGAGTCTATATTCGAAGCACTATCCCTAGAGAAACAAAACTACAATCAGACAACTAGACGTTTATGTACATTAGACTTAATATACAACATAACATAAGCTACTCATATTTTCCTTACTGCTCTCCCTTGACCAATGACTGTACCCAAATAAACAAAGTCTCACACAGCATAAAAAAGGCATTCTTCCTCGATACTAGCGCACAAGTATATGTATTTGATGACTTCAGTGTTCACCATAGTATTCGACTTGGATTATCTACTTACACAAACACAGCTTGTAGCATAACATATATCTTCTCTATACACCATTCCCTATCACAGACGGTTACGTTTCTGACACATTTCCCAGACAAGCAAGATCAACATGCTTTACTTTGATCTCTTTCTGGCCACAATTCGCATTATTTAAATTACGAATGCCAACAGCCTGCTCATTAATGCTGGTAATGTTGTGATAATAATACACATACATTCTTAATTCTCAACCTAAAACTGAAGAGTCTTTGCTAAAAAAAACAACAAAAAAAAGGTATTATAAAAAGGCTGACTTAGAAACCATCACAGATCTGATCAGTGATACGCCGTGGGGAAATATCTCCCCCCCCCCATCCCGCTGAACAGTACGCAAACACCCACTGAATAGTTCAAAACTGTACGCAGAAGTTCTATAGCAAGCCTCATTTTCCCCCAATAGTTTACTTCTACTTGTGCAGCTGCAATTGTTCAAAGGCAGCATATATATCGCGGATTTAACCGACATAGGTACAGTTCAAACAGACAGAAGTTTATAGATGCTAGAAGTAATTGTAAGAGAGAAATAACGACAACTAATAGAAAATATATAGAAACCACCAGAAAACGCATCGACACACATTCATTAGGAACCCGCGATATTTGGAAAATCTACAACAGTGTAGTAAAAAATGGGTAATCAACAATTCCCCCACGACCAAACAATTATGAGATTGTTTTCACGACAACCTAGAAGGCTAACATGCTTGCGAGTCGGTTTTCCTTAAACTCCATATTGGACCCATCAAATCATTCCTTCCGTGACGTTCCTTTGCAGACTACGCCACATTAGATGATCTGAAATTACTTCTTCTCATAAGAGAAACCTTGACACATCAAAGGTATGTTGACCCGCTCTCATCTTGGTTGCGATATAAAAACTGCTCCGCTTAGGTTGCTTCAGTTCTCTCCAAACTTTTCAACAAATGTCTTAACGAATCTTGCTTTCCTGACTGCTGGAAAACTGCTTCAGTGGTACCACTTTTCAAGAATTCTTGCGAAAGAACTGACCCATTAAATTATCGCCCCATTAGCCTTCTCCCACTTTTCGCCAAAATATTTGAGTCCATAATTAACAAAGTTCTAATCCACCACCTTACAGGTACTAAACTTCTTACCGACCAACAATATGGATGAAGGCAAGCCCGTTCTACAGCAGATATCCTAACTGTAATCTCTGAATGTATATACCTTCTCAGTTAAATCATATTATACGTTTTTATTTGACGAATACTTATTATTAAATTCTTCTTAAATAAGTGAAGACCACGTTGTTCTTGACGGACGTGCATGTAAACAATATGATATAAATGCGAGTGTACATCATGGGTCTATCCTTAGACCAGTATTATTCCTAATATTCATAAGTAATCTCCGCGATAAAATTATCTCTGAGATGGTTATATTTGCTGATGACACTACACTCTATAACAGGCACGGGGAGGAAACTAATGAACACATACCTAAGGTAATGGCAGGAACTCTAGAGGAGACAATTAATCTGTAGAGGAATGGGGACATAAATGGATGATCACATTCAATGCTGCTAAGACTAAGCTTGTTTCCTTCAATAATTACAAGAAACTTCTCTGCGACCAATAGAAATGCTTAAAGATGCATTACTGAAAGCTAAAACCCCTCTCCAAAGTTACATGCCCAGGAAATATGAGTTGGAACAGATGTATTGAGAGCATTGCCAGGCATGTGGGCTCTCTCTACCGTGCTAGAAAGTTACTGACGCCTTAAAGTAGTGCGTACCTCTATAAGGCCACAATTCGCCCATGTATGGGGCCTTGTTGCCATATTGGGGCTGGTGCATCTGCTACTAGTCTCTAACGGTTCAAAAAAGAGTCGGCTACCTAATAGATCCTGAACTGTTTCAACCTCTGTCCCATCGACGAAATGTTGCATCACTCTGTCTGTTCTACATATATTTTAATGGTGAATGCTCCAACGAACTACAAGCCCTTGTACCCTTTCGACGTAAATAACCCCGACAAACTTGACAGGCAGAAAAGTCCACCCTCTATACAGTAGGAATCCTTAGATACAAGACAGCCTTCTACTTCAATCGTTTCTTTCCCAGAACTGCTAGACTTTGATACTCCCTTCCGGGATTCTGCTTTCCCAACTGTACTGACATGCAGAAGTTCAAATGTACATTAAACAGACACCTTGCTGCTTATCTCCCTATATAGTATCCCTGAAACTTATGACCCTGATAGTATCCCCCTACTTCAAAGTGGCATTGTGCCTTGTTTGGAATGAAAATAGAATTAGAAAAAATACATCGAGAACATCACCAACATTGCCTATCATAACACTGAAGCCATTCTGATCGCCGACATCCGCAGAGTATTCGTCTAACTCCCGCTTGCGTCCGTGAAAATGACATGCTCCCAGTTTCGGACCGGTATCTAGGCGGGGATTGAGTCTGACGGCTGCTAGATTGAATATATTTCAATCGTACTACATAATCAAGTAACCTGAATTTATCTTTACAATAAAAGTTTTGAAATATGGTTGAAGTGTTGTTTTACTTCGGGCGACACTTTTCCAGGTTGTACTAATTCAATTTTTTCTCATATAATTCATAGAAAATAAGCCGGTACGAAGAAAATATAGATTTCAGCAAAAATATTCCTTAATACTTAAAGGAAAGCTCTCAAATTATATTTAACATTCACAAAAGGGGCTTAAAAACCAAAAAAAAACAAAAAAAAACAATAAATAACTGCTACCAAATGCAGGAATTTTATTTTTCTAATTACGTTTTTTTGTGTAAAGATTAGGATGACAATAAATCAGTTCGTGCACGAACAAAACTTCGAAACATATTTACTACGAAGTGCCTTCAATAAGTTTCCAGGCTTTTTGTACAGATATTTATAATTTCCGTAAATTCTTGAAAATTTAATATGTTATTGCTATACATCGTATAAGATGGCTTTTTATGATTTCAGGATCAAAAGAACAGCTAAAACACGAATTGAAATACAACCCACTAAATTCTGATTGTCACAACTGGTTGATTAAAAAATACAATATGGATGTGAGGATATTTTAGAACAACGATATCCAACACAGTTTTGTTTTACACTCGGGGAAAAATATTACAGAAATGTATCCACTGCTTCAGTCTACTTTTAGATTATCTCGCATGAATCTAGCATCAGTTGTTGAATGGCATAAGAAACTCAAGGAAGGCAGGGAGTTTATGAGGGATGATGAGACGTGTGTGAAAAGTAAGGGAGTCATATCACCGGAGTTAATTGGCCAAATAAAGAATCTCATGGGTAATCACCGCCGTGTGTCTGTAGAGATAATAGTGCACAATTTGATATCAGTGTGGGAACTGTAGACACAGATTTTCGCGAGAACCTAAAGATGACGAAGATTTACACAAAGTTTCTCGCAAGGGTGCTGCATGCTTGTCAAAAACTGTTTAATCAAGGTAGGCATCAAGACAATTCCTCCCGTTCCAATTGTACTAGCTCTACAGGGTGGCCGAAAAGTCCCAGGACACTATACATGTATTTTTAATAAAACACAGTAGTTTTTAATGAAACACACAGAAAACATATATATTCAACAAAAAAAGGAGAACTTTATTAGAAACAAAGCAGAAAACAACTAGAGTAATTTAGTGGTCTAGGGGATCAGTATGTTGGCCCTCGTTGTTCTTGCACAATTCCATTCGCCTCCAGGTTATTTGTGCCATTTTTTTAGAGAATTCCTTGATACGCTAGCAAAAGGTGCAATAATCGCATGCTTTAGCTGATCAATGGTTTCGTATCTAATACCAGAAACTTGACCTTTAATTAAACCCCATAATGAGTTGTCTGGAGTGGTCAAGTGGGGGCTTCAGTGTCCTGGGACTTTTCGGCCACCCTGTATCTACCTGTGACTTTTGGTTATTCCCTAAGCTCCCGGAAAATTTTTAGAGGCTGTCGTTGTGAGACAACTGATTTGATGAAAGAGGCTGTGACGAGAGTCATTGACGCTCATAAAAGAGCACCTCTATGATGGCCACCAAAAGTTCTTACAAGTGCATTGCAGCCGGAGGAGGTTACTTCGAAGTGGTCTAGAGTTCCATATGTACTAGCAATAAAATTGTTTATACAAAAAAAAGTCTGAAACTTGTTGAAGTCACCTCGTATATGTGTTATTTTGTCTTCGGATGTTTAATAATAAATTTCATTCACGGGCGATACCGTATTACCATGCACAGAATATGCTATAACCTAACTGTAACTTTTTTCTGAAATAATTATTTAATAACACACGTTGGGTAATTAATAGATATAAAAACATAGCTCCGGAATAGCATGAGATTATCCGGAAGTTATTGTAAAAACAAATAGCACACACTCTCACTTTATAAGTGATGCAATATAATCGATCTAAATGCAGATTCATGAAATGGATCGAAGTTTTATCAGAAAATCGATTTAATATCTTTATCATATTGTATTCTGTGCGTCGTATGTCCTTTTCTCATGTCCGCTATTGTATCGATCTAGTATCGATTATTAGACAATCGCCCAGTATCTACACATCGTACAAATCGATATATCGATCAAAGATATATGATGTCCAATTAAATCGAAAAGCTATTGATTTAATGATTTTATGATTTTAAATCCAGACTAAATAACGATTGTTTTTATATAAATTTTGTGACTACTATTATTTATACAACGTTTCCTGATGAATTACTAAGTAAAATTTATTAACTTGAATATGTAAGATTCCATCTTTAGTATCGACGATACTAACATTACAATGACCAATCGATTAAGACAGCTACCGATAATGTCTGACTGGACGAGAACATTCTACACCCATGTATTAATTACACTTTTCTGTTGTGAATTTTTTACATATTCACAAGTTTGATATAAAGCTTTCTCAAGTTTGACAAGATACACTTGAAAAAAGATCGAAGGTTGCATAAACATGAATGCTGTGAAAATAACACTCAATATGAGAACAGGACAGACACTATATATCAGAAATAATGCTACGAGTGAACTATGTACGAAAGTAGAATCTCCTATACTTTCACACGCTAATACAATTTATTTTAAGCTATATTTTCTCCTTATGGGTTTCTCTCGCTTTTATAAATAAAAAAGAAATCCCTTGATCAAGCTCCAGAAATATGAGGGCGAAACCTGTCAGCTTGTCATTCCATTTCTTTCTTTACTTTTAATCGTGAATATCAAATCATGTCTTCTCTTCATAATATATATGTCTCTCTCTCTCCTTCTCTCTCTCTCTCTCTCTCTATATATATATATATATATATACATACATATATATATGTAGATATATATATATATATGTATATATGTTATATATATATACATATATACGAGGGGCGTGAAATAAGTAATGCGCCTGACCCACTTTCAGTTGTCTGATGTAGCTGAAAGTTTGCATGTGCATTGATTTATATCTCTACGGGTTATGTGGGCAATTACAGCTCTGAACTAATTGTGGTTTCTGTTTTACAGGTGTTTGAACTGAGTCAGGTGTGAAATGGAGCCTGTTGAATGTCGAGCAGTGATCCGGTTTTTGTATTTGAAAGGACGCACACCACAGGAGACTTTTGATGAAATGAAAGAAACTTATGGTGATAATCCCCCATCATATGACCTTGTAAAACGCTGGCATCGTGAATTCAAACATGGCCGGAAGTCTTTGAAAACAGCTCCTAGACCTGGTCGCCCCCCCTTCTGCCATTGATGAGACATCTGTCCCTTAAGTTGGGGCTGCCATTTTGGAAGATCGGCGTATTACAATTCGCCAAAGAGCCCAAGATGTCAAGATTAGTACAGGGTCTGTGGAAACTATCATTCATGACAATTTGCATATGCACAAGGTGTCTGCCAGAGTGATTCCCAGGTTGCTCACACCATTCCAGAAGCGAGAACGCGTCGAGTGGTCGAGGATGAATTTGGAGATATGCCAAGAAGATGAGTCAAAGTTTTTCAAAAGACTGATTACACAGGATGAAACCTGGGTCCATCATTTTGATCCAGAGACCAAATCCCAGCCAATGCAGTGGAAGCACTAAAGTATTCGGACATTTCTCGAGAGTTCTTTCAGATATCATCTCTTCAGGAAAATATTATTGACAAAATTAAAGAGCACTAATGGGAAATTGAATGAGCTTGTAATGCCTGCTTTCATATGACAAAGGCCTGCTAGGTGTTTTATGTCTTTTTTCTGTGCGAGTGACAGGTTGCTACCGACTGATGGCGGGTTAATTCCTCATATATTACTCCCTGTGTTAAGGGGGAGGATTATCCTTTTCCTAGCAACGAGAAGGAGAAGCTTACTAGATTATGTTCTTACTCGGTTAAGCCGGATTATGGCGGGGTGGTGGGTGGGTGAATGAGTGTGTTTGACTGTTTAAATATATGCTGTGTGGAAGCATGTTTTGTTTCCAGTGTTAGTGTGGGGCCCAGTGTTTGCAGAGTTGAAGATGGTGTTTTGTCTGTATTTGTTCTCGGGGGGCGGTGTTAGTTGTGTGCTTCTGAGTTTTGCTGACTGGGGTATTGGGTCATTTTCTCTTTCTCCTTGCTCTTAAATCCTTTTTTATTTGTCTTTCGATGGAGGTGCGAGTTTATGTGCGTCTCTTTTTTGCTGGTCACTTCTTTCTCATGATCATAGGTGTTCACAGCTTCTATTTTAGATCCTACACTTTGCTCTTATGTATTTTTATTCTGCCGAAACTTTATAAAATAAAAACTTGAGCATAAGGAAACTCAGAAGTTGGGAGGGGTCTATTGTCATCGTCGACACTATAATTTCTATTTTAATACTAGCTAGAGTTCTCATTTACCATAATACCGGAAACACACAGGTGGTCGTCCTACTTAAGATTCCCAAATCATTTTTTAATGATATATATATATATATATATATATATATATATATATATATATATGTATATATAGTAAGTATATATATATCATATATATATAGTAAGTTCTAATATATATATATATATATATATAGTAAGTTCTAAAATATATATATAAATTAAGTTCTAATATATATATATATATTTATATAGTAAGTTCTAAAATATATATATATATATATATATATATATATATATATATAGTAAGTTCTAAAATATATATATAAATTAAGTTCTAATATATATATATATATATATATATATATTTATATAGTAAGTTCTAAAATATATATGGCAATTAAGCTACACAGAATAGTCCGCGTTTCATCCACGCTAGGATTTATCAAGCCTGATGAATCCTAGCGTGGATGAAACGTGGAATATTCTGTGTAGCTTAATTGCCATATATATTTGAGAACATACTACCTAGCTCAACCTAATTATTGAGCTCTGTTGAAATAAATACTTAAAGTTTACGTATAAATTTATACTTTCGTATATTAGTTTATGTGATTAAATTAAGTAATCATATATATATATATATATATATATATATATTTATATTTATATAAATATATGATCCATACATTTTTAATGACTCGAATTATAAAATAGTAAATATAGCCTCCTGACACCCTTGTCGTTACATGTAAACTATTTTCTTCTGTACGTCCTCCTTCCCACTCCTTCTTTTCTCCCTTTAAGTAAATTAATATCCCTCTCTATATTTTTGTGTTTACCATTCCCTTCTTATCACTCTCTCTAATCCTTCCCCCAAACTATCCTTTTACCCCTCCCATTCATTAACTAAAATTTGATTTTTGTAATTAAATTTAAATCAATAATAACATAAACCTTGGTTCACGCCAGTCATGGCAAAGTATATTTTCTCTCTTCCAAAATTGAAAATGGTCTTGAACCCTTTTTAAGTGATACATTTTCTTGCCTGATAAGATCAATAAAGATCGAAACGCTCTGCACATCGTAGCAAGATATGGTTGTATTTACATAAAGAATAATAAAAACGATAATTTGCTCTCTTTGATTGAGCAATATCCAGGACTCCTTTTGAAATTCAATTATTCTTAATTTTTGAATATCTTTCTAACTAGAATATATATATATATATATATATATATATATATATGTATATGTATATATTAAAAGATATTATTCCCAATGTCAAATATATTTAAAAATCAATTAACCAATCGTAATATCCATATATCAATAAGAATTTAAGCCACGTGAGTTGACTCAAATAGTAATCAATAAGAAATGTATCTATATAAATTTCATACCACACAGATGGTTGATATGTTAAATCACAAGGGTGTGGTAATTCACCAAGTAGTTTTTAATGAAAAGAATAATAAGTCAAGATACGTACGAATTTTGTATTCTGTCAAATCATATCTGATGAGATGTAAATAAAAGTTTTTAAATGGTATAAAATTTAAAATTGTCTGATTTATGTCGAAACAATTGCAATATCCGAAAAAGATAAAAATACGAAGTTATTCACTCTTGCTGTTTTTGGATTTTGCCAGTATATATATATATATATATATATATATATATATATATATATATATATATATATATATATATAGAGAGAGAGAGAGAGAGAGAGAGAGAGAGAGAGAGAGAGAGAGGGAGAGAGGGGGCGGGAGAGAGAAAGTGTGTAGAAATAAAATATTTCCTTGGCGTGGAGAGCAGAGAAAAGTCCAAATAATAAAGACAAATTCTAGTAGGACTCTCCACCCCCTCTACTCATTAGACCACCCACTGTTTTCCGTCTAGATCGAGGCCGAAAACAAACAGTTTCTAAATGTGGGTGAAATCTACACAGTACAACCGAAAAATGGATGGTGGGGGGTATAAGAGTTTGCTCCAAGATGTGATAATTTATTGAGATAGCCAGAGACACAAAAGAAAAGTTTGGGGTATGGGCATCTTGGAGATTCTCAATCAGGGAGAAAAGGGGCATTAACTCGACTAGCTAGGAACTTAATCTAGACCCTTAAGAAGTCTAGAATTCGACAGAACCTGGAACAGTGCGTGCCATGCTTAGGAGAGGAAGACGAACACCAATTTGGCACCTCTTTGTACACACAGGCTCAGTATCCTTACCCATCTTTTGTCACATACTGTGCGTATACTTCGATCTTAGCCCAATAACCAAGGAAACATAATATAATGAATTTGTGTTGTTAATAAACATACCTCAACTCTCTATTATATTAGCATTAATTTGTAAACGTTTTATTAAATGTTTGTCCTGTTTTTTCCTCAATGAAAGTTCAGGTTCTTTTGATCCATATTGTTCAAGCGCATAACGGAATTGTCTGTATTTACTGTCGAATAAACATTATGCGCATGCTCCGGTGATTGCGCCATTTTCTTATGGGTAATTAAGAGCTTAACAATCGGAAACGGAAGTTTCTATTTGCCAAAACGAGGCTTATTCATCCGAATATCTATTCAAACACAATAGGAAAATGAAAGAGCGGGAATGGGTGAGTAAAGGGGAAGGAAAAGATGTTTGGAAGAATCTAAGAAAAAGAAGAGAACGATAGAAAAAGAGGGAGAAAGAAATACGGTATATATTAACAGAGAGAAGTGAGGGCAAAAGAGAGAAAAATGAGCTGAGGACATTGTATATGAGAGTATTTTGTAAATGAGGAGTTCAAATAATGATATATAACACATAGAAGAAGAATCAAGAGTGAGAGATAGAGAGAGAAAGAAAGAGAGAAAGGGAAAGAGAAAGAGAGATAGAGAGAAAGAAGGATATGTATAAAACGAGAAAGATAGCCTGTAAGAGATAAAATGGAAATATAATGGGGGAGGAGGAAGTGAAATGGGGGTGGGCAAAATACAAAAAAATAGAGAGAAATAAAGCGAGTAGGAGGCAGAGAGTACTAGATACATGAAACCAAAAAAGAATTGGAGAAAAGTAGTATACATACATATATATATATATATATATATATGTATATATATATATATATATATAGCTTTGTACTATCTATTCTCTCATATATATACACACACACACATACACACACATACACACACACACACATACATATATATATATATATATATATATATATATATATATATATATATATATATATATATATATATATATGCTTGTACTATCTCTACGTTCCTCCGGAAGAATTCTTGATGAACACACATAACTTGGTTTATTCATTTTTATTTTTCTACACTCTCTTACTTTCTTACTCTTACTGTTTCTTCCTCTCTCTCTCTCTCTCTCTCTCTCTCTCTATATATATATATATATATATATATATATATATATATATATATATATATATATATATATATATATATAATTTAAAGGAGATTAGAATAATAGTCTAAAGAGCTAAGTGTATTTTAATGTAATAGTGAAATTACTAGTTTAATTAAAATACAGGAAATGCTCGTTGTAATTTAGATATATAATAAGCTCGATAGTTAAATGTCCTAGAGCTAATTCAATATTAAGTAATGTGATTTATAATTTAAAAATTTTAAAAAAAATTTTAAAATTTAAAAATCAAAATTTAATTAAATTAAAAATCAGTTTCATAAGAAGGAACAACAACAAAGTCAATTATCTGTACGATCGTTTCGGAAATCCGTGCTTTTTATTTGTGGTATACATGAAGTCACGTAGAACAATTATACATAGTTTTTTTAGTAAGCACGGTCTCCTCATCAGCAAATTTAGGAGGATTTCTATTGAATTGAAAAGACACCAAAAATAAACCTAGCATTAAAAGTAAGGCAGATGAATCTGAAAAATTGAAGTAAAAGGTTTGGATTTAAAATTTATAAGATTATTTATATATATATATATATATATATATATATATATATATATATATATATATATATATATATATATATATATTCACATTGAGGTAGACCGAAGGATGTGTCGAAAAATATATATATTAGGAGGTTTATTTAGTAAAAAAAAAAAACAGGGAAAAGTGCTCAAAACTTTAGTAGAGCTGAATATGTTTTTATCATTTCAACCTCGGGTGTTTTATTTGCTTAAATCATTACATATTGTTTCTATCGCCAGGATAATAATATTATTTTGACGATTTCGTAGATACTTAATATATTTACCTTAATTCCGATGGGTTAAAGGATGAATTATTAATTATTATAAAATAATTATTGTTAATGGAATGAAAATAAAAATAAAAAATATATAAAGTAAATCTATATAACAATAAAAAATAAAAAAAATAAAGAATATAAAACTTAAAAATAAATCACTTTTATATTTTAGTAAATGGTAAAAACTATCATTATTATTATTGCTGGTGGAGCAAAATGTACGTAGCTATTATTTAATTATAAATAAAAGATAAGTAACCATTATTTTACTATTTATTATTATTATTATTATTATTATTATTATTATTTATATTATTATTATCACATTTATCATTGATCTTATTATTAGTAATAGAGGACAGAATAATAAACTTCATTTTTTTTATTATTAATGGGATAAAGTATGAAAACTATTATCATTATTATTATTAATGGATGAAGGAGAAAACTGTTATTTCATATGTATTACTAATAGAATAAATGGTGATTAACTATTAATATTACCGATGGAAGAAAAGATTATAGAAAGCTATTATTACATAAATATAACTAATTGGAGAATTGATAAGTAACGAATATTATCGCTTATATTAAATATTTCTAGTGCAGAAAATATATGTATATTTAAGTAATAATTATTACTAATGAAATAACTAATATGTCATATACTAATTAAAAATGGAGTAAAGGGTAAATAATGGAGTTAAATCAAAGGACATTTCTTTAGTAAAATGGTGTTAAATGAAAACTAGTTTAAAGTTGCTAAGAAGGTGGGATTTGTAGTGTTTGCAAACAATTGACAGCTCACTTCTAATATTCAGTAGTTTGCCTCTGTCTTTAAAGTTGAAGATACATTTTTTTCATGTAGACAAAGTGAACAAGGTGAATATAAGGATTTACAAGCATGGGAACTTTTGAGAATTTCCCATCTTATGGTGGGTCTAAGATTATTTTGGATTAGGCTTATGTAATGGTTAGTAAGTGAGTTTTTTTCTGGTGTTTGATGTTCATAAAGGAGCATTTGTTAACTCTATATATACCCCCGACAAACCCGACAAGCAGCAAAATCCCACCCCTTCACAGTTGAGATCCCTAGATGTAAGAGAGCCTTCTACACCAGTAGTTTCTTCCCCAGAACCGCTAGACGTTGGAACTCTCTGTCAGGTTCCTGCTTCCCCAACTGTACTGACATGCAGAAGTTCAAGTGTAACGTGAACCGACACCTTGCTGCCCAACTCCCCACCTGTGTCCGTAATAGTAGCCCCCCCTACATCAAAGTGGCAATGTGTCTTGTTTGCGGTGAAAATGTAATAAAAAAAGAAGCCCGATACAATATGTTTTTAATATTTGGATTTTCTATTGGTGCAATAGTGGCCTTGTAGACAACTTCAGATTGCAAGAATTGTTAGAGTTGCAGTTTTCTGTGTTACTAATATTATTGTAATTATTATTGTTATTATTTAGTATTCTATTGTATGTTTTTGGATACTTCTTTCTAGATTATCACTACAACTGTAGCCGTATAGTATTTTTTATTAGATATTGTGTGTAATATGTTGTTTTGGCGTAAGTGAGTGTTAACGAGATGAAAAAAATTATTCCGAGTTTATTCTTGATCTTAATATTAAACGAGGGGGTGGTTGAATAAAATGATTTTCCTAGCTCTATATCGTTCATTCTTCTTATTATTAATGGGGTTTGATTCAATGATTTATGGTGGTATTTGTTTATCCACTGTTTTAGGACTGCTTAATAGAATGTTTTATGCGTATTAAATATTCCCTTGTTGAGGAGTTAGTACTGATTCTGATTTCTATGAATTATGGTATACGGTTAATAAAGTGTTTTGGGTGATTTGATAAAGAATGGGTTTAAACCGTTGTTCATATGAATTTTGGCTAGGTTATGGGTATCATCTAGGAAAGTTACAGATTTAAGTTATATTTTATTTCAATGTTTACATTAATTCTCTTCATTTCGTTAAGTAGTACTTTCTTCATTTTTTCATATTTGGGATCGTCAGCTGTTCTTGCAGAATCAAAAGATCCCATTGAAAGATTAAAGGATTCGACCTGAAGATTCTTTTGTCCATTGCTGTCCATGGCTAATAAGAACAGTTTTTCTGTATTCTCAATAATGTCAATTTCCATAGTTTGTATAGGAGGGGTGCAAATTCGAAGGCTTCATCGAAGAGGTTTAGTGTAATTGATGGGTAATAGTTAACAATATCGACTTGAATGGATGCAGTTTGCTTCTGAAGGATATGTGTGAACAACATAATAGAGTTGTAGTGTTAATTCACTGATTTAAGCTATAAGTGTTTTTAATTTGGAGGTTAATTCTTGCTAGGATTTTCTTGCTAATTTTCTCTATTTCAGGTCTTGCTGACCGATGTATTAATGCTTTCGTACGTGCAATATATTTTATTTAATATTTTAATTTAATCTAAATTTCCTCTGATCGCCACCAATGTGATACAGTACTTTTCCTTATTTTCTTCCCGTAATATTTTCGTTTTCTTTCTCTCTTAACAAGCAACCTTCGCCTTTTTTGAAATTCTCCAGTCCTTAATCTTTAACTTTAATTCCTAACTACATATGATCCATATTACCCCCGTACCCTCTCCTTAACTTTCCCTTTATGTTTATTTCCATCACCCCCCCCCAATCTTCCTCTATTTTCATTTCTTTTTCTTCCCTCTCACTCCTCCCTCTTCTCTCTCTATCCAGCACTTACAATTCTAGTTTGTAATATTCATTTGTAATTTTTTAAGAATCTTGTACTTTGACTCGAATTATCTGAAAAAATGGGCAGGATAAAATTATTGTCCCGTCGGTAGAAACAATTTATAATGATTAGAGCAAAAAATAAATAAAATGAAAAAATATAAAATAAAAAATCGAGGATTAAATAATAATAATAATAATAATAATAATAATAATAATAATAATAATAATAATAATATATTATTATTATTATTATTATTATTATTATTATTATTATTATTATTATTATTATTATTATTATTATTATTCCGATCGTAAAATACGCTTTAATAATAAAGTTTAATTGATATAGATTGCGTATTTATGTATACTAGTGGGACCTATGAAAATTCTACAAATGACACATTCATATGTAATATATTGGTGTGGGCATTCTGTTGATCGTAGGGATGCCCTTATATTATTGTAGGTCTTTAATTTAAACTGCACAATGTTTATTTAAGCCATCAGAGACACCCGGCGTAGCCCGGTCGTAAAGTACGCTTTAATATGATATTTTATTTCTTGCAGATTTCGTATATATTATTTTAAGAGAAAATGTTATATATACAGTTGCGATTTCAAAATTAAAATATATATCCATATGCATCAGGTTGAATCTAAACCGAAACCAAAATTATGAAATATATATATATATATATATATGTATATATATATATATATGATGAAAATAATGGAAATAGTATTCCGACAGAATAGAGAAATAAAAAGGAACAAACCGTATTATGTATCCATCAACGTTTCGTCTTTATTTCGAGACTTCCTCTGGATGAATGAGATTAAGAAACGAAACACACCAGTACAAAATATTTGAAAATGTTTCACGTGCAAAGTGTGACGCTGTTCTATTTCAGAAAAACGGAAAAAGACGTTGGAAATTCACTAAGATTTCTCCCTCTCTTTAACAGCGCAAGCCCCCACCCTCCTTTTTGAATTTCCAACGTCTTTTTTCCGTTTTTCTGAAATAGAACAGCGTCACACTTTGCACGTGAAACATTTTCAAATATTTTGTACTGGTGTTTTTTGTTTCTTAATCTCATTCATCCAGAGGAAGTCTTGAAATAAAGACGAAACGTTGATGAACACATCATACAGTTTGTTCGTTTTTATTTCTCTCTGTCTTTCTCTCTCTCTCTCTATCTCTGTATATATATATATATATATATATATATATATATATATATATATATATATATATATATCGTTTTGGGGTCAAACAAATTAAAATGTTTGACACATGTCTAAGTAACAGGCATCTAAAATGTAAAGTGTTTAGACCCAAAATTTGCGGAGGAATTTTTAAGAGTCTGCAAAGGTCCACACTTTTATCTCTTTCTTGGCAGCGAAAATTTCGCTCAACAACTGATTAAAACGCTAGCTGAATATCTGAATACCCTTTATGTAAAATTTCAAATGTTTAGACCCAAAATCGGCTGAATAGTTTGCTAGAGACAGCAAAGGTTAAATCTTTTGAACTTGTACCCCTTGGTTGTACACCTTTCCAGCTAAAAACCGAGTAAAAAGCTTGCCCTATGTCTGGATACACTTTATATAAAATTTCAAATGTTTAGCCCAAAAATTGGATGAGAAATTCCATAGAGACCGAAGATGTCAATATTTTTTAAACTTTGATTCGAATTATGACTCCTTAAGATTTATTGTTTTGCTTTCAAGTCAAATTATAAAGTTAGATACCTGTCGAAGTAACCTATATCTTAAATTTCAAGTGTTTAGACCCAAAATTAGCGGATGAGTTTGGTAGAGTTTTCAAAAGTCAAATCGTTGAACTTTAACTCCTTAACAGCAAAATATCTAGCCGAAACCCGATTAAACAGATTTTCCTAGATCTCAATACCCCGTATGTCAGATTTCGAGTCTGTGGACCTAAAATTGAAAAAGTTATTTAGTATGGAAGTTTACACACAGAGACAGACTGATACACATACACACACACACACAGACATTTTCACTTTTATAGATATAACTGTAGCTACTTTAGCCATAATAGAACCGAAATCAAACTTGCGAAAGATTTTTAACAAAATTATTTATAAAAAATAGATTACTGGAGTGGCATGAGCTATAATCTAACCGAAACAAAAACTTATGACGAATTCTTTGTACACGTATTTATTACAAGAAATGGGAGTCCGTGACAATACACGACATATACTCGAAATTAATTATTATATTTAACTTTTATAACCCTGTTAAAGATTTACAAAGTCAAACAGAACGCTAAAATAAATTAAGCACATGCATTTCAAAGCATAGAATGGGTGTGTTCTTCGTCGTTATTTCTTCTCCTGTTACGTTGTGTGCGTATATGAATATGCTCCATATCAACATACATGTTTAATAGTGGTTTTATATCTTATCTATATATTCATGTACGTGTAAATGTGTGCATGTATATACGTTTTATTGTTTTATTGATCATCGTTGTGTGTATATTTTAACATTTATGCAACAGTTCGAACAGGAAACGATTGACGTGGACGTATCGAAACAGTTGTAGAAAAACAGTTCTTTTTAACAGATGTAAATAAACACAACATATACCTGGACATATATAAACATTTCATGAATCCGGCCGGCATCTTTAGAGATTACAACGTTTTCACATTTTTGCTGCCTTAAG
The DNA here is from genome assembly GCF_053919585.1 of Euprymna scolopes. NCBI lineage: Eukaryota > Metazoa > Mollusca > Cephalopoda > Sepiida > Sepiolidae > Euprymna > Euprymna scolopes. The sequence continues at coordinate 111,285,271 of NC_136504.1, forward strand.
AAACGCTGCTCCCCACGTCATGGAGAGACCAACCACCCCTGTAGTGGCCCGCTGTCTGCGACGTTCAGCTAACGACTGACTAGAATCTCCCCAAATCTACATCTCATCACGTGCCTAAGACCCCAACCGCTGACGTTACATAAATCTGATTATTTGTTTATCCAAACCAAAAATCATGTTTTCCTGTATTTTCTTAATTCGCATTCTTTTTGTAGTTGTTTATTATTTCAGTTTTCAATCGCTTTTTCCCAATCGAATTGTTTACTTTTCTAATCATAATAATCGATCAAGTGACCCGCGGTCGCTCAAATCAATTAATAATAATAATAATAATAATAATAATAATAATAATGAAAATAAATTTTTGACCCTTGCCCCTGCCTGCCACAGTTAATACAATGCTATGATCACAGCGAAAGGGTCAAAACATTACAAAGTAGATTGGAATAGTCTATTAGTAGGTACCATAGGTTGGTTCAGCTACAATCCCCCCCCCCCACTCCCAAGCTGATAACGCCGGTCGGTTTATGAGTATTTTTCCCCCTTTGGGGGGACCATAGAAGCTCCTTTTTTTTTTCGTTTTTCTGCCCGAGATTCTGGTGTGATTTAGAGAGGCTCAGTATCAAACGTGTCGTAGACGTTTTCAATAGCCTCTACTTTTTTTTACATGGAAATCACCATTTATCAAGGCCCGGATGCCTCTCGGGGATAAGAATTATTGCGTGTACAGTATTCAATGGGGCAATATCATAGTCATCGTTAGTAATAGAGATCTGATAAAGGGTCTTACTTAAGGGGGCGGCTTATCAGGAACTTGTTTATGTTGGACTTGAAAACATCCAAGTTGTAGTCAGGAGGGAAGCAGGCAAATGGAAGAGAGTTCCACAGGCGTGCACTTCTAAGAAAGAAGCTTTGTTCATGGAATATACGTTTTGATTTAGGCACAGATAAAGAGTGGGGAAAATTACTGGCAGTGGTTTCAGCTAGACGGTTGTTTTTGTGAAAGATTGAGGAAAGGGGGGACCAGAGATTGGAGTTCAGACGAGTACTTCCTGATAAAACAACGACAGCCTCACAACATCCCTTCTGTGGGAGAGAGGTTGTAGGGAAGAGAAAAGTGCATATCCCACTAGGCTACGAAGTCTATCTGTACTCTCTCAAGACAGGATAGGCTGTTTTAGAAGCTCCTGCACAGATATGGCAGCAGTACTCCATCTTTGAACGTACTTGGCTTTTATATAGACAGAGAATTGCATCCGCAGTGAGATATCTACCGGAGCGATAGAAGGATCCCACCATTTTCCCTGCGACATTGGCAACAGATTTGATGTGCATGTTCCATTTCAGATCAGGAGTAAAGCTCAATCCCAGAAACTTGTTAAACACTGAGCCTCCCTAAGACGAGGGTCATTCATTTCGATTGATGCCAGATGGGGATCAGAGCGTTGATGATGTAAAGATAGAAGCTTTGTTTTAGATGCATTAAAAGTAACCAGCCACCTCTTTCTCCTTTGTACTTCTTTGAAGATTCTTTGTTCAGGGCGAATTTTCTTCATTTTGACCAGCAAGAAAAAAAAAACGTTTACTTGCCGTTTTCTTATGTATAAATCGCGATTATTTGATAAAAGAATTGATTCCTTGCACGTGTAATTAAGAATCATACGGCATAATCACGTTGCCACGCCAGTTCCCGCTGGATCACCGAAGTTAAGCAACGTTGAAACTGGTCAGTACTAAATGAGTGACCATTTGGAACTTCCAGGTGCTGTATGTGCTCTCTGCTTATCTCGGCATTGTTTCCAGTCGTCCTAGTCTTCGCCTTTCCACTGGACTCAAACAGTGCCGATTCAGGAGAGGCGTGGTTCGAGATTGCGCAACACTTGCCTCGAAATTACACGCGCTACTGCCCCTAAGGGTTATCCCTTGTCTTTCAAGACTGAACGGAAGCATGGAATTAAGGGTCCATAAGCCTCACCTATGATCCTGTTTGTAATAATCATCCAGTCAATGGCAGGATTATTTGAATACTAGTGAGTTTTATTGTTTTTAAACTAATTAATGATCTCGACGCGGTGAGTAAGTTTTCTGGTTTCAGGTAAATATTGGTATAATATGGCACCGAGTGCGCTTATTTCAGCGTTCTCTTTAATGCTTTCGATTTTTCTTGATCCATAAGAGCTTATTAAATTGGAAGCATATCTTGAATTGCGAAAACGATGTGAAACCTGTCGAGTTCCATTTTCACTATCGCCATTTTTTTTTTATCTTCGGTGTGAATAGAAAAACATAGAATTCACTTGAAAACTCTCGACTGTAATAGATATCGATGCGTTGTAATTTCGATACGCTTTAATGGCGTTGTAATTCATATCAGGCTAAATACTCGAATGTTTATGACACTTGTTTGGGTTGATAAGCGCTGATTTCTAACGCACAGCTTGATACAAACCACGCTTGACGAAATCCGCATCGCTTGAATTCAAATTCAAGATGTGTAACCGCAACTATCTTTGCCAAAGAGACTGTGATCATGTGATTGATTATTGTCTGTCCATTGAAGCAATGAAATAAAAGAAAATGGTAATAGGTCCACATGTTGTTGATTCTGAAAATATCAATAAAATAATCGAATTAGCAAGATGAGAAAACGGTGTGTTAAAAAATAGAAACAAACGTTGCCCGGGTGTTTGGAGGTGTATGTTGAGCAAAAAATGGCAAGTGCTCGTCTGAGCTCCATTTTCTGCCTCCCCCCGCCAATCTTCCACGAAAAACACCCGACTAGCTGAAACAACTGTCAATAATTTTCCCCACTCTTTATCCGTGCCTAAATCAAAACGTAGATTCCATGAACAAAGCTTCTTTCTTAGAACTGCATGGCTGTGGAACTCTCTGCCGCTTGCCTGTCCCCCCCTCCCTGAATTCAACTTGGATGTCTTCAAGTCCAACACAAACAAATCCCTGATGAACCGCCTCCGGCGATGTATAGATTTACGTGGCAATAACGTACCCTATATTCTCCCTGAGAGTTTAACCACGAATATTGCAAACATATATTAAACCAACTATGACAGATTCATTATATAATACATTATATATTCATCCTACATCACAAGGATCAATTTAGTTCCCCAATTAACACCCGAAACAGTCTTAATATTTAATCGCTAACTACACATTTATTTCGTTCCTAATGTTGCTATCGCTAGATGTCTCGTTTTTATTATGTTACCCAGCACCATCTCCCTCTTCTGATGAGAAGCATGGGGCTTCAAAATATCTTGGTATAAACAGTTTTACTTATTCTATGCCCCCAATTGATGCATTATACTCATGGAATAAACGAATCAATATACATGGATATATCTTTTGATTTTGTGTTTTCTTATTTTATTGATATTCGATATTAGCTCAAAAACAATTTGTTGAGTTTTACATGATTCCGATAAGTCTTCTCTTAAAGAATCGATCTAATCTCTATCCTGTTTACTTCCTAATATATATATAATTTAATTTAAATACCAAAAAAAAAAAAAAAAAAAAACGGGCCTTATCGTCTGACCCTCTAAGAGGAAACGTCAGAATGATAAATTAAAAACTAAGAAACGAATGAGGAAAGAAGGGAATTTGGTTTCAGTTGGAAGAACAGTGAAAAAAAAAAGAAGGATTCTTTCTGCTACTCAACGTTGTTTTCCAGCTACTATGCTTAGATTAGTTTACACAACTTGAACCTTTTTCTCTTCTTTTCGTAAAGATGTTTTGCCAACCATTCAAAAGTATTCTGTTGTTTATAAATTTGTTTGTCAGTGTGGAGCTGACTACGTTGGCAAAACATCCCAAAGATTAGAAATGAGAATATTCCAACATATCCCTCGGAATATTCGACTACACCAGGTTTCGAGAACATCCGGGCACTCCCAAGCTCCTGAGTCCGCCATTGGTAATCACCTGATGAGTATAAATAGGTGTTCTGATCAATATTCCGATGGGTGGTTTTCTGTTTTATACAGTGCGAGGTCGAACTATCATCTCAATATCATTGAGGCGTTAGTCATTAATAACTCTCGACCAAGCCTGTGTAGACAAAAGATTTTGAAACATTAGTTGGAGATATTTATTGATTTAAAACCACCTGAACAGTGAGATTTTTTTTTTTATACTGTTCTTCCAACTGAAACCAAATTCCCTTTTTTCCTCATTCGTTTCTTAGTTTTTAATTTATCATTCTGACGTTTCCTCTTAGAGGGTCAGACGATAAGGCCTTAAGGAAATTTTAATAATTTCACCTGCCCGTTTTTTTTTTGTTGTTGTTTTCTTTGGTATTTAAATTAAATTATGTTTCCTCTGAAATTTCTCCTTCCATTTTGCTGTACCAAAAATTTACTTATATATATATATATATATATATATATATATATATATATATATATATATATATATATATATATATATATATATACAACATAAAGATAATATTAAAAAATTAAAAGAAAGAACATGAGAATAATATTAAACAATAAAAAATTCTTGAAGCGTCATATATTACAACGCTTCAACCCACTATAAATGATATCGCATCCGAGAAAAGCAGTAACGTTCTAAAAGGTCTTGCGTAGTTCGTATTGGACGGACTTTGTTAACGGCGTCAACGAACTTGCTGATTTTAATTCTCGAATTTTAATCGACCTATACTTTTAATCGACTTTCATCGAATCTACATATTTTCGCTTCGTTTATTTTCGCTCCTTCGGACTTTTACTTCATGTGGACGAATCGAAAGTGCTCGTGACAGCAAAAACTATGGAACTTTTATTAATATTTTTGATTTTGATAAAAAAGAAAAAAGATTATACGGAAAATCGGAAAGTTAAAAAATGAATCATAAAGCAAAGTCTCTTCGTTGCATTTAATAATATTTGCTCGAATATATATATATATATATATATATATATATATATATATATATATATATATATATATATATGGGTGTGTGTGTATAATATATGTATAATATATATATATATATATATATATATATATATAAACGGCTATGTCTGTCAGTCTGTCTGTCGGTCTATCTGTCTGCCACACTATCTATCGGCCTGTCTCCATATTTTCAAATTCTATAACCCCTGAAAGTAAAAGTCGCAGCGCGGCGCCAGGGACCTGAAAAGATTGGATTTTTTATGGGCCGTCCGTCCTTTTATGGGTCGTTAGTCGATTAAATTTGTTTTTAAGGGGTCGAAAATGGGTCAAAATTGAAAACGCCATTTAACATTTTGTACATAAAGTTTATTTTATTTTTAATTACAAATTTTAAATTGGTTTATATGTGTGTCACGTTAGTGCAGTGGTAATACATCAGCTTTTAATGCAGCAGTTTCGGTTTAGATTCTTACTGATAGCACGTAATTTTTTTTTTTAACTTTTGAAATCACGACTCCATAATGTCTACGAAATCTGGACAAATAAAAATTTTTTTTTTTTTTTTTTTTTTTTTTTATTCAATTTTCACCCCAAACAAGGCACAGTGCCACTTTGAAGCAGGGGGCTACTATTAGGGAATTAATTAGCGGGGTCATTATGAAGGGAGAAGAGTAGAAAGATGTTTGTTAACATTACACTTAAACTTCTGCATATCATTGCAGTTGGGAAAGCAGAATCCCGGAAGGGAGTTCCAAAGACCCGCAGTTCTGGGGAAGAAACTATTGGAGTAAAAGGCTTTCTTGCACCTAGGGATCTCCACTGTAAAGGGATGAGACTTAGTAGCTTGTCGGGTTTGTCGGGGGTAGTTACGTCGGGGAGGTACAAGTGTTTGCAGTTCGTCAGAGCATTCACCATTAAAGTATTTGTAGAACAGGCAGAGGGATGCAACATCTCGTCGATGGGACAGAGGTTGAAGCCCAGATGACAGTTCAGGACCTATCAGGTTTGCGACTCTTTTTTGAACCCTGTCCAGGAGCGAGAGACAAGCAGCAGATGCACCAGCCCAGATGTGACAACAGTACTCCATACATGGGCGAATGGTTGCCTTATAGAGGTATAGGATACTGGCAGGCGTAAGTAGTTTTCTAGCACGGTAGAGGGAGCCAACCTTCCTTGCAGCAGCCTTGGCAATGCTCTCAATGTATCTATTCCAGTTCATATTCCCTGTAAACGTTAGGCCGAGGAGTTTAAAAGAAGTACTTTCAGGCAATGTGTTCTTGGCCATTGCTATTGGTGGTAGAGAAGGTTTCTTGTAGTTATTGAAGGAAACAAGCTTAGTCTTAGCAGCATTGAATGAGACCAACCATTTTTGTCCCCATTCCACTACGGATTGGAGGTCATCCTCTAGTGTTTCTGCCATTTTCTTGGATATGTGTTCATTTGTTTTCCCCTCATATCTGTTATAGAGAGTGGTGTCATCGGCAAATATACCCATCTCCGAAACAATATTATCAGGGAGGTCGTTTATGAATATCAGGAACAATAGAGGTCCAAGGATAGACCCCTGAGGCACTCCCGCATTTATGTCATATTGTTTGGATGTACGTCCGTCGAGGACAACTTTGATTTTTCTATTACTTAAGAAGGATTTAATTACGTTATGAATTCTTCCAGTGATTCCATATGATCTAATTTTCCTTAGAAGACCATCGTGCCATACCCTGTCAAAAGCCTTAGATATATCAAGGGCCACCGCTCTACCCTCCCCTGTTTTATCCAATGAACGGTATATACGTTCAGAAACTACAGTTAAGATATCATGTTTACGCGAATTTAAGCCCAGACAAGGCCGCCCCTTCCACTAGAACACACACACACACACACACACACACACACATATACGTATATATATATATATATATATATATATATATATATATATATATATATATGTCCTGGATATTAACTTAAACTATATCCAATGGTGAGGCCCCAGCTTGCGGGTTTGGGGAGTGTGGAGCCACCTTAAAATTGCCATTGCTCCCAGGTCCACTCTGATCCGGAGTGGTACTTCCTGTTAGGATCCCAACTATGGGTTAAATAGAAACCGACTTGAAAACAACAAATATACAGGGTGACTAAAAAAACAGGCCCCAACTCTAATTAGGCCCCTTTTCTTGGTGTTTTGTCAGAATGAAATGAAACTTTGGTCATAACTAGTTTATTATATTCAAAATATCACATCAAAGCACTAGGGTATTTGGCCTTTTTTCTCCGTTATACAGCATATGTTCTAGATGGCCTCCATTTAGTTTATGTGTCTTTGGGGTAACCCTGTATTCTATTAAAAAAAAATTTCTTCAAAATGTTTGGATTCGGCACTAAATAATCTGAAAAGGGTTGATATGCCGTAAAACAAAGCAACCAACCAACCAACCAACCATATATATATATATATACATTTGTGTGTGTGTTGTGTGTGTATGTGTGTGTATGTGTGTGTGTGTGTATGTGTGGTTCGTCATATACGACGAAACACGTGTCAGTAGATAATTAGGTACTCCTGCAGTATTTTACCCACCGATTTCACGATCTTAGCCGAGCGTTGATCGACATCCGTCGGAAAACGCCGGAACATGGCGAGCGGTACGATACTCTATCAGCCAATCAGGGCGCTTCAAACGAACGCGCAGCAGACGAATAATTTTCATTGAAATTACACACATAGCGTTTCATTTCAGTTATTTTATTGTTCAAAATAAAAATACACAGCCTTTCATTTCAGCTATTTAATTTAGCGATTAAAAAAAAAACGGGAGCTGTTGGAAACATATTTATGCGAATTTATGTGGAGACAAAAATTTGGACACAACCCTTTTGTCTCCATAATAAATCAAATCGCGGAAGGCTACCCGGTTTGGGAAGGAGCTTCTTTCCACATCCTCTGAAAACCCTTTGCTCCCTACTTTGCCTCTACAGTCAGTAGAAAATCTTCCAGTCGGAACTAAAGATAAAAAGTAATTGTTGTCCCCCCCCTACAAACATTACTGAAAAAAAAACAAAAAAAACAAAAAACATTGTTGTTACTGTTTAATAACGTTTTGTTAAAAACAAACAAAAAAAACAAACATTGAAGTGTTTATTATTACTGTTGCTTACCCCCCCCCCAAAAAAAAAAACAGCTATTGGAAAACAAAATGAACCAAAAAAAAAAAATATTCAACAAAATAAATTTATTTTACTTTAAAAAAAACTTACGGTAAGTGTTTGTGATTTATTTTATCCAAATTTTTTGTATTAATTTTATCCATTTTGTTGTGTGTGTGTGTAATATCTTTTCCTTGTAATGTTGTTGCTATTCACATACCTTTAGCGTTCTTGCACCGTAGCTCCGAATTCTCGGCTTTCGTCGGTGTTAACGCCGAAAGCGTTCGTCAACGCTCGGCTAAGATCGTGAAATCGGTGGGTAAAATACTGCAGGAGTACCGATAATTATATTTTAAAAAACAATATACATGCCGCTTCCTATATGGGGTAACCAAATCGGTTAAAGAGAAAATTATTCCTAACTCGCATTTAGGTAAAAATGCATTTTCGTAAATAATTGAATTCATTGAAAACGTATCGCAGAAACAAAAACCAATAAACTCTCTCTCTCTCTCTCTCTCTCTCTCTCTCTATCTATCTTTCTCTCTCCCTCCCTTTAAGAAATTCATTTCTTATCGTTGAGCACTTTCAGTTGAATTAAAGTCGGCCAATTTAGCTCTTATTCATAGATCATCGTATAACGATTAGATCACTCTCTGACTGACGTAAATGAACATTTAAAATTAAAATGTTTAAATTCAACGCTATTTCACGCGGTTACTGGTAGCCGAATGGATGCGGTCTCCGCTAATCGAGCCAGAGATGTCTCATGGTGCGGTGTCCGAATCGTTCGGCTGGTGTTAATCGTGACACCCTGCACTGAAGAATCCCGAAAGGATGAAACACTAGTGTCAGTAGGTATTTAATTATTATAGCAAAATAAAAAAAAATAATATATATATATATATATATATATATATATATATATATATATATATATATATATATATATATATATATATATATATATATATACGTTAGTTTATTAACCTTTTAAAATCTGGCAAAATGTATTGCCCGTTCACATACAATAACCTGTTTATGCAAGACTAATCGTCGAATATGACAAAAGTCGTTCTTATTTTTGAAGTAAATACTCATACATGTTAATCCTTATAAACTTCTGCGTATCTGAGGGATAACATAATACTTAATTCGTTGAAAATTAACATAACGAAAAAATTGGAACGAAAATAATTATCCCTACTTTATCCTCACCTTAGTTAACACAATTTATCATAATAAATGTCCATACAGAATTTAAACACTATAGGTTTACTAGTTTCGGAGAAAATGTCGACCTCAAATACTGAGTCCTATTATTTTCAACTAATCCCTTATTATCCGTCCAACCGTTACTATAATACTTTGATCGCTGCACCTTATTATACCTAAAACTCATAAAAACTTTCAGCCGGTTCGGTCCAGTTTCCAAGGAAAAGTGGAACGGAGAGCAAAAACATACAGACGAACGAAACGATATATATATATATATATATATATATATATATATATATATATATATATATAGTAATTTATAAAATATATATGGCGATTAAGCTACACTGAATATTCTGCGTTTCATCCAACTATAGGATTCGTCAGGCTTATGCGCGAATTCTGTCGTTGCTTCTTGTTTTATATATGTTGAGGATTACTTGTCGGCCAATCAGCTTTCTAGTATCCACCACGCCGACTAGAAATCCTCAACATATATAAAAAAAAAGAAGCAACGACAGAATTCGCGCATAAGCCTGACGAATCCTATAGTTGGATGAAACGCAGAATATTCAGTGTAGCTTAATCGCCATATATATTTTATAAATTACTAACTAGCTCTACCTACGTATTGAGCACTTTGGAAGTAAATACTTAAAGTTTACGCATAAATCTATACTTTCGGATAAATTTATGTGAGTAAATGAAGTATATATATATATATATATATATATATATATATATATATATATATATATATATATATATATATATAAAAGAGTTCAGTCATCAAACATTGTGGGTTTTTCAGGTTTTAATCATTTTATGTTTTAAAATATTTTTATAACGCGTTTCAAGCCTTGTTCAGCCCTCTTCAGATATTTTTATATAAAGGGCTTTTTTAAAGTGAACGTTTGAAATACCATTTTCGAAAACATTTTAACTCTGACAACACTGATTGTATTTTACAGAGAAATGCAAATCTCAAACTTTTAAATATACATTTTTTTCTCGTTTGAACTGCACATCATAACTTCAAATATATATATATATATATATATATATATATATATATATATATATATATATATATATATATATACGAGCAAACAATTAATAACACACGTAAAAACACTTTGAAATGAGTATAAAACATATTTAATCTCAAAAGGAAACACTAGATAAGCGTATTATAAGCTCTATCTCCTATTTGGTTTTATCGAGCTTTTATATCTGGCTGAGATAACTTTATAAATATTAATTCTTTAATATTTATAATATACTTTAATTTTACCATCTTGGATCATTTTGGTAAATTTAATTGTAATTTTTATTTTATATATATATATATATATATATATATATATATATATATATATATATATATATATATATATATATATATATACAGTAAGTTATAAAATATATATGGCGATTAAGTTACACTGAATATTTTGCGTTTCATCCACTCTAGGACACTTCAGGGTTATCCTAGATTGATTGAAATGCGGAATATTCAGTGTAGCTTAATCGCCCTATATATTTTATAACGTACTAACTAGCTGCACCTACGTATTGAGCACTTTTGAAGTAAATACTTAAAGTTTACGCATAAATTTATACTTTCGTATATTAATTACATGTGAGTAAATGAAATAGTTATATGTATATCTATATATCTATAAAAGTGAACGTGTCTGTCTGTCTGTCTGTCTGTCTGTCTGTCTGTGTACATTTCCCTACGCAATAACTCTGTCAATTTTTAGTCTATAGACTCGAAATTTGAAATACCGGGTACTGAGATTTGGGAAAATCGATGTGACGGGTGTCAGCCAGAAATTTGGCTGTTAAGGGGTAAAATTTCAACGATTTAACCGTTAAGAACTCTACCAAACTCCTCCGACAATTTTGGATCTAGACACTTGAAATTTTAGATATAGGTTCCTTGAACCTGGATCTAACTTAATAAATTGATTTGAGCCCGAAACTATAAATTTTAAGGTTATCATAATAGGGGTCAAAGTTTAAAAAAAATTAACCATTTTTTTTGTTTTTTTGCTTTTTTTGCACAGCATACACCTCCAAACACCCGAGCAACGCCGGGCACCCCTGCTAGTATATATATATATATATATATATATATGTGTGTGTGTGTGTGTGTGTGTGTGTGTGTGTATTACGAGTTGGAGGTCAATAAGAAGCAAATAATTATTACAAGCCGGTCAATCAGGTACGAAATTACTTCTTTCTCAGCTTCGCTACACTTATCACGAAGTTCGCCATTTTTATTTTTATATTTTTTCGTCTATCGCTCGCGCTGATTCCATTAAGTAACTTAGCCAAGCGTTCGGTTGCCTTCACCTCCTATGTTCAGCTCATACCTCCGAGGCAATACTGCTTCGTCACTATCAATTTCTCCGTCTACGTGATATCTATATATTCACCCGATAGTGCGGCATGTGGAGGGGGGGCGGGGCGACTTCATTATTTTTGGATCGAATCTGTTTTATTGTTTCAGAATGTCGTTTTTATTATTAATTTGTCTTATATGTAGAGACCACACACATATCTATCTATCTATCTATCTATCTATCTATCTATCTATCTATCTATGCATTGGCCTCCGTCTGAGCGGGGAAGTAGCGCCTGGCTTTGCCCGGTCGTAAAATACGCTTAAATATGATATTTTAATTTGTCCAAGTATCGTATATATTATTATAGTGTCGTAATTTCAAGAGAAAAAAATAAAAATGTATTTGGATGCCATCAGCTGGAATCGAAACCAAAATTGTTGTATTCAAATATCCATGCTTCCGTTCAGTTTGGAAAGACAACGGATGCGCATTAGCGACAGTAGCGCGTGTAATTGTGAGGCAAGAGTTGCGCAATCTCCAACCACACCTCTCCTGAATTGGAACTCTTTGAGCCCAGTGGCAAGGAGAAGAGCAGGACGACTGGAAACAATGCCGAGATAAGTGGAGAGCACACACAGCAACTGGAAAACCACAAATGGTCACCCATTTAGTACTGACCAGATTCAACGTCGCTTAACTTCGGTGAACCGGTGTGTCAACGTGATTATGCCGGCATTAAAAGATAGTGACGTTGCCTCTGTACCAACTTGACAGACACACGAAGAGACTACAAATAAAAAATGAAAACAGACAAATATATAGCCTTTTATATATTACATTTGGAAATCTCTCTATGTCTGTCTGTTTGTCTCAATATTTTGAAATTCTCTCAGTTTAAAAACTATAAGTCCCAACCCGGCGCCAGATTGGATTTTTATGGAGCGTTCTTTCATGAGTCTTTTGCCAGTTTAAATAGTTTCTAAGGGGTCAAACAGGGGTCACAATTGAAAAAAAAAATGTTATACATTTTGTTACAGTCATCTTATTGTGCATTCAGTTATTTGTTCATCAACGTTTCGCCCTTTATTTCGAGACTTCCTCGGGATTAATGAAATCAAGAAACAAAAACACAAGTAGAGATAGTTGAACATTTTCTGTAAAACACAGGCCAAAAACAGTAAACCGCACCGGGGACTTTTTAAATCAGTGCTTATCGCAAATTGAAGAACAATTAGACAACACGAAGGCTTCTATAATGTAGCACCATTAGTAAGTAAACTTCTATTAAAAGAACATACTTTGATTGAAGACATATATTAATCCTCTGACACCATAGATTCACCTAATATAATTAATACATATCATCTCAATCAATAAATTAAAAAACACACCCATTTCATTTCTGTTACACGCCTATATTTGAATTTAAACGGACATATTTTTTCAGAATGAATATCAACTGGGTCTTACCTTTAAAAATATATTAACGGCTATATAACGTTATTAAAAATCTCCCTTTTTTAAACAACGTAAGCCCCCCACACCATTTTTATTTATTTCCAACGTATTTTTCCGTTTCTGAAATGGAAAAGAATCACAAGTTTCACAGGAAAGTTTTTAAATATATATCTTGGTATTTTTGTTTTCTTAATGTCATTCATCCAAAAAAAGTCTCCAAATAACGACGAAACGTTGATGAAGGCATAACTCAGTTATCCTTTTTTTAATTCTCTACAGTTGTGTGTATGTGTGTGCACATTCTTGTGCGTGTTGGTATGCGCGTAGCATATACGAGGTGTTTGCAATAAGTTTCTAGACTTATTTCGTATGGGCACACATAGCACATGTAGTACACACATGAACCGCAAGTCCTCTTCGAAGTGATCTCCTCTGGACGCAAGCTCCTTTTTGCACCTTTTCAACAAATTGTGGAAGTCCTCTTTTTTAAACGTGTCACTGTGACAGCCTCATTTATCTCCTCAATTTACCCATTGCGACAGCCTCTAAATTTCCTCTTTTATCATAGAGAAATAACCAAAAGTCGCAGGAACCAAAGACTGGGCTATGTAGAGAGTAAGGAACTGTTTTGCATGCCCATCTTGGGCAAATAGTCTGTGACAGTCATGCGGTTATGTGCTGCTTTGCTAGAACAAACTTCGCGCAAATCTTCCGCAACTTCAGTTCCTCGCGAATAATTGTGTGTGCAGTTCCCAGACTGACATTAAACTCTGTATTTATTGCCCCTCGTATATATATATATATATATGACGGTTGTTATCAATGACATTCTTTATTTGGCCAATCAACTCTGGTGGTATGATTTTCCTTATCCTCCCATACCCCTCACACTCCCTTCTTTCCATTAATTTCTTATGCAACTCAATAACTGATGCGCGATTCATGCAAGATGGCCCAAAAGCAGTATAAACATTCTCTACGTTTCTATGCCATTTTTCCAAGTTTAAAACAGACTTTTATTCTATATTGTTTTTCTAAAGTGCCCTTACATCCAGATATTATTTTTGAAAGTCATCAGCTATGACACTCCAGCTTTAGTAGGGTTTATTCCAATTCCTGCTTTAGCTGTTCCTTTGACCCTTAAATCATAACAATTGGTCAGTCATCTAATAAGATATATGGTAATAACATATTGAATTTTCAAGAGTCTACGACAATTTTAAATGCCTTTACAAAAAATGTTGGGGCAGTTGAGCACCTCGTTGTTGG
>NC_136504.1:111304639-111344639 GCF_053919585.1 Euprymna scolopes
GGAGAGGTATGGCATATGAGAAACATTTGGAATCAAGTCTTCCCTTGCTGTTATTTCACATCATTTGGCACAATAGCAGCAATTCTGACCAATAGTCGCTGAGATATTGAACTTATAAAATTGCCCAAATAGTGATCTATCTATCTATCTATCTATGTATCTATCTATAAACGTAGTCAAATTAAATATTCAAATGCTCATATCTTTGGTTCTATAGGGCAATACTACGTGAACATTTACAGGTCTTTTGAAAATGATAATACTATTCTAAGGTGAAAAATTTATGACAATTGGCAAAAAAAAAAAAATCTAAATTTTCAAACCAATAAAATATGTCCAAATGTGCCTACATTTTTATATATAGTCTCCTGGCAAGCTAGCTTTGGTTTTGCTGCTTTGGGGTGAATTTTGTTTAGGGGTTTCTACTTGGTTGTTCTTCCTCAGATATTGCCAGGCCTCTAATATGAAATAAAAATAAGGATGTATAGTTGAGTAAAAAAATGCATTACATCATTAGACCAATAAGGAAAAAAAAGAAGGAATTATCATTACATTTCGAATTTTAATGCTTCTCATCAAAAGTGGAGAAAACCTGTGAATATAGTTTCACAAAAACAGGTTTACGTATAATGCTGAAAATTTCTCATCAGATTTCAATGACGTAGATTAAAAAATTCATCGAACCGTTTTCCTGTTGAGTATTGCGAACCTGAGGACGACTTTAAGAATAGATTCTAACGACATTAATTTGCGGCTGACTCAAAACTCTGATATATTTGAATAATAAAATGGATATTTTCAATTGGCTGACATTTTCATATTGCCAAAACCGTTTTGCTCGGCAGCGTGAGAAAGCGTCAGAACGATAATGGTTATTAATACGATCCGAAAATAAAATAACCGCTTGCAATTCCGCCATCTTGTTTTGTTGCCATTTTTTTTTTTTGTGATCTACGCAAACAAATTTCTATTTAACTATTTCGTTTGATTCGCTGAGATTCAGGAAACGGATTCTATTTTTGTGTTTCCTCTATTTAAATGGATATTTTATTTCTTGGCCTGAAGAAATAGTTTGGACATTATTTTTCTTTCGTCTTTTCTACTTCGGATATATATTTTTTTCTTTTTTTTCTCCTCCTTTGGATTTTCTCATCTCGTTTTATATGGGGATTATCATTTATATTGGATATTTCTAAATTGACAGTTTCAGTGACCTTGCAAACTAAGGAAAAGATACCAATTTGAAACTGACTGTTCTTTGACGTGTATTCTGATCAGCGCCCACAAGATATTGGCTGAGGATAGCAAATCCATACCAGATTAAAAAACTTTTTAAACATAGTAATTTGTTTCATTTCCTCTTCTTTTTCGTTCATTACTTTATTCTACATAGTCACCTTAATTCTCAATATACTTTTGCCAATCATGAATAGTTGCTGATAATGGGCGTCAAAGACGAACATTGTCATACGTTTCGAAAGAATAATCTCAATTTTTATACATAAAAGAAGTGTTATAACTACGGATGTGAGCGTGAAACCATAATGGCCAACAATCTATTCATTTTCGGATTTTACTTTTCTACATAGTATCCATCATTCTTGATTCACTTTGCCAGGAATTAAAGGAAAATTTTTAGCTTCTGACACACGAACATGGCAGTTGTTACCCTTTTTAGACAATCACCACGTCAATGCATACAACACAGATATTAAAATATCAGATAATAAATACATAGGGTAAGTCACCATAACAATAAAATTTGCAGTACATTCTAACTTATTCGAATGTAATATAAATTAGGAGACACTACTGTTGGAAGGAGCATACACATACACCCACCTATATATCTTGTAAGTTTTTTTACCTTTAAAACTGTATAAAAATATTTAATTTTTATATTTTTATGATTCATTGGAAACCTTGCATATATATATATATATATATATATATATATATATATATATATATATATATATATATATATATCTGTGGAAATAGTAATTGTCTGTATTTTTGAGATGAGTTGTTTTCATTGATTGAGATTGTCGGACTGACTTCCTCATCTTGGTTGTTATTGTCACAACGTTTCGGCCGTTTTGCCCTCCGGCCTTCGTCAGGTGAATGGTTTGTTAGGTGGGTTCGAGACTCCTAACAAACCGTTCACCTGACGAAGGCCGGAGGGCAAAACGGCCGAAACGTTGTGACAATAACAACCAAGATGAGGAAGTCAGTCCGACAATCTCAATCATCTGTGGAAATATTCGTTATTCTCTGATTTTATATATATATATATATATATATATATATATATATATATATATATGTATATATATATGTATATCATTATTTGAAAAATTAAAATAATTACAGAGCATACAATGAATAAATGAAAAACGTCTATGTTTGAAATTTCATGGTGTTCACCATCTTACACTTTATTCCAATATTAAACTTGACACTTAAAAATGTATTTTCTTTTCCTTTTGGTCGATTGATTGTTGCTATCTCTTCTTATAATTTAAGGGCAAAATAGATTCACAGATTGATATAATAATTAAGTGATTGATTATCTGCTACGAAACAGATACTGTCAAGAATTGTAAGTGTGAACTAAATTAAAGGAATAAATTTTAAGATGATCAACACAATGAAATATAAACTTTTGTCATTTATTCATTATATATATCTATACACCTATATATATGCCTATATATATATATATATATATATATATATATAGTGGTGTGAGTTACTTCATAGAGCAGATTTCAAAAATCATTTTAAAATTCAGGAATATGTCTCAATTCCAAAACTTTCTCTCAGCCGGCAGAAAGAATCGGTAAAAATATTAAATCGTTTTTGGCAACTTTGACGATCGCCATTCTGTTTTTTCCTCCCTCGCGGTGTCATTTCAATCGGATTATACTAGTTAATTGAATGAAATTGTTTATTTAAATCGTCTGTTGGCAGCTTAATGAAAAGAGTCCCCCCCAGTATTATTTATTTTTTCTAAGAATATTATTTTCCATTGCTATCGATTGTCCTCCTAGCGAGATGATAGCCGAAAGAGCTCATGAGTTCAAATGTGCTAATGTTCAGATGTGCTATATATATATATATATATATATATATATATATATATATATATATATATATATATGAAACATATCTGAACCTTAGCAGAAATAATATATATATATATATATATATATATATATATATATATATATAAAGACAGAGAGAGAGAGAGAGAGAGAGAAAGAGAAAGAGAGAGAGAGACAGACATTACGATTTCCCATAAACTGGTTCCCCTTATGTTAGGCATGAAACTGACGGTACCAATGTTTTTCCGACCTTCTGTACAGTTTATATATATATATATATATATATATATATATATATATGTATACATATATATATGTATGTATATATATATATATGAAACACATCTGTACGTTAGCAGAAATAATATCTCTCTCTCTCTCTCTCTCTATATATATATATATATATATATATATATATATATATATATATATATATATATATATGTGAAACACATCTGAACCTTAGCAGAAATAATATATATATATATAAATATATAAATATATATATATATATACATATATATATATATATATATATATATATATATATATATATATATAGAGAGAGAGAGAGAGAGAGAGAGAGAGAGACTGGCATTATTTATGATTTGCCATTAGCTGGTCCCCCTTATGTTAGGCTTGAAACTGACGGCACAGATGTTTTTCTGACCTTCTGTACAATTTATATATATATATATGTATGTATGTATATATATATATATATATATATATATATATATATATATATATATATATATATATATATATATATATAAGGTTACAACATTCTACCTTAAGTCATTAGGCATTATTGGAGAAAATTTGATGACATGACCACCTTGTTCTTTAAATATAAACTCTATTGCTCAACTCTGATCACTAATACACATGTAAATTTATGAATATCGTATTTTTAAGGTTTCCCTTAGCATCAAATCATCTCAACTCCGCTGACTGACATCATCAGTTTACAAGAAGCTATTCAAAGTGATTTTGAAGCATGGGAGTTATGTTGATAAATAAATATTTCCTTAAGCAAAATCATGTGAACATTTTTTTGTTAATTTTGGGTAATATTGTTATGGGTATCTTCTATACTTCATATAAATAGAAATAGGAAGTGAGGATCTCATTTTATTACCGAAAATATAGTGTTTTAGACACTTGCAATAAAATGATACACACTTAAAATTAGCAGAAAAGAGAACAATTAGCATAACTTTTAAAATATTTGTTCAAATTCCACAAAAATTAGGGAGATAAGGCAGCTTGTTATGCTTTTCCATTGAACCAAATTTCACATTGCTGCGTTTAATAGCAATTAAAAAATAAAAAAAAAATTGACCTGCAATATAGCGATACGCAGTATTAAAGGAGAACTGAAGCGTCTTTCTGAAAAATAAACTGGAAGAAAAAATAAAAATCTGAAGGAATTTATTAAATTTTATTATATTTAGAATAACAACCACATACACACATGCACATACAGATACACACACACACTCACACATATATATGTATATCTATATATCTATAAAAGTGAACGTGTCTGTCTGTCTGTCTGTCTGTGTACATTTCCCTACGCAATAACTGTGTCAATTTTTAGTCTATAGACTCGAAATTTGAAATACCGGGTACTGAGATTTGGGAAAATCGATGTGACGGGTGTCAGCCAGAAACTTGGCTGTTAAGGGGTCAAATTTCAACGATTTGACCTTTAAGAACTCTACCAAACTCCTCCGACAATTTTAGGTCTAGACACTTGAAATTTTAGATATAAGTTCCTTGAACCTGAATCTAACTTAATAAATTGATTAGAGCCCGAAACTAGAAATTTTAAGGGGTCATAATAGGGGTCAAAGTTAAAAAAAATTAACCATTTTTTTTGTTTTTTTGCTTTTTTTGCACAGCATACACCTCCAAACACTCGAGCAACGCCGGGCACTCCTGCTAGTATATATATATATATATATATATATATATATATATATATATATATATATATATATATATATATATATATATATAATGTATGATATCCGTCTATCAGTTTCGATGTGTATCACAAAACATCAATGATGATACTGTGACTTGTGCGTGAAATTTTTGGGGCAAGAGGTGCACAATCTCTTACCATACCTCTCCTGAGTCTCCTGAATCTGTACACACACACACCCACACACACACACACACACACACACACACACACACACACACACACAAACACAAACACACACACACATATGTATATATATATTTGTACAAATATAAATGTATATGTATACATGTGTGTGTATTTATAAATACATAAATGTATACATGTGCATGTGTAGTAATATATATATGTATATGTATGCATATATATGTATATTTATATATTGAGTAAAATGATTCATAATTGTTTAATGTAAATCAGTTTTAAAGGGAAAAACAAACAGAATTAATAGATTGTACGATTGTTTCGGAAACGATGTTTTATTGAAATAGAAAATATGTCTTGAACAATAATTGTTTAAAAAGATGTTTTATATTTAAACAATGTCTCCTTATCAGCAAAATCATGGGAGGGGAGGTTAAAGGTACCAAAATAAACTAGCATTTTTATTGGAGCGGATATTCCTAGAAAAATTAAAAGAATAATAAGGAAAAAGAGGTTATTCATTTTTCTGTTGATAAATAAAATAAAAATAAATGATGGTGGTATAGTAAGGTTTAAAGATAACATTATAATTAATGAAACATATATACCCTTTGTCTGTTCGTTTTTATAGTTAGTTCTTATTTTAGTCAATTTTTTACCTGAGAGGTTGTTAAAAGTTGTCTATTAATGGTTGAAATAATTATTTATATTATTTTTAATGAAACGCTGATAAATTCATAATTGCCAGTTTAATATCGTTGGAAACGCTATTTTAAAATTTCAATTTACAATTAATTTCGAAAGGGAGGTAACTGCCATTTTTTGAAAATGACATTTAAATTAAAAATTCTTCAAATGGAGATAATCACTAATTATCTATTGAATTATTATTTAATAATCAATTAATAATAATTAAAAGATAGCATAAAAATTTTAAATAAAAATAGGTAATAAAATAAAAATAGAAATAGAAAATAATGGTAATAAATACTATTTAAAATAATATTAATAATAATAATAATAAAATCATAGTAATAATAATATTTATTAAGTTATAGATAATTAATGTTTAAAATAGATTACTAATCAGAAGATTTTATGATTTATATTGTTTTTTTTTACACTGTGATCACCACTTATCAAGGCCCGGAAGCAACTCAGGGATAAGGGTTATTGCAAGTACATTACGTTAGTGTGGAGATTTGATGGAGTGTTTACTTAAGGGGGCGGTTCATTAGGAATTTGTTAACATTAGACTTGAAGACATCCAAGTTGTAGTCCGGAGGGAAGCAGGCAGACGGAACAGAGTTCCACAGGCGTGCAGTTCTAAGAAAGAAGCTTTGTTCATGGAATCCGCGTTTTGATTTAGGCACAGATATAGAGTGGGGGAAATTTTTCACAGTGGATTCAGCTAGACGGGTGTTTTTCGTGAAAGATTGGCGAGGGGGGACCAGGGATTGGAGTTCAGACGAGCACCTGCCATGAAAATAACGATAAAACAAGGATAGGCTCGCAACGTCTCTTCTGTGGGAGAGGGGTTGCAGGGTAGAGAAAAGGGCATCCCCCACTAAGCCACGAAGTCTATTTTGTACTCTGTCAAGCCATGATAGGCTGTTTTTGGTTTAACCTGTTGAATTTAAACCATCCTTTATGAATGCATCCAGTCAGAATTTCATCTTTTAAGTTTAAAAGAATAGATTTACTGTCATTATATTTTAATATATTAAGGGATTTGTATCTAGAAAGTACAGAGAATCTGTTACTTGGCAGGTACGCTTTATAAGGTCCAAGTATATTCCATTTTAAATTGAAGGTCATATTTCCTTCATTAAGTTGCCAACTATGTTTTGATAAAGATGTCTGGTTTTTCAAGGATAGATTTTTAAATGAGTGTTTATGTGTGGAGATTATGTGTTTAAGAAGTCCAGATGGGGACCCAAAGTAAATTGCATTTTATTTAATATACTTATAATAATTGTTTCCAGCTCGATTTAGACTTTTGGTTGTATTTGATTGGTAGATTGGTTAATGGGTGTGTTGTCGCTGATTAATTGTGTACGATTAATTGTGTGTTATATTAAAAAAAAGACCGAGGAAAAAAGGAAAATGGATAGCGTTTAAAAAAATAAAAGTAGGGAAATAGAGGGGAAAAATAAAAACGAGTCAATTGACATGTTTCGCCCCACTCTTCACAACACGAGCATTCTGCCCTAACAAGCGTAAATATAATTTAATCTGGACATTAACACATCGCGCCCTAATGATCTGCTCGCCAGAAAAATTTGATGAGGAAATACATACACTTACAGATGCTTTGTCCAATAATGGGGACCCTTTAGATGTAATTGAAACCACCATTAAAAGGAAAAGTTCAGATTTTTACGAACAAAACCCGATATGGTGGATAAATTTCCGGTTTATATTCGAATGCCGTGTTTGGGCAAAGTAAGTGAAAAATTCACCAAACAAATTAGTTCAACTGTTGAAGGATGTTATTTTGCTTCAAATGATCGTGTTTTGTATAATACAAAAGCATTAATGGCTTCCAATAAAAAAAGATGTCCTACTCATCATATTAGTAATGTCATTTATTCATTTAAGTGTGGTTGCGGGCCGACTACGTAGGTCGAACGTCTTTAAAATTAGAAAGTCGCATACAACAACAGGTACCGAGCAAAATCAGGAATGGAACATTCCTACCTACCGAATTGCAAACAACACATATGGATCCGCTCACTCCGTATATCATCTAAAAGTCTTGGAGACTATCCACGTTCGTCTTAGGAAGCCTTCCTTTTGTAAGCAAAAGGATTGCTTTTTGAGTTTGAACGGTTTTTTTAAATATAAAATGAATTCAGAAGGAATACATATTCCTTTCATGATTGCCTTAATATATATATATATATATATATATATATATATATATATATATATATAAGTTTCGTGGTTAAATTTTAAATTCTGAAAAAATGACATATAGAGACATATTTTTGATTTACCAATTCATTGTTTGACAAAATGAATATATAGAAGGGATTATTCTAATTTCCTTAATCCATGAATTTTCAACAATGGCTTATTTCATCAGAGGAAATGAAATGCGGTTATCAAAATGTTCAGCTGCGAATAGACGCTAATTTTGCTTTTCAGCACAATTATTGAAAATAGTTCTTTTAGTGGTTGCGGATAATTATATGGAAAAAAATCATACGAAAAGGGAAGTTGATACAGTCTGGGTAATCCATTATCGGAAGGAGTCCAATGTCGTTCGGGGTTATAAATGCAGGTGGGCAGAAAATAGGCTCAGTGGAGAAAGCAGGAGGTTTCATCTGAATTCTATCAGTGTCTTATCTCGCTTATATATATATATATATATATATATATATATATATATATATATATATATATAGTTACTTTATTATAGAAACATTATTCGTTACATATGTGCAATGTTTCAGTAGCGTCTCAATTCAGGGGCAACATTTCATCACACCCCCAAAAAAATTATATTGAGACCGGTATCAAGAGTACATTAGTTTTTATATGATATTCGCTTTCGAACTACATTTCGGGAAATGTTGGGGTGTATACCTTGTGAATATGAGCCGTATGTTTTTTTTAAGGTGTTGTGAGGGGAAACGGGAATTGCGTTTCCCGTGTTTAGGCTTATATTAGAAGAAAGGTGTTAGGTTATACTTTTAACTTATCGGTTGCATATTGCCCTTGATTAGAATCGCCCAGCATGTACCTCTTTTCATCCGGGAGCATCAGCCTATTTCCAGTGGTTTCCAATTCGTAGAATTGGCTATTGGAAAACCCTTTGTAAATAAAAAGGACTGTGGTTCTACATTCTCTCCCGAGTGTTTCTCTTATGCATAGAGGACGCACTAAGTTTCACCTGTTTGTTCTCGAGGCGCTTGTCATCAGTTGTGCAAGCAGAAAAACCTGTGGGTCTAAGTGGTACTATTTAGAGGGGCACATTCCATCTTAATTTCTTTTTTCTCGTCTCTATCCCCCTTCCCATACTATTATAGTGTTTCTACAAAAAAAGTTCCTTTCCCTTCTTTCAGACATAAATCCTTGAAAAGTCTTTCTGACGAAAAGCGCTTCAGGGTTTTCTTACATTTCGAGATTCTTTTAATCGACTAATTTATTTTATAACGTCCGAATATGGTTCATTTGTTTTTCACATATATATATATATATATATATATATATATATATATATATATATATATATATATATATATATATATATATATACTAGCATTTCAGCCCGGCGTTGCCTGGGGGTTTGGATGTGTATGTTGAGCAAAAAAAAAAAAAAAGAGGTAGTAGGAAGGCAGGGTCGAACCCGTACCGCAAAGGAGGAAAAGAACGGGAAAAACCTGACGTGTATACTATTACGACCACCACCAAACCGGAAGTGGCATTTAAAAAAATATAGACTAGACAATCGAAAGGAGAGGATGACTTTAAAAAATATCGGCGAAAAAGGCTACCCCCTATAGAAAAGTGCCTAGTTTAAGGTGAAGATATTAATGTTTTTAGCCAATTTTTCAATATTTGTCGTCTGAAAAGTCGAACTTGAAATCGATATTGATTTTGAGAAAATTCGTTGCCTCTATCGAAAGTGTTGGGTAGACATGCAAACATATATACATATATACATTTATATATTGGTAACTAAGATTTTCGACCCAAACCCATGAAAAAGCTTGCCCTATCTCTGAATACCCTTTATGTAAAATTTAAAATGTTTATACCAGAAATTGTCTGAGTAATTTGATAGAGACCACAGAGGTCAACTTTTTTTTAAAAATTTTGACCCGTATTATGACCCCTTAACATTTATTGTTTTCGGCTCAGATAAGTTAGATCCATGTCCAAGGAGCCTATATCTAAAACTTCAAGTGTTTAGACCCAAAATTGTCGGAGGAGTTTGGTAGTGTTTTAAAAGGTGAAATCATTGAACTTTTCCTTCTATACAGCCAAAGGTTTGGCCGAAAAGGGATCGCAACGATTTTCCCAAATCTCACCATTCCGTATATCAAATTTTACGTCTGTAGACTTAAAATTGAAATAGTTATTGCGTTGAGAAATGTACACAGACTCAGACACAGACACACTGACACTTTCACTTTTATAGATATATAGATAGATAGACTAATAGATTGAACAAAAATATATACGTATACATAAATATATATGGAAACAATTTTTTGTTTTCTGTAAACATTTTACGCAAATATTATGCAAGTATAAATCATGTAGAATATCTGCATGGATATAATTACACGTAATATTTAATTCTAGATGATCATCCCATAAGAAAACGGAAAAAAAAATAATAGGGAATTAATTAAAATTAATGTTTAAAAGAATACGCAAATTAGCTAGATCTTTTGCAATTCCACAACCCATATATAAGAAATTTGTATTTTCTTTTTTAATAAAGAGGAAAGAGCCTTGTTTTTGTCTGTTGCTATTGGCCTTCATGCCGGGATCAAAGTGTAGTTCCGACAGATACTGCAAGCAAGGACCATATGTGGGGGTAACCCCACATATCAGACCTTGGTCAATGTAGGGGCAACCCTTCATACAAACAGTTACTATCCAGCTCCCATTTCCCACCCATCGGGAGCTGGTCCCCTTTCCCATTCCCCTTCCCTCTCTACACATTAAATAAACGGCCTTGTGCCTAATTTGCTCAGTGGGGAAGCAAATAAATACATACTGCAAGCAAAGACCATATGTGGGGGCACCCTCACATACAAGACCTTGGTCAATGTAGGGGCAACCCTTCATACCAATTGTCACTATCCAGCTCCCCTACTCCCCGGGGAGTTGGTCCCTTTTCCCCTTCACTCCTCACATAAAAAAACCGGCCTTGTGCCTTATTTGCTCGGTGGGGGAGCAAATAAATACCTTGCCTTTTTTCTGTTGTACTTGGCCTTCGGGCCGGGATCAGTGCAGTATCTGTTCCGGCAGATACTGCAAGCAAAGACAATATGTGGGGGAAACCTCACATATCAGACCTTGGTCAATGTAGGGGCAACCCTTCATACCAACTGTCACTATCCAGCTCCCATTTCCCACCCATCGGGAGCTGGTCCCCTTTTCCCTCCCACTTTCTCCACATTAAAAAACAGCTTTGTGCCTAATTTGCTCAGTGGGGGAGCAAATGAATACATCAAAGTGTAGTATCTGCCGAAACAGATACTGCAAGCAAAGACCATATGTGGGGACAGTCCCACATATCAGACCTTGGTCAATGTAGGGGCAACCCTTCATACCAATTGTTACTATCCAGCTCCCCTACTCCCCGGGGAGTTGGTCCCAATTTCCCCTTCACTTCTCATATTAAAAATTTGCTCAGTGGGGGAGCAAATAAATACCCTGCCTTTTTTCTGTTGTTCCTGGCCTTCGGGCCGGGATCAAAATGTAGCATATGTTCAGGCCGATACTGAAGCAAAGACCATATGTGGGGTTAGCTCCACATATCAGACCTTGGTCACTGTAGGGCAACCATTCATACCAACAGTTACTATCCAGCTCCCATTTCCCACCCATCGGGAGCTGGTCGCCTTTTCCCTCCCCCCTCCCTCTCCACATTAAAAAACGGATTTGTGCCTAATTTGCTCAGTGGGGAAACAAATAAATACATACTGCAAGTAAAGACCGTTGTAAGACCTTGGTCAATGTAAGGGCAACCCTTCATAAAAATTGTCACTATCCAGCTCCACATTTCCCCTTCACTTCTCACATTAAAAATCGGCCTTGTGCCTAATTTGCTCGATGGGGGAGCAAATAAATACACAAAAAGAGGGGTTTTAATATGAATATCAATACACACAAAAGAAAATGAATCACTGCACCAACTTGCTCTCTCAAATTCACTATAGTACTAGTAATAATTTATTTTTAAGGGATCAGCAATTGTTTACCATGAAACACTGTATATATATATATATATATATATATATATATATATATATATATATATATATATATATATATTATGATCCCTTAATATTTGTTGTTTTGGGCTAAAATTGAGTTATTAACTTAGATCCATGTCCACGCAACCAATATCTAAAATGTCAAGTGTTTAAATCCAAAATTTGAGTTGGCAGAGTTCTCAAAGATCAAATCGTTGAACTTTGACCCGATATCAGCGAAATTTCTGGTCGGAACCCAATCACATAGATTTCCCCAAATCTTAGTACACTGTATATCAAAATTCGAGTCTGTAGACTAAAAATTGACAGAGTTATTGCGTAGGGAAATGTACAGAGACACACACACACAGACACACACCCACGTTCAGTTTTATAGATATATAGATTTTCGATAGTTATTTATATTTTTATCTACGTAGTGAAATTTTTTCCCTAGTGCTATAATATACGTTGTCCAGAATTGAATGTAACGTTAAATTTCTTTAAAAATAATAAGGGAAAAATCGAAAGAAAATGAGACGTGTGTAAATGAGTATAGTTTTTTCCAAACATTTACGTATGTAAGTAAAAGAAATAAGCTGATATCGAAACCAAAACGTAAAGAAAATGACTCAAATACCTAATCATTAACCCCCACGACCTTACATATTGTTAACATAATAAAAGTTTAATGTGAAAGATTCGCGCATGCACAGTCGTGAACCAGTTTTCAAACAGATAAAAATCCGTTGACTCCCTTTTACCAATAGTTAAATTTTCACCCTTCAGCCGCAATTTTTTCAGATTAAAACCGATGAAAAAGTTTTTCACATGTCTGATTACCCTACATACCAAATTTCAAGTCTGCAGATCGAACATTCGTTGACTATATACTGGGAGCATTGTACTCACACAGAAATTCTCAATGCTATTGATATGAAATAGATAGAGGCGTGTGTGTGCATATATATATATATATATATATATATATATATATATATATATATATATAATAGAAAGAGATAGACAGAGAGGTATTTGCATTCATTGCATTTCTTTTATTGAAATGATTAAATACCAGAAAAATCATATATTAATTCGTTTATTGCGCATTATGATTATTAATAATTCCCTTAGCGCGCATTACTCGTTGTTATATAAAATATATTTTGCAAAAATTATGCAATTTCATAATTACTAAGGAAAAGCAAACGTTATTAAATGTTCAAGAAAGCCCGCTGAGAAGGAACGCGAAAAGAACGTAGCCAGATTGTCAAGACCCAGCGGCTTTTCTATGTATAAAACGGTCGGACAGATTAGCTCTAATGCCGCCATTTTTCTCGAGTAGAAACCATTTTTTATTCTTTTTTGCTTGTATATCATTATTCACAACCTTAATCGTTTCTTCTAATCTATTTTGTTTCCATGTATGGTGGACAGTTTTTTCTCTATTAGGAGTAATACTGTATTAATATTAATAATAATAATAATAATAATAATAATAATAATAATAATAATAATAATAATAATAATAATAATAATAATAATAAAATAATGACCAGATAATATAAAAAATATTAGTAGTAATAAAAAACGGCATCAACAACAATAACAACAAAATAAAAATAGGAATAACAAGATTAATGATTATAAAAAAAGATAACAATAATAAAACATAATAATAATAACCAGATAATATTACCAATAATTATAAAACCCAATAATACTAAACAATAGCAATAATAATATAAATAATAATAATGAAATAATAATAATAATAATAATAATAATAATAATA
Organism: Euprymna scolopes; assembly: GCF_053919585.1. Taxonomy (NCBI): domain Eukaryota; kingdom Metazoa; phylum Mollusca; class Cephalopoda; order Sepiida; family Sepiolidae; genus Euprymna; species Euprymna scolopes. The sequence goes on from NC_136504.1 coordinate 111,318,626, forward strand.
ATAATAATAAAATGAATAATATAATTATAGCAATAATAATAACCATAAAAATAAGGTCCGCAGTAATATTTTAATAATAATCAAATAATAATGATAAAATAATAAAAAATAATATCAACAATAATAACAGTAAAAATACAATAATATAAAATAATTAAAAAATAGCAACAAAAACAACAACAACAACAACAACAACAATAATAATAATAATAATAATAATAATAATAATAATAATAATAATAATAATAATAATAAGTTGCGGGACCTGTGGAAATTTCACAGCAGCATTTTTCATATGTAATATATTGTTGCTTGGCAGGCTGTGAACGTTCCATTCAGCATGTATTAAGGCACAATCATATTCTAGTTTTTTTATTAAAACAGTACTGCCCCTTACTAACTCTGATATATTGCCTGGGCTGATTATTTCATTACAAACACACCGGTAAAATCACTCACATTTTATCATTTTTCATGATTATTGAATATGTTACTATGTTCGACAATAATTTTGCATAATTTCAACCCACAATATCGCCTCTCCCTTTACTAAAATATTAAATTTGATATATTTTATCGGCTGATTATTTTATTAAAAAAAAACACAACTATCAATTAACTCACATTTCATCATTCTTAATAATTCCTGTATATGGTACTAATTTTGACTATAATTTTTCATCATTTAAACTCACCATATCGCACACCTTACTAGAATAATAACTTTGATATATTGTCCAGACTGATTATTTCATTACAAACACACACATCAATGAAATCACATTTTATTTTTCGTAATTCTTGGATATGTTACTAATTTCGAAAATATTTTTTTATAATTTAAACCAACGTTGTCGCCCAACCTTACTAAAATAATAACTTTGATGCATTTGCTGGGCTGATTATTTTACACAAATCAATTAACCTCCGCTCCATCATTTTTCATAATTATTTGGTATGTTACTAATTTCGACACTCATTTTTCATAATTTATACCCACATTATCTCCCCTTTCTTAATAAAATAATAACTTTGAAATATTGTCTGGGCTTATTATTTTATTACAAACACACTAATGCGTGAAATCACATTTAATCATTTTTCATAATTCTTTGATATGTTACTTCGCCCTTCCCTCTTTACTAAATAATAACTTTGATATATTGTCTAGGTTGATTATTTCCTTGCAAACAGACCACTTAATTAACAAATATTTCGTAATTTTTCGTAATTCTTGGATATGTTACTAATTTGGACAATATTTTTTTATAATTTAAGCCCTGCTTATCTCCTTCCCTTTTACTTATCTAATAACTTTGACATATTGTCTAGGCTGATTATTTTATTATAAACACACCAATCAAATCACATTTCGTCATTTTTCGTAATTCTTGGATATGTTACTAATTTCGGCAATATTTTTTTATAATTTAAACCACCCTCGTCGCCTTCTCTTACTAAAAATTACTTTGATATATTGCCTGGGCTGATTATTTCATAAAAAACACAACTATTAATTAACTCACACTTCATCATTTTTCTTAATTGTTGGATATGTTACGCATTTCGACAATTATTTTCAATATTTTTAACCCACATTATCAACCCCCCCACTACTAAAATAATAACTATGATATATTATCTGGAATGATTATTTCATTTCAAACACACCAATCAATTAACTCATATTTCGTCATTTTTCATAATACTTGGATATGTTACTAATGTCGACAATCATTTTTCATCATCTTTAACCCACATCACGCCCCACTTGCTAAAATGATAACTTTGATATATTGTCTGGCCTGATTATTTTATTGCAAACACACTAATGCATTAAATAACATTATCATTTTTCATAATTCTTGGATATGTTACTAATTTCAATGATTATTTTTCATAATTTAAACCATCCTTATCGCCCTCTTTTACTAACATAATTACTTTGATATATTTCCAGGGCTGATTATTTTATTATAAACAAATCGATTAACTCACATTTAATCTTTGTTCATAATCCTGGATATGTTACTAATTTCGACAATAATTTTTATAATTAAAAACCCACAGTATGCCTCCCCTTCCTACTTATATAATATATTTGATATATTGTCTAGGCTTATTATATCATAATAAACACACCATTCAAGTAACTCACATTTCATCATTTTTCATAATTCTTGGATATGTTACTAATTTCGACATTAATTTTCATAACTTTAACCCACTATCTCGCTCCCCCTTACTTAAATAATAACTTTGATATATTAACTTGACGGATTATTTCATTACAAACAATCAATTCTGGGTAATTTGATATTATATATGTTTCACCTATCTTATCCAATCCCGGGTGACGCCGCATATTCTGCTATTATATATTGTTCACCAATGTTATTCGTCACGGGCGAGGCTGAGTATATTGCTACTATATGTTTTCCACCTATCTCATTCAATACTGGGCAACGCTTTGTGATAGTACATATTTGCACATCTCATTCAATCCCGGGACTGACTTCATGTCCGTCACTCCACTGTTGAAAATATACATTAAATATATTAAATATAAAAAATAGAAATATTCCAAAAAATATTTAGATAGACTTAACGATGTGTCGGCACAGCAGAGACAAAAAGAATAAATGTGGACAGAGAAGAGGGTAATAAAAACAATAGTGTTCGAGAAACAAGGGTGAGATCACAGCCGAAACTGGAAATCAAATGTCGCTGGAAAAGAAAGAACAAGGTATTTTTTTAGCGAGTTTCATTTATTTTCATCTTCCTTTCTTCTGTTTCCTTGCAACGGAGGCTACGGGTGAACAACAACGATACACTTAAAAGAAACTTTATTCACGATAAAAATACTGGTAATACAAGGCGGAACGATACATTTGTCATTTTAAAGAAAACAACACTACAAATTTATTTTAAAACATTTATCGGAAAAAGTAATTAAGATAACTTGCTTATGCAGTAGAGCTTACATCTATCTATTGTAGCCGCCTTTTGTCTCAATTACAGCCTCGATACGATTCCGCAACTGCAACCATGCTTTTTCTACAAGCGCAGAGAGGGAGGCTTAGCTAATATTAGGCGGATGGTAGCGATCAGGCTGGCTTTGGTGTTGTGGTTGTTCTCAACGTATCACCAAATAAAATTGTTCAGGTCGAAGGAGAAGGGGGCCAGGGAGTCGACGGTACAAAGTCGTAGCACTTCTAAAGTCAAACCTTGGTCTCTTTGGATTTGTGGGTCGGCGCCGAGTCCTGCTGCCAAAACCGAGGGTCTGTTATCGGCCAACTGATTGCACCATGGGATCACTACAATATGAGCAGATTCAAGTGCACTGTAGTTGACTTCAAAACTGACTTTGAAGACGTGAAGTGGCCCTCACTTAAAACCGCATAAATTATTATAACTGTGGCCGAAAACTTCTTTGAGGGCTGTGACCTCAAGCGTTTAAACTTCCGAATTTGCATTTTAAAGCTGATGGCAATGGTCCTGTTGTCATAACCTGGATCAAACCTTGCTAAACCATGACGGATGAGCCACGTGTGTAAAGGGTTGGACCAGTACCATGCACACTACATTTCGCCATAAAAATCCACTACGCAGGCTTGAAGCACACGTCCACCTCCACTTGCCATAAACTTTACCAAGTCCTGTAGCGATGAGAAATGGGTGAAAATCACAGGTGGAAGATGATCACTGGAAACCGCAGTTTCAAATCCTGCATGCAAGTTCTCAAGAATATTGATCGTCTGATGTAATCCCTGAAGACAAGGACATGACTCGGCAATACGCTGAACGATCAAGCTACAATCTAGGGACATCACTGATTGCTCCAAAAGGAAAGGGGTCCAGAAAAGGTGGCCTAACTAAAGCTTATTTCCGTCACCACCGGTTGGCTTGCCGCGATCAATGGGCATCTCCTGATGCGGTTGAAATAAAACAAAGACAGATAGGTACACTCCACCCTTAAAGGAAGCAAACGAGTGAAGCTAGCAGTTTGAACCATCAGAACTATGCTTGACAAAGACAACAACAACAAACATGAGCGTCGCTCCACTTTGAGTTCATTTGAACTGTCCAGGCTGGATGTCGACATCGCTGCCCTTAGCGAGGTTCATTTCTCAGGAGATGGCAACCGTCAGTAACATTGGTCAGGGAAACCTGCAACGGAGAGGCCTTTCTCGGGGGTAGGCTTCATGGTAAAAACCTTTATCGCTTCCACGCTAGACCATTCTGACCACATAATGCCCATGCGCTTCCCTCTAAGGAATAAGAAATATGCCACACTTCTTAGTGTGTACGCCCCAAGTCTTCAAGCTGAATCTTCAGAAAAAATACAGGCTTTAATCATAGCTTCGCTATGCCTTGCGGTGTGTTCCTGCAGCCGATAAGGTGATAATCCTTGGTGACTTCAATGCCACAGTGGACCGAGATGCAGTTGCCTGGAAAGGAGTGCTTGGCGGACATGACGTTGACAACTGCAATGACAATGGGAGTTGCTGGAGGTTTGCATGGAGCTGCACCTTGTGATCACAAACACAATCTTCCAGCAAAAGGACAGACTAAATACAACATGATTGCGTTCTCGGCCCAGACACTGGCACACCATAGATTACATTCTAGTACGCCAGAGAGATAACAGAGATGTGTTACACACTCGAGTGATGCCCATCAATGAATGAGTGTATGGCCGCACGCACCACGTACAAAGACTTTTGTGTAGTGCGGACGGCCAAACGCGCCTCACGAATAGAGCGTCTGTCCTGAACCATTTGTCTGAGCACTTCCAGACCCTATTCAGAGCTGACCAGATAACTCATGACTCAGCAATCTTCCGCATTCCTCAGCTGGCATCCAAAGTAGAATTAGATGAACCTCCCTCCATGGAAGGACTCAGTGAGTCCATAAAACAGTTGAGGAGTGGTAGGGCGGCAGGAATAAACGGGTTTCCTTCAGAGATCTAGAAATATGGCGGACCAGCGTTGCACAGCAAGCTCCTTGAGCCTCTTGTCTTTTGTTGGGAGCAAGTAGAACTTCCCCGGGACCTCCATGATTCGATCATTGTTGCCTTGTACAAAACAAGGGAGAACAGTCAGTCTGATCAAACTAGCGGGAGATCACCGTGCTCTCGATCGCAGGCAAAATCCTTACCCATGTACTCCTGAACTAACTGATACCTTCCATCGCAGAAAACCACCTCCCAGAAACCCAATATGGTCTCAGAGCAAACAGGGGCATAACGGACCTGGTCTTCGTCCTTAGACAACTGCAAGAGAAGTGCCGAGAACAAAACAGGGCACTATATGTAACGTTTGTTGACTTGGTCAAAGCATTTGTCACTTTGGCTGATCTTGGACCGCCTCGGTTGTCCCCAAAGCTCCTCAGCATGATCATTCAACTGCATGAGAGGTCAAAGTGAATAACAACCAGGTCAAAGTGAATAACAACCAGCTCAAAGTGAATAACAACCAGGTCAAAGTGAATAAAAACCCCTCAGAACCCTTCCTCGTCGTCAATGGCGTGTAACAGGGATGAGTCCTGACACCAACTCTATTGCGCACCCCCTTCAACATCTGCAATACGATGTCTAGATTCGTCAAGACAATATCTAGATTCGCTATCGCGTAGATCTCAGTCTGTTCAACCTCAGAAGGCTGCAATCTGCACAAAGACATTCGAGCAACTGATCCGACACCTCTTGCTGACGACGCTGTCCTCGTTTCCCACACCGAAAGAGCCTTGCAGCGCTTCACATCCTGCTTTACAGAGGCTGACTAGCTCTTTGGACGAGGTCAGCTTGAAAAAGATGGAAGTCCTTCATCAGCCCGCTCCTCGTGTAGTGTACCCTGCCTTCCCACATCAATACTGGCGAGACTAAGCTGAAAATCGTTCACCGGTTTACCTAATTGGGGAGTAGCACTACATCAGATGGCAAGCTCGACAGGGAAATCGACAACAGACTGGCAAAGGTAAACAGCGCTTTTGGCAGACTGTGCAACAAGGTCTGGAAAAACAGACACTTGAAGAAGCGCACAAAAATTAGTGTGAACACAGCCGTAGTACTCTCACCCTGCTGTATGGCTTTTAGTCGTGACAAACTATCGTCACAAACTACGAGTCCTCGAGCGTTTCCATCAACGCTGTCTCCGTAGCGTCCTCAACGTTCACTGGAGTGACTATGTCACCAATGTTGAGGCCATCAAACAGGTGGAGATCACTAGCATTGAGGCCATGCTGCTGAAGTCGCAGCTACGCTGGGCTGGGCACGTCTTTAGAATGGAGGATAATCGCCTACCCAAGATAACCCTTATATGGCAAACTCTCCACAGGCCGCTGTGACAGAGGAGCACTGAAGAAACGATATAACAAATCTCTGAAGAAGTCCCTCGGTGACTTCCACATTGACCACCACCAGTGGTCTACTCTCGCTGCTGACCGTGATAATAGGCGATGCACTGTCCACAAGGCTATCACCTTCTTTAGGGTCTCCTGCACAGAGAATCCGCAGGAGAAACGCTGCAGGAGGAAGGTCCGGAAAGCCTCAGATGTGACTTCTGACTGCACCAAAACCTGCTTGTCCTTCATCGGGCTCCTCAGCCACAAGCGTGCCTGCAGTCGACGTGGACAGCCCGTTTCATAGGATCTTCGAATACGTGTTCTTTTTATTTGCCCTCGCTGTTTAAATATATGATTTTATTAATCTGTCATTAACACTTACTGTCACTATTCACGGAAGATATCATCAACCTATACGTATGCCGGTCTCACGTGGAGATTTTCCAACATAGGGTTTTATTTTACGGGATATAGCTAGCTAGCGCATTTTTTCGCAGGTACACTCCTCTACCCATGTCTCCGCATATTTTTGAGAAAATATGTAATAATAGGAAAACGCCTTTGCAGCCCCGTCGATATTTCCATTTTGTATCGATTTAATACATAAAGGCATAAACTTATCGTTTATAGCATGACGCTATAAACCAATAGCTTCAAGCCATACACCATTAACCAATCGCTTTTCAAAGAAATAAGGTAACATTTGGGAGAGTGGACTCTCAATACAAATACTCCCACTTAGCAGAAACGGAGAAAAGTAAACAAAAGATTTGACATATATGCTGATGACACGACCATCTACGGCAACACATCAAAGGCTGTAAATGACAACGTTCTCTCTGATTCTCTCTCCTCTGATCTCGAGCGCGTGGTTCAGTGGTGGAAGACGTGGCTGGTTACCTTTAATGCATCTAAAACCAAACTCCTATCCTAACATGATCAACGCTCTGATCCCCATCTGGTATCAATTGGGATGGATGGCTCTCGTCTGAAAGAGGTCACGTGTTTTGACAAGCTTCTGGGTTTGACCTTTACTCCTGATCTGAAATGGAACACGTACATCAAGTCTGTTGCCACGGTCGCTGGAAAGATGGTGGGATCCTTCTACCGCTCCAGAAGATATCTCACTACTGATGCAATTCTCTGTCTATATAAAAACCAAGTACGTCCAAGGATGGAATACTGTTGCCATATCTGGGCAGGAGCTGCTAAAAACAGCCTATCCTGCCTTGACAGAGTACAAAATAGACTTCGTGGCTTAGTGAGGGATGCCCTTTTCTCTACCCTGCAACCTCTCTCCCACAGAAGAGACATTGCGAGCCTATCTTTGTTTTATCGTTATTTCCATGGCAGGTGCTCGTCTGAACTCTAATCTCTGGTTAACGAAAAACACCCGTCTAGCCGAATCCACTGTGAAAAATTTTCCCCACTCTTTATCTGTGCCTAAATCAAAACGTGGAGTCCATGAACAAAGCTTCTTTCTTAGAACTGTACGCCTGTGGAACTCTGTTCCGTCTGCCTGCTTCCCACCTGACTATAACTTGGATGTCTTCAAGTCCAACGTTAACAAATTCCTAATGAACCGCCCCCTTAAATAAACACTTCATCAAATCTCCACACTAACGTAATGTGCGTACTTGCAATAACCCTTATCCCTGAGTGGCTTCCGGGCCTTGATAAGTGGTGACCACTTTGTAAAAAAAAAAAAAAAGATTCAATATCTGTTGCAATAATTGTCGAAGACGTATCTTCGACTGGTATTGGTTATCAGAAAAAGTAAATATATTAATAGATTAATCTCTATGAACATACAAGCAGCGTTTATTTTTCAGATAGGAACGTCCAATTTAAAAATGAATTTGTTTGGAATAAGATAAACATTGTATGAAATGACAGTAAAATTAAAGTATGTCTAAAATACGGTTGCCCTTGGCCTTATTGCAGGCAGGATAAAATGTTGGAGCACTTAAATATAAGTGAAAATCTAAATGCGTTTGTACCTATTGACAACATTATGCTGACTTCAATGCAAAACATTTATTAAAAGTACATTATAATGAAATGAGCTTGTCACTTTTTATTAATATCACGCACAAGACAATACAACTATATATTTACTAGAAACCATGGCGGGAGAGCGAAAGAGAAAATCAAATTACGTTAAAATGCACAATCTCCGTAAAAATTCCCATGACAATGATTGTTGAATTTAATATACATACACAAGGGTCGTTTCAATAGTAACACGTCCTACTTTATTCCGCCCGAAAGGATCAGACGGGATGGCAAATTGCATTGTGGAGATGACTGAACTAATGCATTCATAACCTGAATATATATATAAGTTTAATAGCATACAATACGACTAAAACTCACAATATAATGTAATATAATCAGAATATGTTCTAACAGACTATATTATCAAACAATTTATTATGTCGATTCCGAAAGAGCATGATGAAAATACTACCGATACGTGTACGTAAATGCTTCCTCAGTGCATATTTGAAATAATCAAGGCAAAAACATCTCAATGCATTCAAATAAATTTATTTTATGTACACTTTTTTGTTCTCGTTTATCCGACCAAATTAAAATGCACGCGTAGACACTAATTTTTTGTAATTTAAAGTACAAAATATATTCCCTTCACTATCATTTTATAAATTTAATATATATATATATATATATATATATATATATATATATATATATATATATACTTTCACTACACCGATAAAGACTGAAGGATCGGTCGAAAATTATGTACTTATAAAAAAAGTTTGTTTAATTTTTTTTCATAATATTATTTTGTATTCCTGCACATCACCAATTGAAAACGAATAAAGAAAAGTTATAAGCTTTTACACTTTTCATATTCTTTTTTATTCATATATATATATATATATATATATATATATATATATATATATATACATATATATATATATACATAGAGAGAGAGAGAGAGAGAGAGAGAGAGAGAGAGAGAGAGAGATAGGATATCATGGGCAGTACAATATCAGTATAAGTTCAATAGGTTCAGGGATAGTTGTGCCAGGTCGGACGAATAGTATCCCAAGGTGAAAATCAGATGTAATCGAGTAATCCGTTACAAATGAAGCATGCTCCAAATTCGAGGTAATATCCAGAGTATGTAATGGTGCCGTACTGTGATTTCGAGGGCACACGGGATGGTCAGCCTCTTCGGCGATGTGAGGATCCCTTGGTGTTGCGGTTTAGAACAAACAATTGAGCTTTTCCATTATTTGGCTAGGGTCGTCCTGAAAATATTATCTCACTGTAATGTGTAATAGTAATTGATTTAACTCCTCCACACACACACACACACACACACACACACACACACACACACACACACACACACACACACGCGCGCGCGCGCGCAGATATATATATATATATATATATATATACATATATATATATATATATATTTACTTTACACACACGCGGGCATATATATCTATATATCTATAAAAGTAAATGTGTCTGTGTGTTTGTCTGTCTGCGTACATTTCCTAACGCAATAACTCTGTGAATTTAAGTCTACAGACTCGAAATTTGATATACAGGGTATTGAGATTTGGGAACATCTTGTTAACCTGTTTTCGGACAGAAATTTGGCTTTTAAGGGGTCAAAGCTCCACGATTTGACCTTTGAGAACTTTACGAAACTTCTCCGCCAATTTTGAATATAAACACTAGAACATTTAGATATAGGTTCCTCGGACATGGATCTACATTAATAACTTGATTTGAGCCTAAAACAATAAATGTTAAGGGGTCATAATAGGGGTCAAAGTTAAAAAAAAATGACATCTGCGGTCTCTACCTAACATTTGAAATATTTCATAAAGGCTGTTGGTCGAAAATTTGAGCTACCAATATATAAATGTATGTATGTATGTATATATGTTTTCATGTGTGCATAACACTCTCGAGAGACGCGACAGATTCTCACAAGATTAGTATCGTTTTGAAGCTCGACTCTTCAGAATACAAATACCGAAATATTGGTTAAAAACATTTATTTCTTCCCCCTAACCTGGGCACTTTTTTACAGGGAGGGGTTGCTTTCTTCGCCGATATTTTCGAAAGTCATCCCCTCTTTTAGCTTGTCTAGCAGTAAACGCTGTGTTTTCTGAGCAGAATATAAATTTTGCATTAAAAAAAACAAAAAAAATTATCCATTTCGGTAATAAAGTAACATATCTTGCCTTTGATAATATTTGTTAATAAGGTCACGTGAGTCGATTAAAGGGTGCTAATGCACTTACTGATCCGCGCTATTTTTTTTTTAAATCGTATTTCCAAGCTTAATTAAAGTTTTATGTTTTGGGGTATTTTTTTTAGATTAGGTCCACTACCACAATTTTCTTTTAAATTACTTGTATAGGTTTCCGACTATGCTGAATACAGAAATCGCATTGAAATTTTGCAGAAATAAGTAGTTATCGAGATATAGATAGTTGTTTTATGCATTGTATTCTTTGGCGGCCATCTTTGTTACGCGCGTAGATTTGTTCATTACGCGCGCAAGTGTGTACAAAACACGGCTGCCAGAGATTACAATGCATTATACAAATTTTAAATATCTCGATAACTACTTATTTCTGCAAAATTTCAATGCGATTTTCGTATTCAGCATAGTCGAAAACCTACAAACGTTGTCATTTAAAAGAAAATAATGGAGGTGGACCTAATCTAAAAATTTACCGTTTTTTTCATTCAATTGCAATATTATAGTACAGAATAGGTACAAAACAGCCTGTTCTCCCAATGTTAAGAATGGCTTTTTAAATAGTAACGTTATTTCAGCACGGATCAAATAAGTGCACGAGTACCCAATTTCTTTATAAGCATTCATATTTTCTTATATAAAAACAACTTCTGTAAAAAAAAGAAAAAAACGTGCACTTTCAATCTCTGTTAAAAAGGTTTTCTTGAAAAAAAAAATATACGGTAAAAAAGCAAAGAACAAAACGTTAATCGGTATTCATGCAGAGAGTGATCCTTGCTGAAATAATTACGTTATTATTTAAAAAGCCATTCTTAACACGGGGAGGGGGTTTTGTACCTATTCTGTAGTTTAACATTACAATTGAATAAAAAACATATCAAAAAACTTTAATTAAACGTGGAAATGCGATTTAAAAAGTAGCGCAGATCACTCTCTGCATCAGCACCGAGAGTACAGAATAGTTAGAAAACATCCTCCCTCCCCATGTTAAGAATGGCGTTCTAAATGATGTTAATGATTCAGTACTGTTCCTTGTCTGCTTAAGTTTAACTTTTGTTTATTAAATTGTTAGGTGAAAGTCCATAATAGTTACAAAACACCCCTATCCCCATGTTAAGAATGGCTTTCTAAATAATAACGGCATTATTTCAGCGGGGTAGCTTCTCTGCATAAGTACCACGTGTTGTTTTTAAATTGTTAGGTTAAAGGACAGAATAGTTACAAAATACCATCCCCATGTATAGAATGTCTTTCTAAATAACATTATTTCAGCACGGTATTTTCTATGCATACGTACTATCTATTTTTGTTTATTAAATTGTTAGGTGAAAGTATAGAATAGATGTAAAATTCCCTCCTCATGTTAAGAATATCTTTCTAAATAACGGTATTATTTCAGCACGGTACCTTCTCTGCATAAGTACCATCTTTTGTTTATTAAATTGTTAGATGAAAATATAAAATAGTTACAGAACACTATCCCTTTCCCATGTTAAGAACGGCTTTCTTAATAGCGTTATTTCAGCACGGTACCTTCTCTGCATAAGTACCATGTTTTGTTTATTAAATTGTTATGTGAAAGTATAGAATAGTAACAACACGTCCTCCCCATGTTAAGAATGACTTTCTAAATAACGTTATTATTCTATTATTATATTATTATGGGTCTTTCTTTGCATAAGTACCATGTTTTGTTTATTAAATTGTTAGGTGAAAATACAGTACTCACGCAGAGAGTGATCCGTGTTGTAATAATAACGTTAATATTTAAAAAGCCATTCTTAACATGGGAAGGGGAGGGGAGGGTGTATTTCAGCCTTACAATTGAATAAAAAACATATAATAAAACTTTAATTAAACCTGGAAATACGATTTAAAAAATAGCGCGGACCACTCTTTGCATTAGCACCAAACATTATTTAAGCAAGTTACCAATCCGTAAAAAAAAAAAAAAAACTGTACTTTTACCAACCAATCTTATATCGAAAAACAAAAAAAACTCAAAAAGCAAGCGACAAACTTTTTTTTTGGCCTTATATAATAAAGAACAAATGTGTAAATTAAAAAATTTGGAAGATAAACAAATGAATTATGTTTTTTTTGTTGTTTTTTTTACTTATCGAGTAAACAGAAAATGAAAGCAGGTTCGCAGTAACGGTTACAAAAATATATTTATTTTATTCAATATTTTAATAATTCGCGAGGTAAATTTATTTAAATAACACAAAAACATCCCTTGACACTAAAGATGGGTTGTCTGAAAATTTCAAATAAATTGGTAACGTAGAAATATGGTTTTATTCAGTTGTAACAAACCAAGAATTACATTTATATATATACACACACATATATATATATATATATATATATATATATATATATATATATATATAAATATACATATTAATAAACCTTGCTAGCTTCAGACACTCTGATGAGTCGTAGACGACGAAACACGTGTCAGTGGATAATTATATTTTAAAAACAATATGTATACCGCTCCCCATGTGGGAGTACCAACTTGGTTAAAGGGAAAATTATTCCCAACTCGCATTTAGATAAAAATGCACTTTCGGAAATAATTGAATTCATTGAAAACGTATCGCAAAAACAAAAACAAATAACATTTAAGCAAATCAAAACAGTCGGCGAGATGGACCATCGAATAAAGAGGTGGTGTCCCGATTTCGAATCTCGCCAGATTCAGACACTTTGATGAGTCGTAGACGACGAAACACGTGTCAATGGGTAATTATATTTTTAAAACAATATATATATACCGCTCCCCATGTGGGGGTGCTAAATTAGTTAAAGGGTAAATTATTCCCAACTCAGATTTATGTAAAAATGCACTTTCGTAAATAATTGAATTCATTAAAAGCTCATCACAAAAACAAATGACATATATATATATATATATATATATATATATATATATATAGTCATCCACATACATTACTGGTTCGCTGTTTCACAGCTCATCAGTGCGGCTAGACAGGCAACTACCTCAAGCCAAGATTGAAACCGGACCGTTTGGCGGCTGCTGAACGAGTAGTGTATTTAACGATGTTTTGACATCGTGCGAAATACCTCCGCTCGATTTGTTTACAAAGAGCATCGCTTATACGCTAATGGTAATTCGTGTATCACTTCTGAATATGCTCAACTCAAGATGAGGAGCATTATAGTGTATGCAAATATTTAGGATTGTAAATAAGAGTTGGATGTGCGATTAAGCTTTGTTTCGCCACATTTACACCTTATTCAACTCGGATGTAATAACTGCTTCTTTGATGTCGAGGAGAATTTACGACATGGGGAGTTGGGAAACAAGATGCTTATTCACATTATATTTAAATTTCGAAACAGTGAAAGATTTCCAAAGGTTTACTGTTCGAAATGAAAGCAAGGATTAGAGTAGAAAAGTTTTCGGTATCTAGAGAAGTCTATGGGTTGCTGCTCATCGGATTAGTCATAGGTATTTTTATATCAAACGGTGTACATTCTTCGGGGCACATTCTGTGGATATACTGTTAAAACAAGCAATGTGATACAGTATCGCGATGATGAAACGAGGCTGGAGCCTACTAAGTTAGTGACTCTTTTTTTTTGTACCCTGTGAAATTTAAATTTCTAACGTCATTCATATCAAAATCATTCTAGACAAGACATGAACCCACCTGGTGAAGGAGCTTAAAATAATATTATTTTAGGGTTAAAAGAAATCGGCCACCATTCGTTTTGTATACATACATTTGGACCCTAAAACAGCAAATTCTCTCCCCTTTTCAGAAACATTGCTCATAACTTACGAGGATCAATGATATATAGACCGAAAATTGAAAGAGTAGTCTGTTACGGATCCTTCCGCAGACAGACACATACATTAGCTGAGCCACTTATATATCTCTGTTAATGTCTGGGTGTGCAGAAGGGTCCCTAACAAAGTACTATTTCATTTTTTTTTTTTTTTGCCTACAGACTTGCAAATTGATATATAGGCTCTTCTTTACAACAATTCCAATTCAGTTCTTTTAAATCGTCAAAAAAGCGGGTAAGTGGTCACCATTTAAAAATAGGACCTTGGTAGGCGTGAATTTATTTAAAATGCTCCTCTGCTCATGCGCAATTTGACATTTATGAGTTTAACTGAATTAATTTTTAAAATGTTGATATCCATCTGTACATAATTTTTTAGGTAACATTTATGCAGACCTAAATGTGTTAGTTTGAATCTAGCTAATGGCGCCCAAATCATATAGTACGTTTTCTTTAATTTTTTAAATTACAAATGCATATCATCCAAAGGAAGTCTGGAAATAAAGACGAAACGTTGATGAACATATAACTCGGTATTTTCCTTTTTTATTTCTCTCTGTCTCTGTCTCTGTCTCTGTCTATATATATATATATATATATATATATATATATATATATATATGTATATATATTACTTGAAAGTCACAACTTATCAAGGCTCGAAGGCTACTCGAGGATAAATGTGGTAGTGCACTAATATTTAATGGTGTAAATTGCTCAATAAGAACTTGTTTACATTAGATTTGAAGGATACCATGTTATATTCCACCGGGAAACAGCCAAGCGGAATAGTGATCCACAGGTTGGCAGATCTGCGAAAGAAACTCTGTTCATGGAATCTACACGCATACCGAGGTGCAGGTAAAATATTATAATCAATATTAAATATGAAACCTGTATGAATTAAAATATCATATTTAAGCGTATTTCACATCAAAGTCACGCCGGGCCGACTGCTAGTATATGACTATTTTAGTCCTATTTGTCGATAAATAGCCTGTACTAACATAGTATAATTTTTATCTCATTATTTCTTTATATTTCAATTTTATATTGTTTTTCAATTGCTTACGTCATATATTTGTCTATTTTTTCATCGCCTTGCAATGCGTTCTCCGTTTCCTAATTTATTTCTAGTTTCTTTGCTTTTCTAGGATCTTGCCACCTCACAATCTCATCTCTTTCTCCTGTCATTCACAACTGATAACCTTGGTATTCATTCACTGTTGATGACACCTCAGATTCCATTTGCCATTCCCGCCATTCCTTG
Source organism: Euprymna scolopes (assembly GCF_053919585.1). Lineage (NCBI taxonomy): Eukaryota > Metazoa > Mollusca > Cephalopoda > Sepiida > Sepiolidae > Euprymna > Euprymna scolopes. The sequence continues at coordinate 111,334,324 of NC_136504.1, forward strand.
CTATGTTTCCTTGAAATTAATAGGCTCCCCTCGGTTGTAAAATACCCCGTCTTAATCCAACTATCCCCAAAGCAATTTACAACTGACCCCAAGCATTTCCAGCGCCCTCTATTTGGACAACGTTTTACTGTGTTTGTTTTAGCATTTGAAAGTCGAGTTAACACCCTCAAAATCTATCCATTTGGCCACATTAAAACGAGGAATTTGGCTGGAAGAACCCGCATAATATGAACAATAATAACAATAAGAAGAAGAATGATGATAGTAATAATGACGATGATGATAATAATAACAATAACAACAACAGCAATAATAATAATAATAATAATAATAATAATAATAATAATAATAATAATAATAATAATAATGATAATAATAATATGCTCGGACAAGATAAACTGCTGCAGAGGCAAAGCATAAAGAAGGGTTATATGGAACCAAGAACATTAAAGCTGCATACCATATGTTCTCTAAACTCTCCCCATCCCTCCCATTGTTCCATCACCGCTCCTACCCAAAATAACCGAGAAGGGTCAAGGGGGATAGAAAGACCGAGGAGAGAGCACTAACCAGACCTCATTTGGACAAGTGCGAAATGAACTGGGCCTTTGCGGACGCTCAAATTCCAGTGAAGACCGATGGCTGCTGCCAGTGATAAATCCATTGTAAGCGACGGTTATGATAAGATAAATTCATTTGGAAATGTTATCGAAATTGGTAGAAAATACTGGAAATTCGGGGAGACGTGTCACTCAGCTTCCAAGGAACGTCACAGGTGGTTTCAAGGAGAGATCTTTGATGACCTGTGTGAAAGCTCCTTGTAGGTTAATAATAATAATAATAATAATAATAATAATAATAATAATAATAATAATAATAATAAAAGAGGCTATTGCGATGACGCAAATTTATTTGCAAATGCTATCGAAGGAGATGGAGAGAGCTGGACGTCTGGGGAGACTTGTTGTCACTCAGCTCCCAGAGTACACCACAGCTTTCCAAGCAGATCGTTTGTTGACTTGTGTGAAAACTCCATGTGAGCCAATAATAATAATAATAATAATAATAATAATAATAATAATAAAAATAACAATAATAATAACAATAATAATAATACTAATAATAACAATAATGATAACAATAATAAAAATAACAATAATAACAATAACAATAATAATAACAATAATAATAATACTAATAATAACAATAATAATAACAATAATAATAATAACAATAATAATAATAATAATAACAATAATAATAATAACAACAATAATAACAATAAGAAGAATAAGAAGAAGAAGGAGGAGAAGAATAAGAAAGAGCAGTAAAAATCTCATGGTAGTTGAAAATAAAATATAACAAATAACGACATAATATAAAAATGTTTTAGGAAATCTTTTTTAAGCTAAAAACTTGATTTAAAAAATTTAGATATTTTTAAATAAAAATTCAACACAAAACACATTGTTTTGTTTAATTTTTTTTTCTGAGTATTTTTCATATAAATTCTAAAGAAACTGGTGTCAATTAATTTGACATTTTGTTTAATTTTTAATACTCACACTCTCCTAGAAACATTACAATATTAATATAATTTTAATATAAAAAACAAAAATGAGAGGAAATAGTTTTAATGGTTTTTAACTGATAAAGAGCGATTATAAAGGGAGGTAATTCGTTTCTTATTATTTAATGTTTGCGATGATGTTTATTGTTCCACTGACACACACACACACACACACACACACACACACACACACACACACACACACACACACATATATATATATATATATAACACAACAAGAATAGAAAATGTGCTAGGTAGCATGGAGGAGATGCGGCGTCTTGTGTAGAGTTCATTAGGGGCGAAAAAGAGAAATTATAGAATGTTGGGGGAAGCTTTATCGAATTCGAATTAGGCTTTGAAATGCCCTGGCTTAAAGAGTCTCTTCTATCCCTCAAATTTTGCCTGTATTCCATTATTCAATAAATGATCAATTCTATATATACCTATATATAGTTTTGTGTCTTCATTTCATACTCTTGTTGTCCTACTGTATAAGCTCCAATAATTACTGTTGAGATTGGGATTATCCAGATAAGTCTCCTCTGGTGGAATTGAACTCTCTCTTTTCCTCTTACGCATTAAGCTATATATATATATATATATATATATATATATATATATATATATATATATATATATATATATATATATATATATATATATATATATATAAATATATATATACATGTATATATTCATATAAATATATATATATATGCATATATATATTTATATAAATATATATATACATATATATATATATTTATATATATATTTATATAAATATATATATACATATATATATATTTATATATATATACATATATATATTTATATAAATATATATATACATATATATATATATTTATATATATATACATATATATATTTATATAAATATATATGTATATATTTATAGAAATATATATATATATATGTACATATATATTTATATAAATATATATATATATATACATATATATATTTATATAAATATATACATATATATATATATATATGATATAAAGCTGAACGTCTGTGTGTGTCTAGTTACGAATAGGCTACTATATGGTTGACTATTATAGAAAACTGATCACATATAATGATAGAAGATGTATCGAGAGACAGGGATGTCTATGTTTGATCTCGCATAATGATGATTCATTAAAATTGTCGGGTTTGCGTACGCGCCTAGTCCACAAAGTACAGAAATAAAAAAAAAAATTAAAAACAAAACGTTTACAAGTGTTTTTGATATAGATGTACATAAGAATACTTAGAATAGAATGGAAATAGGCACAAGACTTTTCATATCTATCTGCGCAAGTATACTTTGATAATTATGTTTCAGTTTGAAGAAATATGGTATAATAAAATAAGGGGGTGTTCGTTCGCGTCTGACCCCAATAGAATGGAAATATATCACAATGTTAAACAAGGTTTTTTTAATATAGATCAACAAAATATTGTGGTAAGTGTTTCAGCGTGAACAGTTATGGTATAATAAATTATGGCGTGTATCTATTTTATTTTTACTTTCATCATATTTTGCTTTGGTTTTGATACCCCCAAATTCGAAGCTATCTCTTTATAACCCCTCCTTATCATACTTTCATAAATCAGTGTCCATGTTCTGTAGGCGGATTTGCACTCAGTCAACGGCGAGTACTTTTGCTAATATATATATATATATATATATATATATATATATATATATATATATATATATATATATATATATATATATACATGCATCCTGTTTCTTGGCTGTCGTGGCTCTTGTGATCTACGGCGTAGTTTGACTGTGATTTATAATATAGTCTGTCAGATTCTTAAAATTCTATAACTAATTTCTCCCTATGCCAGTCTGTTGCTAGTACACACACACCCACACACACACACACACACACACACACACACACACACACACACATATATATATATATATATATGTATATATATATGATTACTGGATTTAACCACATAAATAAATAAGTTATGTAATTGCTATATACGTTTTCATACCTTACTATATATATATATATATATATATACATATATATATATACATATATATATATATATATATATACATATGCATATATTTCTTGTGAATTAATGATCAGTTTCAAAAGGAAAAATAAACAAAATAAACTCGATTGTACGATCGTTTTGTAAACGATTTTCATTTTATTGAAATTTATAATAAATATTGACAATAATTTGACCAACCTTTTGTCCTTATAAAAAACATGTGAATGTACAGATAAAATTAAAGATTGATTTAGAAATGGCATTACTCAAAAGCCGCATGCAAAAATTGCCAATGTTTCAATAGAATTCTATCTTTGTGGTGTTTCATCATATTTGTGCCACAAGGACAACGTGCTTGTTGGTTTAATATAATTAATTTTTCCTTCGCTTCGTTTCTCTAATAACCCCATTTTTCTATTCCTTTCTCACCATACCATCACAACCCCTATATGAAACTGTTACCGAATTACCCTACCCCGATCGGAAACCTCTGCAGGCCCCTAAATATTAATCCTCAACATTCCTGTTTTTAATCCCCATTCCCGCTTTCCATCAGGATTTTTCACGCTCCATATTCTTTATTTCTCAGCGCCGGACATCACTTACCACAATCCAAATATTGAAAACCGAAAAAAAAAATGTCTTCCTTGTTAGACCAGTTTTGGCCAGATTCCAACAATTCCATTGTGTATGGAAATAATTAGAACAGTCACACAAAAGTAATCAATCTTCATAGAGTCCAACGTCCAGCGTCTAGCGTCCACCAAGGCGAATAAGTCCGTCCTCTGTGGCTGATGCTACGCGCGTCGCTAAAAAACCCTTCCAGTCATTGCTATTGTCCCGTATATTGACGCTTCCCTTGAGATAATTCGCCTTGACCAATCAATCTATGACGAGTGACCAGTGCAGCAAGTTATCTGTACACCCGACGACTGACATTCTAATTTTATCAGGTGTAAGGGTGAACGCTTTTTCAAGGCTCTCCCTGACCGTTGGCCATAGCCCGTTGGGTAGGGGTCAGATGCAGCAATTAATTGGTTTGTCCAGCAATAAAATGGACAGCAATTTCGTCTTGACCGCAGACCACATACGGGAGAATTGGCCAAGGAATTTCGTCTGCATTTTTATAGTTATATCTAACATGAATATATCATACTCTCTTTCTCTTTTTCTCTCTGTCTTTCTCGATATCTCTATCTCTTGCCTCTCCCTCTCACATCTTCTTTATATATTTCTTATTCTCTCAACCAAAAATATGTATAGACTAACTCTTTCTCCTACTACTGCTACTCCTCGTACACTTATAAACATTTAACCTCGTTCTAACATTTCCTCTCGTTCGCGTTTTTTTTTCCGCGCTTCCCGCTTTCTTTTTCTCGGTGTTTTATTAACTTAATTTTTAACTTATTTATTTGTTTTTTTTTTCTATCTCCGCATCGTTGTTTTTGTCTTTCTTATACAAATTGCTTTTTTTATTTGCTTTCACTATCAACTACTTATTCTATTATGGACAACGCAGATTCTAGACGGTAGAATTAGGCTGGAGATGCCTGCATTTTTGGGCTCCCGAAGAAAAAGGAGGGTGCGCATGTAAATTCACCTTTTTCCGTGCGTCCGTTCGTCCGTTCGTCTGTTCATATCTCGACACTTTTTTTAATTACTATGCCTTGGAATTTTTGGAAATTTTACACAAACATTAAACATGATATGAGTAAAAAAGTAACAGAACAGATTGTCCGGGAAAATTGTGGTTGCTCCTGTAAGGGTGCCTTTTGGGTTAAAATGGCTAAAATTTACATTTGTGCTTATTAAATAAATTGATGATTTGAATGTTTTAAAAACTTTCTGAAAAAGTTGTGACTAACTGAATTCGTTTTTGTTTATCTATACTCTTGGGTGTGCCTCAGGGGCTCTTTTAGGGCTAATAAAAACACTCCATTTTTTAAAACTATTTGACCATATTTGTTCAAAATTTTCTGTGTATGTCTACGTAGCTGTTTTGCATTGTGCTGAACTCAAATTGAAATATGTTAAGGCCTTGAGGACTGTTGGAGCTAAATGCGGGGGGGGGACAAATGATGGACTTTGTCATTTCTTTTTTTGCATAGTGCGAACTCAGATTTACATATATTAAGGCCGAAAACTACACAGTTTGTTCATTTTCACCAGGATTTGAGGCCCCCTGGGGTCTTTTGGGGCAAAATGGGGGTTCGAATGCTGAATTTAGTCATTTAAATGCCTGATTCACTGTGCACTCACGGGGGACCATTCATACTTCACTTGTTACCATTATATTTAACTTGCGAAAATTATTTAGACTCTCTTTTTTTACTCTCACTCGCCTCTTTCCTCCCTTTCTCTATCCGTCTCCCCCCTGTCTATAACGTTACGCATCACGATTCGACACGCATTAACATGTAAAGGCACTGGGTCTGCACGTTGAAGACTCAGTCGCAGAAGAGATAAAGAATAAGTAAAAGGTAGGAACTTCAACCACAGTTTCAGATTTCAAAAAAGATATTTACTCCTAATTCTGCCGGCATGCGCGACTCCTCATTACGGCTCTGACGGCGCCCACGTCTCTAACATGATCGTCTTTTCTAACGTTCTCCTTTTTATAATATTTTTCTTTTTGATTACTGTGACGTCATTTCGCGCACGGCGAAAAAGGCTGTGGTTTATTAGCAACGCTACTTACAGGAAGATCCCGCGTAAGAAGTTAAGTAACGAAATATTGTTCACATTACATTCACATATATTTTTATATGTTAGTACAGTCGAAGGAGGCAAGAAACTGGGAAGGGATTCCAAACGTTAGCAATTCGAGAGACAGTGATATTACAGTAAAAACTTTCCGCCGTGGGATTTTGCCGGTTGCTACGTTATGTCTATGAAGACCATAATGCCGTATAGCACATTTCATTAAAATTCGCGTAAAACGAAAAAAGGATGCATATTACAGCAATTGAAATGCGAATCGGAGAGTTATCTATTTTGAAGTAAGATTTTTTATCTATAAAAAAGCAACAATAAAAAAATAATAATAGAGAGATACCCCCTAAATTATTTTGATTAACAAAAAATTTTACCCACCTAGGACAAGTATTACACGTAAGAAATAATTGTATCTTACCTAGGGTTGGTAATTTACAGCATGTATATGAAATGATCTTACCTTTGCAAGGACAGGTAATATACAACACATATTTGAAATAATTTAACCTACACTAAGAGGGGTAATTTAAATACATATATGAAACAAATTCTGATATTTTTTCACTCCAAAACGGACATTACTTTCCCTACCCCCACCCCAAAAGTTTAAAATTAACATATACGCCTAACCGAAGGGAGATAATCCCCGAACCCTTATTCTTAGAGTTCTTTCCCTTGCACTGTATTTTCTAGAAAAGAAAACTCACGTAAAATGTCTATCCACGGTTTCGTAATTTTTTTCTTACTAATATTGACAATTAGCATAAGGAGTCAGCTAAAAATTTAATCCTAGGAAAGTCTTAAAAAGTACCCTAGTGACCCCTGAAAATTGACATTTTAAAATAATTTTTGGACATACCCTGGAACCTACGGTCCGGTTTCTGGCAATACAGAGCTAACTCCCTTTTACTTAGGGTCTGGGCATCAAAGTTCAAGCAAAGACCGTATGTGGGGGCAACCCCTCATATTAGACCATTGCTCTTGTAGCAATCAGTTATTGGTCAATGTTTGGGAAACCCTTCATACCAATTGTCACTATCCAGCTCCCCTACTCCCCGGGTAGCTGGTCCTCATTCCCTCGATCTCTCCACATTAAAAAAGGGCCTTGTGCCTAATTTGCTCTCGTGGGGAAGCAAATGAATACACACCTTTTCCTTAGTTAAAAAAACACAGTAATTTACAGCATGTATATGAAATAATCTTACCTTTGAAAAGACGGGTAATATACAACACAGATCTAAAATAAATTTACCTACACTAGATGAAACAAATTCACATACTATTTCTTTACCTCAAAACGGTCATTACTTTCCCGAACCCAACCCTCAAAAGTTTAAAATTAACATAATCATACTTCTTTCTACCCACTACTATCACTATCACATTATTCCCGGATGATTATAGATCAAATTAAAAATATATATATATATATATAACTGACCCCCTACAGAACCTGGCATAGTAAATTTTCAAATTTACAAGCGTTCCTGGATCGAATGTACTCTCACGTCAATATGCGTTATTTTGGTTGAATAAGAATCCAAATTTTATTTTAAATTTTTATAATCGTCTGGACAGGAATAAGTATATTTAGAAAAAACAACTAAAGCAACATTCCTAATATGCACAGCTACTGCATAGATAATAAATAAATCGCTAGCCAGAACTAAATATCGATATATAACAAGTATTTGTACACATCGACAGTCCGGCTTGATAATATTTCTATATTATATTACTTGTTTTATGTGTTCTTTCTAATAATGTAGCCACTTACGTCAATATACTTTGTTTAATAATCGTCTGGAGCGGAAAAAGTATATTTAGAAAAAAGAAACTTAAACCACATACATAATATGCATGCATCATGCGTAGATAATGAATCTATCGTTAGTTAGAACTAAAAATCGATATATAGATTGTATTTTATATAAGCTCCAAATGAATATCCGGCTTGATTACATTTATATATTAGATTGGCAGTTTTTTTTTGTTTTTTTTTACAAGGTGGTCACCACTTATCAAGGCCCGGAAGCCACTCAGGGATAAGGGTTATTGCAAGTACAGTACGTTACTGTGGAGATTTGATGAAGTGTTTACTTAAGGGGGTTGTTTATTAGGAATTTGTTAACGTTGGACTTGAAGACATCCAAATTGTATTTAGGTGGGAAGCAGGCAGACGGAACAGAGTTCCACAGGCGTGCAGTTCTAAGAAAGAAGCTTTGTTCATGGAATCCACGTTTTGATTTAGGCATAGATAAAGAGTGGGGAAAGTTTTTGACAGTGGATTAGGCCAGACGGGTGTTTTTTATAAAAGATTGGCGAGGGGGGACCAGAGATTGGAGTTCAGACGAGCACATGCCAAGGAAATCACGATAAAACAAAGATAGGCTTGCAACGTCTCTTCTGTGGGAGAGAGGTTGCAGGGAAGAGAAAAGGACATCCCCCACTAAGCCACGAAGTCTATTTTGTACTCTGTCATGGCAGGATAGACTGTTTTTAGCAGCTCCTGCCCAGATATAGCAGCAGTAATCCATCCTTGGACGTACTTGGCTTTTATATAGATAGAGAATTGCATCACTAGTGAGAGATCTTCTGGAGCGGTAGAAGGATCCCACCATCTTTCCAGCGACCTTGGCAACAGACTTGATGTGCGTGTTCCATTTCAGATCAGGAGTGAAGGTCAAGCCCAAAAGCTTGTCTAAACATGGGGCTTCTCCTAGACGAGAACCATCCATTATAATTAATGCCAGATGGGGATCAGAGCGTTGATGATGTAAAGATAGGAGTTTGGTTTTAGATGCAGTAAAGGTAACCAGACACGTCTTCCCCCACTGAACCACTCGTTCGATATCAGAGGAGAGAGAATCAGAGAGAGCTTTGTCATTTACGGTCTTTGATGTTTAACTGTAGATGGTTGTATGTTCTGACTAATTATAACAATTGACATTCGATGCGAAACAACCGAATTGATTGTTATTCAAAGGCCACAATTAGTTACCCGGGCAACGCTTGTTTATTATGCTGATAAATATTTAAATTAATTCCGGAACCGCAATCAGGTTTTCAGTTGTTGTTTTCTCTTCTTTGGTGAAATAATATCGATTATCGATTATCGATAGACTTATCAACTTGCGGTAACGTTTGACAGGCCAATTTCAATAAAATATCGATAATAATTTTTTGGTGAACATTTTTCAGATTTCGACATCAATTTTTCGGAAGTTTTCTCCTTCATTTTAAAAGATCAATCGAATGTATATCTTGACGGTTCGTGATCATTATTGCGTTCGTCAACTCATGACGTTCGATTTAATGTATTAATTCAATCGAAAGAATGTTGTTGTCTTTTTATTTGTTGACATAGGACTGCCATCTTGTGTTTTAATGCAGTTCAAATACATATACAGAAAACCCGTTTTTTACATTGTAGTCATTGCTATTTAGATAATTATTGAACTATGGTCTGGTTAATGCTTATGTTAACGTCAGCTTATAGAAAATACACATATGTTTTCGCACTATATTTAAATGTCCACAAGTACAATCGGAGAAACATACAGAATTTGAAAGTGTTGGTCATCTGAAATCAAGTTGCAAGGTTCTTTTAGGGGACGGTTACTACACAGCGATACATGATGGAGTATGTAAGTACCTCCGCTGGAGCATCTGTAAAAAATTAAACATCCAGTGTAGCAGCAAGTCCTGGGAACATCAACCTAAAAATAATTGGAAATGACTTATATACCATAAATTACGACCATGTAACCCGTACAGTCACCTACATTGAAAATGCTGCTGCGAAACCTGACATAGTTATATGGAATAAATCAGAGAGAGTTACAACCTTGATTGAAGTGAATGTCCCTGATGATGGCGGTTTGAACAGAGTTCAAAGAGAGAAACAGACCAAATACCAAGGTCTCATGTATGATATGAAAAGAAACTGGAATCTTAAGGAGATATCAATCATACCAGTTATTATAGGTGTCAC
>NC_136504.1:111347139-111362139 GCF_053919585.1 Euprymna scolopes
CTATCTATTTATACGTCTCTTTGTCTTTGTCTGTATGTCCGTCTGTATCTCTCTCTCTCTCTCTCTCTCTCTCTCTCTCTCTCTCTCTCTATATATATATATATATATATATATATATATATATATATATATATATATATATATATATATATATGTATTAGCAGTTCAGCCCGGCTTGCCCGGGCTTTATGTACTCTTCATAACTTGTCCTACATGTTAATTCACTTTATGTAAGATTTTAAATGTTTAGACCAAAATCTTTCTGAGTAATTTCGTAGAGACCGCAAAGGTAAAGTTTTTTTATAGTTTGACCCCATATTTGACAACATTAACATTATTGTTTTTGGTTTCAAATAAAAAAAAAACAAAGTTTTACCCATGTTCAAGTTACCTACATTTCAAGTATCAAGTCTTTAGACACGCAATTGGTGGGGGTATTTGGTAAATTCTTCAAAGGTCACATCTTTCAACTTTGACCTATTGGCAGCCAAATTGGCTGAGTAGTTTGCTAGATACCGCAAAGGAAAAAATCCTTTGTACTTTTACCCCTTTGATAGCTCAAATTTTCGACCGAAACCGATTAAATCGCTTGCCCTATCTTTGAATACCCTTTATGTAAAATTTTAAAAGTTTAGACCAGAAATTGGCTGAGTAATTTGGTAGACACCGCAGAGGTAACATTTTTTAAAACTTTTGACCCCAATGTTGACCCCTTACCTTTTATTGAAAAGCTTGATCTATGTCCAAATAACCTACATTTAAAATTTGAAGTGTTTAGAGCAAAAATCGTCGAAGGAGTTTAATAGAAATTTCAAAGGCCAAATCGATGCACTTTTACTTCCTGACAACCAAATTTCTGGCCTAAAACCGATTAAAAAGACTTTCACAATGCCAAATTTCGAGTCTCTACGCTGAAAATTGACAGAGTTATTTGATAGGGAAACGTACACAGACACAGACACACATACATTTTCACACACACACACATACACACACATATATATATTGTGTGTGTAAAATCAAGAATTAAAGACAACGTGTTGATGGTAACAAAAAGTGTATTTCATTTCATGTTACAATTGTTTCAATGTCCAGTTCGACAATTTCAAGCATTATATCGTTTGAAAATTAAAAAAAAAAAAAAACAGCAATTCTTCAGAATTTATGAATTAACACACTTTTGGCAATGTAGCATTTTTTGATTACAAAGAAAAAGGGGGGGGGGCCCTAACGGGAAAAACATGCGAGAAACATTTACCTTGGTTGTGGTTACGGAAAAGCCCATTTAAATATTAATATATCGCCTAATTTTCGTATCCTTATATAAGAACAGAGTTATGGGAAGTTCCTACGGAGAGCCATAAGCCATTTAAAAATTTCCTTTTGACGTACTATATATATATATATATATATATATATATATATATATATATATATATATATATATATAAAGTACGTCAAAAGGAAATGAAGTGTGATTTGACATGATTAAAATCCGAAAATTTGAAAAGAAGATGCATATACCTATAATATGTGTCCATTACGCGATTTGGAATTTTGGAAATTCAAAATGGCGTAATGCAAACATATTAAAGATATTTGCAGTTCTCTTCCAATTTTCGGATTTTAATCATGTCAAATCAGACTTCAATTCCTTTTGACGTACTATATATATATATATATATATATATATATATATATATATATATATATATATATATATATCCCATTTGTTGGGTTCCTAAATTCCTTTATTTCCCGAGGATTGCTTTTTTTGTAAAAAGAATTTTTTTTAAAATTGTGTTTCTATTTTTATATTATGGCCATAACAACCTTATAAAGACGTTACGGTTAGTGTTAGTTTACCTACAGATTGAAAGTTTTATGTTTTTGTTTCAAATCTAGCTGATGGCACCCAAAGCATATATTTTTATTTCCTTCAGTTTTGATCTCACTTCTATATATTATCTTCAATAAAATAATCGATATAAATACGTCATCTCCATGAATTCATATATAAGCGTATCTGCCGACCACCCAAATCCAAGCGGCCTGCTAGTATACATATAATTAGTGAAGTATGTGAATTACAAAAAGATTTCAACTCGACAGCTCAGAAAATACAAACAATTGCAAAAGAGCTGAATATATGGGATTAATTCAATAAATAAAACGTGCCCGAAAGTTCATGGACGTTAAGATGTGTCAAGTCAAATATTCGGTTGATCTAAAAAAAAAAAAAAAAAGAGAAAATGAGAAACTTTTCAAATAATTTGAACGATGTCGAAATATCAAAAATGTTCTACAAAAACGGTTTTCATCGACATTTTATAGAAATAGACGTGTCAAACGTAATCTCAAATTGATAAGTCAATCGATAATCGATATTTCTTTACCAACGAACAAAAAACAAGTGAAAGCCAGATTTCTGTTTCTGAATTAATTTAAACACCTAGCAATAGAATAAAACAGCGTTGCCTGGGTTCCATATTTCTTGTATTGAGAAACATTATGTGTCTGGAAGTGTTCTTAGATAGGGTTTGAGTCGGAATGCCTTCGATAAGTATCGATAAATGATAATCCAAATAATCCGATGAAAGAATGAACAGGTGATTATGACCGAAATTTACATCTTACACAGCCTAACATCACAAGTGCAATTGATATATTTTATTACCGCACAAGAAGAAAAGCCCAACATATAAAATCAACAGTAGGTCCTTTCATATGACAGGGACGCTTTCGAAATTAACGTTTCTGTTTAATACATAATTTCACAAGGATACTTTACTTTTTCAATTTGAACTTAAATTAAAGTCATTATCACCGTACAAGTAGTAGTATCAGACATATAAAATGAACAGTAGGTTCTTTTATATGACAAGTGCGCGTTCGAAATGAATGTTTCTATTTAGAGCACAATTGAAGCATGATGCCCTACTTTTTTCATTTTAATCTTTAACGCAAGTCATTATACATAGAAATAAGTCCATTAAATCAACAATAAGTTCTCTACAGTGCAATGTAGGTCACAATATATTGTGAATTAATCACTGCAAGCAACACGTGAAGCTTCTACCGGATGCATCACGATTGGTCCCTTATTAGAGAGGCAATCAATTTATTGGATTGGAAAATTGGCTATTTCATCTATTTCGATGACAATAAAAATGTAGGAGAGTGAACCATTCGTTGATCTTCATTCAATCCCGAGCAACAACCTGATAGTAGTTTTTTTTTTTTTAATGGGGACACCACTTATCAAGGCCCGAAGACCACTCAAGGATAAGGGTTATTGCGTGTACAGTAATCAATGAGAGAGTATTGTAGTAATCATTAGTATTGCGGGTTTTGATAGAGTGTCTTACTTAAGGAGGCGGTTTGTCAGGAGTTTGTTTATGTTGGACTTGAAGACGTCCAAGTTGTAGTCAGGTGGGAAACAGGCAAGCGGCAGAGAGTTCCACTGGCGTGAAGTTCTAAGAAAGAAGCTTTTAAATAATAATGTACACGTAGATATTTTTAAAAAAAACATGATATTAAAGATATTATTATTTATTTATCAATGTGAAACTTGCTATTCTAAATGGCTAGTCTGACTTGATAAATTTCCGTCAGTGAGCTGACTTTGGTAATTTTTTGTGAACGTCATTTTTGAAAAAAAATGTTGTTAAAATATGTGTTTCCAAATAACAGAAATCATTGTCCTGGCATGCTGCTCTAAATTTTGATGCCCTTAACGTACATAGAGACTCGCTCTATAATCATATATATATATATATATATATATATATATATATATATATATATATATATGATAATGTGGTGATGCCTTTGTAAATATATATACATATATTTACAAAGGCATCACCACATTATCAAGGCCAAGAGGCCACTCGAGGATAAGGGTTATGTATATAAATCATATTCGGTCATTTCACAGCGAACTTCCAGTTTTGCTACATAGAAATATTACGAGAAATATAGACTCTAATATACAAAAATTACTCAGTCAGGATTCGATTTCAACCCTAGATAACATAGCGTCGTCATATCGATATTTAATTCAGACTAACGGTTCATTTACTTTTCTTCTTATTTAGGACCATGTCTCCAGGGACACTATGTAAGGACGTAAGCAGTGAGATGTTTAGTCAGATTACATTAATGTTTCTGCATGTTAGAGCAGGAGATAGAGAGGGAATGTTAAAAAATCTTCCAATTTGAGCAAACGCACTAATGATATAGACGGTTTTTTTCTGTATCTAAGGGCCCGACACTAATTTTGCTGCTTATGCAAAGAAGCGGTGCACTCTCTTGATTAAGGAAAATATTAACAGCAGCAGCCGTTAAAACCCGTATGCAAATTAGTGTGTAAGCACTGACTTCACGTGAAGAAGAATTATCAAATAAAAGGACACCACATGGACGAGTGAAGTCAAGAGTGAAAACGCGATTGCTAAGGCCGGCGTTAGGTAGCGAAGACAGAGACTTTTAAAAAGCACATGTTATATAACACAGCGTTGTAAAACACATGTGTGGTCGAAAAGACTTTGGAAACATCATGCAATAAGTTGTTTGGAATAACCACGAATAAATGCATTTCATGTGAAGTTAAAAAAAAATGCCGAATCGGAATTTTGCTTTTTACGTTTTTTTTTTTTATTTGTATGTTCCTTTTGCGACTGTAGTAGACAACGTGTGGGGCCCAGATGTTTGAAATTGAACGATAAAGTAAAAATAACTGGTTACTTTAGAGTATTTACGTCGAAGGGGCAAAAGTTATAGTAGTTCCTCAGAGCATTTTCAATTCGTAGCTTAGTGAAAGATGCCTTTTTCTTTTCACTGTAACCTCTTTTCCATAGAAGAGACGTTGCGAGGATATCTTTTCTTTGCCGCTATTGTCATGGCAAGTGCTCATCTGAGCTCCAATTTATGGTTCTCCCTCGCCAAACTTTAACGAAACTATTCGTCTAGTTGAAACCATTATCAATAATCCCCCACCCTTTATCTGTGCCTAAACCTAAACGTAGATTCCATGAACAAAGCTTCTTTCTTAAAACTGCACGAATTTTCTTCCGCTTGCTTGCCTACCGGCTTACTACAATTTGGTCGTCTTCAAGTACAACTTAAACAAATTCTTGATGAGCACTCCCTTTAAGTAATCCAATTTACCGAATTTCCACTATTAACGATTACTACAATATTATCCTATTGACTGATTTACACTCATTGACCTTTATCCTCGAGTGGCCTCCCGGCCTAGATAAATGGTGACTTATGTAAAAATATAAAATAATATTTGTCAAACAGACACAGGGGCAATGTTTTGAGGTTGATTGATAGTGCAGGTCCCGTTAAATTGGAGATTTCTGTTTGAACCCTATTTAAGAGAGGGAAACTATAGCAGTAGCACCGGTATTGATATGGAAACTATATTAAATGCATGAGCGTCTGGTGTAAGAAGTTAAAAATTCACTAGAGCAAGCATGTCTTTTTTTAAGTAGCCTTAGTAATAAAGTTCATGTGTTCGTTCCAATTCATTTTTCATGAATAATAATCTCGCAGGTAGAGCGTTAGTGATTAAAGTATTAGGTGGTTTAGATGAAAAGTTAAAATAAGTAAATTAAAAAAAAATCTGCTTCTGCTTTTTAATAAAATATCAAACCGTTATTGTTCTACGATATTCAGGAACTATAAAATTATATTATGAATTTGATACGAGAGGCGTTTCTAAGTGAATGCTTCCTATTTTTGTTAAATTTCGCCCGAACTTATCAGAAAGAATTGCAAATAACATTGTTATGACAACTGGAAATGTATTCATAACTTGAAAGTGTAATTTCCCTGTTGCAGATATTGATGGTGTGAGCCTCAATCATAAATCTGAGTTAGAAACAGTAATGCACCACTTAATTAATAGTAAACGTTCAATCTTGAATGACGATGACGATGTAAGAAAAATAGATTCTAGAACACAAACAATCACACATTCAATGGTTCCTTATCGTAGCTCTATAACTGGTTTAAGTTTAAAAAAAAGAAGAAATTTGCTTTACATTTGAAACGACCGCCCCGTGACGTCCATTTTTTGATAGATGAGAGATGTGGAGAAGGCCGGCAATTGATTGAGCAGAGCAGAGGAAAAATGAACGAAGAATAATTTCTTGCAACCATGATAAGATAAAGCAGTAATAATTACCAACTAATATGGCATAGAGAGGTCTCACTGGAAGCTACTTCATAGTTCAGAATCTATTCACAAATGGCAATACAGCAACCCCGGTATTTTGAACCTGCTCATAGGACACCCTCCTTGGGATTAATCGACTAGCAGGTGGAAAACGTCAGACCAGGAAGATCGTAAACCTCCAGCACTCTTATTTGTGACATGACCACAAAAATAGAGAAAAGGAGATTAAATAAGGACATTTCAGCTGACAGCTCAGAGTTACGGAGAAGCCGAAAATGCATCTATAATGTGTTTTCTAATTTCCATTAAAAAAGTAAGAGTTGTATCTAATAGAAATTTAGAACAACATTTCAGGAAAGAAATATCGATAGCTTCTCCTCTCACTGTGGATTTCTTAAGGTAAATGGACACAAGCAAGAAAGAATAGGCAAGCTAAAGAGTTGAGATAACCTTGAAGTTAAGAAATATGTTTCACAAAAGAATCTGTAAAAACAGTCAATTAAAAAAAAACACGGTATCGAAAAATAACGTTTTTACAACTGATAAGAAGTAAAAATTCACCTGCTTGTATAGTTGTTTCGAGATGTCATTTGTGGAAAGAAACGTTTTCGAGACTAATCAGAAAGCCTTGCAGACTATGAAATTGAGTAAGCAAACTAGAAAGAGAAGGAGAGAGGATAAAAGGGTGATGGAGAAAAGGCAGGATATTGAATTGGGGACATTGCCCAAGTAAATACGTCCAAGGATGGAATACTGTTGCCACATATGGGCTGGAGATGCTAGAAAAGACTTGTCCTGCCTTGATAGGGTTCAAAATAGACTTTGTGGCTTGGTGGGAGATGTCATTTTCTCCTCGCTGCAACCTCTATCTCACAGAAGAGATGTTGCGAGTTTATCTCTGCTTTATCGTTATTTTCATGGAAAGTGTTCGACTGAGCTTCAATCTATGGTCCCCACTCGCCAAACTTTCACAAGAAACACTAGACTAGCTGAAAACATTATCAATAATTTTCCCCACTTTTTATCTGTGCCTAAACCTAAACATAGATTCCATGATCAAAGCTTCTTTCTTAGAACTGCACGCCTGTGGAATTGTCTTCCGTTTTCCTGCTTTCCAGCTGTCTATAATATGTTTGTCTTTAAGTCCAACGTGAACAAGTTTCTGATGAGCCGTTCCACTTAAGTTAACAAATTTACCGAACTTCCATTACTATCGATTACTATATTGTCCTTTTGACTACTGTACACTCTTTAACCCTTATCCTTGAGTGGCCTATCGGCCTTGATAAGTGGTGACGCCTATGTAAAAAAAAGTAAACCACATCCTCCCTGATTTTTCTTTTCGGACTGAAGATCACACCTTATCAAGAGCATGATATCATAAAAAGTTAGGCACTTGAAAAGCATGTGGATTGATTAATATTGAAAACAGCTTTAATTAAATTAGTCTTTGCCAATCGAACTTATTAATTATTTAATTTATTATTTAATTAGTAATTTAATTAATTATTAAATAATTTATTTAATGTATTATTTAATAAATTCTTTAATTTTTTATTTAATAAATTAGTTAATTGCCTATTTAATTCATTAGTAATTATATTATTTAATTAAGACTTTACTTTATTATTCAATTACGTATTTAATTAATTATTATATTTATTATTTAATAAATTATTAAATTAATTACTTGATTTATTTTTTTATTTAATTAGTTAATTAAATATTTTATTTATTTATTATTAAATTAATAATTTTATTTACTATTTCATAAATTATATAATGAATTGTTTCATAAATTATTTGATTTATTATTTTATTAATCATTTAATTTATTATTTAATTTATTATTTAATTTATTATTTAATTAAGTATTTAATGAATTATATAGTCTTTTATTCAGTGAATTATTCAATGAATTATTTAATTTGTATTGAATTAATTATTGAATTAAATTTTTATAATTCATATAATTGATTATTTTAATCATTATTTAATGTATTATTTTATTAATTATATAATTTAATATTTATTGTTAAATTAATAAGTTATTTTAACATTTTATTTATTATTTAATTAATTATTTAATACATTATTAACTTTATTATTTAATTTATAATTGAATTAACTATTTAATTTGTTATTTTATTAATTATTTCATAAACATTTTATTTATTAATTAATTACTTTATTTATTAATTATTTAATTTATTATTTAATTAATTATTTATTTTATTCTTTAATTCGTTATTTTATAATTTATTAAATATATTATTTAATTAATTATTTAATTTTAATTATTTACTTATTTTATTGTTAATCGTTTATAATTAAATTAAACATTTTATTTATTATTTCATTAATAATGTAATTAATTATTTAATTATTTTTTAATTTTATTATTTAATTCATTATTTAATTCATTATTTATTCAGTTTTTATGATTTTAACTTCGATTATTGATTTTATGAAACTATTCTGATCAATTCTGTTTATTCATATCTTTTACATTGTGCAGACTTGAGTAGCATTTAGGACACAAACGTTCTAGCTAACACACACGTATGTATGTATGTATGTATGTATGTATGTATGTATGCCTAGACAAGGTTCAAAAGAGAGTCGCCAATCTAATAGGCCTGAACTGTCATCTAAGCTTCAGCCTCTGTCCCGCCGACGCAATGTAGCATCCCTCTGCCTGTTCTACAAGTACTTTAACGGTGAATGCCCTTACGACCTGCAAACACTCGTTCCCCCTCGACGTAAATACCCCCGACAAACCTGACAAGCAGCTAAATCCCACCCCTTCACAATAGAGATCCCTAGATGTAAGAACAAGACAATCATCATCATGTATGTATATGTGTGTATGTGTGTGTGAAACGGCATTAACCTTATTAGGATTCAACTGGCTTCCTTCGAAGGAGGAAGTTGCATGGGAGTATTAAATTCACAAGCGGTCTCCAGTCGCATGTATATCACCGTTAAGGGAGATGACGGCGTTAGATTTTTCAGATCTTGCAGGGAGGTATCAACGTCCTCCTACATACAGCGCTTAGAATTACCAAATGGGTCACCCATTTTATTGATGCCCAGGCTCAATGTTGCTTAACTTCGGTGATATGACGGAGGCCGTTGTATCAACGTAATATGCCGTCTGTATGATATTTTCTGTGTGTGTTGGGCGGTCTATACAAAACCTCTTTGTAAAATTCTTGGTTACAGACTTGGAACTTTAGTGATTACACAATTGTCTACATGTCTGAATACCTTATATACCAAATTTTAAATCTGGTAGATACAAAATTCGTTGAGTACATAGGTTGAGAAGTGTCCTCACACATTCTTACTTTTATAGTTCTATAGATAGATAAGATAAATTCACTGATTAAAAAAAAAAACGTTATTATACCGAAGCATATGAAACTACTAGGAAGGCGTACACAGAAACATTGATTAATGAAAAAAGGGGGAAAACATTAAATAAATCCTCAACCTATTAAACCTCTGAAAAACATCTTTCACGTAAATTTAAAGCAATGAACGAAAAAAACACATAATTTATATCATGTGGAAATTTTTAAAAATCAAATACAAACACTATTCCGTGTCTCCCCTAAAACTTCCTATCAAATTCGTCTTTCATTTTGCCTTTTGACATAATCTCCCGTAGGTCTCATATTTTAACTATATATTAAAAGGCTGAAGAGCTACGTAAACGGGAGTGTTGACACTACAACGAATGGGTTTTTGTGCTTCAGAATTTGTTTTCAACATACTCACGAACTTTTTCAATTCAACTTTTCCAGCAATTGATGCTTCGGTTGTAAAAGTTCAGAGCGCGCTTTGGCACTCAAATCTCTTTCTCTACGCTGAAATCGATGAACCCATCTCTTAATTGTGCTGACATCAAGTACATCGGTTTCGTACACGTTCAAAAGACACCAGAAATTGTCGATCAGTTCAATTTTATGCATGTATCCGATGATGTATCTCTGCTTTTGAAGTATTCCCACGATAGGTGTAGCTTCCATAGCGTCTCACACCATCAATATCAGCAACAGATAGATGTAAACTTACAGGTAATAAATGTATAAGAATAGCTATTATAGCAAAGTATTTGTAAAAAGTCTGAATAAAAGTAGATGGCATAAATGTTTCACCTCCGTCGTACGTATAGTTTCCGACAGTAGCGGTGTCGGTGGAAATTCCACAGGCGACTCATTCATATGCAATATATTGGTGTTGACATTCTTTGAATGTTCAACGTAAATGGAGACACCATGATAATATTTTCGGTCTTTTGTTAAAACTGCCAAAGTATTTAACAAAGCTAGCATGGACGCCCGGTTCCGCCCGGTCGTAAATTATGTTAATAAGATATTTTAATTCTTGCAGATTTCGTGTATATTATTATACTGTTCATGTTTTATCAATTTTTATGTTGTTTATGCATTATATAAATATATATATATATATATATATATATATATATATATATTATACATATTTGTATAATGTTACAGAGTTCATGTTCTTTAAATGTTTATGTTATTTATGTATTATATATATATATATATATATATATATATATATATATATATATATAAAGCTTAACGTCTGTGTGTGTGTGACTGGTCACGAATAAGCTCCTATATGGTTGACTATTTAAAAAAAAAACTAATAACATATAATGATAGAAGATGTATCGAGACACAGGAGTGGGTATGTTTGATCTCGCATAATGATGATTCATTAAAATTGTCGGGTCTGCACTACGTGCCTGGTCCACAATATATGAAAATAAACAATTAAAAAAAAAAACGTTCACAAGTGTTTTTGATATAGATGTACATAAGAATAATTTGATAAGTATGTTTTAACTTAAATAGGGATGGTATGAAAAAATTGTGGGGTCTGCTTTCGCACCTGGCCTTCATAGAATGTAAATAGGCACAAACTTAAATAAAGACTTTCCATATCCATCTGCGTAAGTATACTTTGATTATTATGTTTCAATTCGAAGAAATACCGCATAAAACATTAATGGGGGTGGTCGTTCGCACCTGACCTCCATAGAATGGAAATATGTCACAAAGTTTAACAAGGTTTTTAATATAGATCCGCAGAATATTGTGATAAATGCTTCAGTGTGAACAGGTATGGTATAGTAAATTATGGGATTTTTCTATTTTATTTAAACTTTCATCATATTTTGCTTTGGTTTTGATACCCCCAAATTCGAAGCTATCTCTTTACAACCCTTCCTTTTCATAACGTATCATAATTTCATAAATCAGAGTCCATTTTCTGTAGGCTGTTTTTGAACCCAGACAACGACGGGTATTTTAGTATATATATATATATATATATATATATATATATATATATATATATATATATATATATATTATACATATTTGTATATTATTATAGAGTGCATGTTCTATCGATTATATTTATTTTATGTATTATATAATTATATATATATATATTATATATATATCTATATATTTATAAAAACAGAGATGTGTGTGCCACAGACGATTTCTGATTGGTTAATCCAATAATCACATCTCCTAAAAAACTATGATTCGTACGCTCTTAACTTTACCATAAAATATTATGGCTTTATTTATTGTCCATCTTGGAAGGGTTTAATTTTTTCATAACTTGTTATTTACAAATTACAAAAATACGAAACTTATATACGAAACTAAACTACACGAAATCAAACGCTTCTACAAACTTATTAGTACTACTAGCAAGCACACGCGCACACACTCGTTCACTACCGTCACGTTGTTATGGCAGCCAAACCCGCTGACTTACATAAACAGTAAACACACAGTAAATCTGATTTTCTTCATTTTCTCATTTTATTATTTGGTATACTTTCTTTTACTACATTTTATGACAAGACTCCCAAATACTTTTGTGAATTATAGTTTTCGACTGTTATAAAACCTACCGGTATTCCGATAAATTAATTTTTCTTGTGTTTATATATTATTCATCTACCCATTATCGTCTGCAAAATTTTTCTTCATTTTCCTTTCTGCCATTTCTATTCATTGTTTTTCGTTCTAATCTACATACAACTTATTTCATTCAATTTTAATCTACAAAAAATATCAATTATTGCCTACTTTATAAAAATTTATTTTCACCATTATTTATACAATATTTCCGTTCTGCCAATTTATTTTTACATATCACATACTTACAACGTATTGTCTGCACATTTACTTTATTTTACCATTATCTACACAATATTTTCTTTCCATCAAAAAATTGTTTAACTATCACTTACTTACATCTTATAGTCTGCACATTTTTTTATTATAACATATTGATAATATTTTTATTTCCGTTAACACTTTCATTCATTATTTCTGTTTAACCTGCGTTTAATCAAACACTTTACAATTACCGTTTAGTCAATAACAACCTATTTTATTTTTCTTATCTTACACCTGATTACATCCATCATTCCCCTCCCCTTTACTTTTTTTTCACGGTTTCTTATTTCTATTAATTCCCTGGATAACCACTGATTGGATAACAATTAACTATTTCATGTAGAACGCGCCCTGCAAATTTTGGCTACAACTGGTGTTCTTTTTTTATGTTTTTTTTTTTTTTTTTTTTTTTTTTTTGCGTTGTTCTGTTTGGTTGGCTGCTTTCGTTGTTATATATATATATATTTCTTTTGTGGATCACCAATATGACAACACCAAATGCAAGTGCCTTTTTGGTTTTTTTTTGCGTTGTTCTGCTCGGTTGACTGCTTTAGATGTTATTATATATATATTTTTTTGCTTTGGATAAATAACATAACAACAAAACCAAATTAAATTTTCAAATAGTGATTTCTTCATATCATGAATACAATTTCTTCGCGACGGAAACTGTAAATCTACCACCAACAATATATATATATATATTTCTATACGTTTCTATACGGGCGTTACAGTAAACTAATACCGAAATTTCAGCGGCTGCGGCGGGGGGGGGGGTTAATACCCACAAGTTCCAAACATTTAAAAACAATTCGAAATTTAATTTGGTTTTGTTGTCATATTATTTATCCACAAAAAAACACACAAAAAAAAAATCAGTTCTAGCCAACATGTGGCCCTATAAGCAGGGCGCATTCTACATGATAGCCGGCAGTTGGCTTGCAGGGTCCTCTTTTGTATATGTTCGCCAAAAAAAGTTATATCTAATAAGTAACAAAAAAAAAAAAACTCACCTTTTAGAAAAACAACATTGTATAAAAACCACAATATGTTTATTGGTTACAAAACGGGGGATCGATTTGATATGACGTTGTAACTAAAAATTTATCAACCCTTAACAATTGTCGCAATAATAAAACAGACAAATCTTATTTTAGAGTTCACATGAATTGTACCTGAACCCCCGAAATAAAATTAATTTTCCCTTTCTTTCTTTCATTTTACAGACTCAACACAATCTTGCAAATTAAGCAAGGTAGTATTAGTTTTTACAAAAATTACTGATCATACTTTTGTTAATTTTTATGTTAAAATATTTTCTACTTACAACAACTTTCTAGTACTGACTGCTTGCTTACATTATTTACAGATTTAAAAAATATTAATCTTGATTTTGAAATTCTCTTGTATATATATATATATATATATATATATATATATATATATATATATATATATATATATATAACTTGAGTTCCTTCAGCTATTAGGTCCTGGATATGACCTTAAACTATATCCAGTGGTGAGGCCCCAGCTTGCAGGTTTTTGGGGAGTGTGGAGCCACCCTTTAACTGCCATTGCTCTCAGGTCCACTCTAATCCAGTGTAGTAGTACCTGTTAGGGTCCCAACTATGGGTTAAATAGAAACCGACTTGAAAACAACAAATATATTCTATGAAGAATTTTTTCTTCTTTATGCCATAAAACAAAAACAACCAACCTTCAGCTATAATCGGAACCGAAACTTATGAAGAATTCTTGGTAAAATTATTTATTACAAGAAATGGAAGTACGTAACAATTAAACGACAGACACTTATTAATATATAGTTTTAAAGTTGTTTATAAAAGATGGAAGAATACATAACATAATTAAATCCTTCTTAGAAAAGAGAAAAATCCAGGTTGTCCTCGACGGTCATACATCTAAACAATATGACATAAATGCGGGAGTGCCTCAGGGGTCTATCCTGGGACTTTTATTATTCCTGATATTCATCAGCATATATATCTATCTCACAGACAATTTTGTCAGGGAGGTCATTAATGAATATTAGGAATAACATTAATAATAAACTTTATAAATAACCTTAATTTAAACAATGGGATCATTTTTTTCTTTTCTTTTTCTTTTTAATCAGTATACATCTCCAAACACCCGGGCAACGCCGGGCCGAAATGCTAGTTATATATATATATTTGTAAATTATGATACAGTTCATGTTTTATCGATTTTTGTGTTATTTATGTATTTTATAATTATATATATATATATATATATATATATATATATATATATATTTATATACATATTTGTATATTATTATACAGTTCATGTCCTATCGATATGTATGTTATTTATTGTATAATTATATATATATATATTTATATACAAATGTGTACATTATATATATATGTATATATATATATTCTTTTATGTTATTTATATATTATATAAATATTTATCTATATATATATAAAAGCGAACATGTATGTATGTATGTGTGTATGTTTGTGTGTCTATTAAAATCTTTCGACAGACACAACAAAAATTCACAACCTCGGTATC
>NC_136504.1:111367139-111509639 GCF_053919585.1 Euprymna scolopes
TGAATACATAATACACACACACACACACACACACACACACATATATATATATATATATATATACAAAAACACACCCACATACACACGCATACATACATATAAGTAAATAGATGAATAAATAAATAAATAAAAAGTTTTTTAAAAATTACAGGGGAGAGAAAGGCCGGTATCTGCAAATTCCAGATAAAGTAAGTATGTAGGTGTGTAAGTAATCATGTAAGTAATTATGTAAGTAATTATGTAAGTAAATGCATATAGTAAAGTATAAGTAAACATACATGCAAAATATAATGTGTAGGTAGATTAATATATAGATATGAATATTTGAACGCTAAAAACGGAAATTACAAATGAAAAAACGGTCAAACAACGAAGAAAAAATAATTACAATAATTTTTTTAATTATAAAATATTAAGAAAGTATGTAGAGAAAACGATAATGTTATAGAAAAGAATATATAACTCAAAGGTTTAAGTAATGTCTATGTAATTTCAAATTTACCATAATTGAATTTAGACTTATGTTTGTAGAAAGAGATTAGTTCATTTTTAGAGTTTGTTATATTGCTACTTTGAGGGGAAGTAATTATAGTTATAGCTTTGCTTGTGCTGAGGCGACATGACTTAGAGGCTGGAGTATAAGACTTAACTTTTTTTAGGATGGCTCATTTGATTGAGAAAGGGTTACTATTAGAATTAATTTTTTTTTAATTAACGTGGTTAGAGAAGTTCCTTAGTTATTATTAGAATTTTGTTTGTTAAAAGAAGAAATGTGGTTTGATATTCTTTTCTTAATTAATGTTGAAGTCGCACCAATATATGCATGTACTTTATTTAATGCTCGAGGTCTGAAATTAATATTAATTTGCTGATTTGTATTAGGAGAATAGTTTGAATTTTGTTTATTGTCTTGAACAAAGGGTGGGACAATATTTGTACTAGGACTGTTTTGGAGGGGATAATGAGTGTTGTTAGTGTTAGGATGGCTGTTAGGAGAAACAGCATTATTCTCATTATTATTATTATCATTATTGTTATTGCTGGTTGTATGTATATAGATTGAGGGGGTGCTCGTGTGATTAGGAGGATGGGAAGGGAGATAACTAGAAGACAAAATATTAGTGTCTGTTATGGGAGGTTTGCGTGGGAGCTTTGTAATTGTGCATGACTATATAACATCTTTATGGGTGCAATCATTATTGAGTAGGCAGGGATATCTGTTATTACAATTACAGTTAGTTTTGGGTTTAATTGGGAAAGGAATTTGGGGGCTGATTCAATTTTTTTGTTCATAGATTTTTAGATTATTTGTGCTTAATTAGGCATAGTTGAATAAGAAATCCTTATCGGGGTTTTATTGAAAATAGAACTATATCTGTGTGGGTATCTGAAAGAGTTATGTACAATGTTGAAGAATTCCTTAGGTATATCAGTTTTGACATGTACGCTAAATGGAGGATTAAACCAAATATTTTTCTTTCTCCTGGTTAGAACGGGTAGGTTAGAGGTATTACGATTAGTATTTTGGTTTGGATTATATTTGTAGCCTGGTTCATTGCAATTGATAACGGCAGATCTTGTATTTTGAACTATTTTGTGCGAGCCATATTGTGTGTTATTACAGATTTAAGGCGGCTAACAGGAGGAGCATAATGGTTGTATTTAATCTTTTCATTGTGCCCTGGGTTCCTTAATGCATTGTTGAAGGAAATAGCATTTTGATTAAAAGTTTTTTTTTATCAGTAGAAAGAGTAGAAATTTTTCTAGAGACGGATGGTACTGTAGATTTTATAATTGCGTTGTGGTGGTTAGAAGATTTATGGACGTATAAAAGCGTAAGGTTGTGTTTATGATAGGGGCTCTTAGTCTCGGTGTTAAGATTAAGTGTAATGTATAGAAAATTTGAGGTTTTTTGTTCAGTTCGGTAATTATTGGAAGGTCAAAGTTATTAAAGAAGTTATGTAATTTTTTAATTGTTTTGTTGTACTCTCTTCGCCTGGCTGTTGTAGTGAAAAGGGCATCGCCTCTATAAAGGCCCCCTTGGATATGTTTAAAGTGGTATTTAAGTTCTTTCAGTAAGAAGAACCCCATTAAATCTGTAACTTCTGCAGAGTCAGAAACACCCATCAAGATGTCAAAATTATTAGGAGTGCCCTTTCTAGTCTAAAACTTATTGTTAAATTGTATAAGGACTTTCTCGCTAGGAGGATTAATTTAATTTCTAAATTAGTTAAATCAGAATTTCTTTTAGCAAATATACGATCCTTATTTAAAAGAATCGGATAAATTGATTGATAATAATTTTGGATGTCAAAAGTTACGAAGTTAAGGAGGTGTTTATTTTTGAGGGAGACAAACCAATTAGGGAATCTGAATTTAGCGAAAGAGGGAAATTAACATTTTCTTTAATAAGAGGGATGATTCTATCTACTATGTTTTTGTTTACATCACCTGCCGGATTTAGATGGCAGATTAATCTGATGGAGGGGATGTCATAAAATAAGGTTTATGATCCTTGAGGGTAAATCTAGGGGCACCTGGAGAAATTATTTCAGTGAAGTTATGAATGTTCATAGAATCAGTAAATGTCTAGCCCCAGAATTAATAGAATCTAAAGTCTTACGAGGGACTATTTTATAAGATTTATTAAGTTCTTTATACAAAAGTCTTTTATATGTAGGATAGTCAAGTTTATATTTATTTTAATCTTATCTGCAAGGACGAATATATGTTTATTCTTTTTAACTTTCTCGGCAAAATTATTTATCTTTCGAGTCACCGGATTACAGTGGTGTTTTGTTTCTTAAATTTAATGTTTTTGACTAAATTTAACATGTAATTCTCAAACTCCTCAAGGTAAGGGTTGAATTTGGGGTGGGCATATATATATATATATATATATATATATATATATATATATATATATATATATATATATGGCGTGTCTTCAATAATTTTCCAGACTTTTTGAACAGGCATTCAAAATTATCGTAAACTCTAAAAACCTCACTATGTTATTATTATACGTCTTATGAGATAGCAAATTAATTATTATGATTTCAGGTTCAAATAAACAGCGACATCAGAAATCGGAACACACCATACTAAAGCTTGATTCTCACAGCTAGTAAAATTCGAAAATGTCATCTTGACATGAGGACACTAGAAAAACGGTATGTAATAAAATCATATTTTAAACTTAAATGATGTTCTTTTAAGACAATTAAAGAGATGAAAAAAGGCGGTGACAAAACATGGGGGCTTCTATGGAGGCGTTCCTGACCTTGGACGAATGATACATATGTATTGCAGCCGAAGCAGGTTACTTTCAATTCTAAACATTCCTCTCTGAACAAGGTATACAGAATAGAGATAATAATTACCTTATTCCATGGAGTCTCAAATAATTGGGTCTCATTCTCAGTGGAAAACCCGTTAGCAAAATACTAATTATATATATTCAAAGTCTGAGAGGATTAGTGTTCTTAACGAAAATATAAACATGACTATAGATAAAAAATGTATTCAGCTTAAAACAAAACACACATAACTGTATCTATCTTTCTCTCTCTCCCTCTCTCTCTCTCTCCCTCTCTCTCTCTCTCTTACTCACTTTTTCACCAAAACCTCTGGCCTTGATGGAGGGAATACTAAAAAAAAATGGAAATAAACGTTATGTATGAAAAACAATAACATATGATATATATATATATATATATATATATATATATATATATAAGCAAACAGTTAATAAAACATGTTAAAAAACACTTTGAAATGAGTTAAAAAACATATTTAATCTGAAAAGGAAACACTAGATAAGTGCATAGTCCTTAATCCGCGGTGTTTCGACGAAATACTTTCCTTCTCATCAGAAGGTAGGAATTAGCAAAATGCGGGATCGGATTTTGCATGCAAAAGTATTTGATGAAACAGCAAGTCATTCAAAGATCTTACTTCTAAACAAAAAAAAACTGAAGCAGAGGGAATATGGTGAAGAAAAAGGTGATTACATATGAATGGATAGTTTGGTGGAAGATAAATGATCCAATGACGGTAAAATCCAACTATATAACGTCAAGAAAGTTAATTGAATTTCCATTTGCACTAGTAAAATCCAAAAATCACGTAATTGGACGATGGTCCATAATAATCCCAACGCAGAAATCCATGGAAAAATTCACAAAAATCTGTACAAGGAAAAAAGGAAAAATTCCAATAATATTAATAAAAGAAAAATATGTTTTTCATTCTTCTGCCGAGATATAAATATAAATAAGAAAGATCAAGGAAGAAAAAGAGGAGAACAATGGTGATAGAGTTAAATATAAATAGAGAAACAAATGTCAAAATGACCCAGACAGGAAATGTTAAAGGCGCGAAAAAATATATAGGGCAAAATAATATAGGTCAACTGAAATGTACAAGTCATCACTTAAAAAAAGTCCAGCAGGACACTAAATGGAAAATATCTAAATCAATAAATAAATAAATAAATAAAAAAAATAAAATATAAAATATAAAATAAAGAAATAAAAATTATTTAACGGGAGAGGATGTCCGGTATATGCAAATTCCGGAAAAAAGCAAGAAAAAAGTAAGTAAAAGCATATAGTGAAATATAAGTAAATATTCATACAAGATATGAAGGTGTGGGTAGATTAATATATTAGATAGATAGGGAAGTTTAAAGAATAAAGCAGAAAACGCAGATAAAATATATATATATATATATATATATATATATATATATATATATATTCTTCTTGTTCTTTTTAATGTTCTTCCTTTACTTATCTTTTCTTTTTTCGTGTTTTATTCTCAATTCTAGTTTTTCTTCCGATTACCCCACCATACTTTAATTTCGCGAGCTTCTTATTCAACCTCTTGTTTATCCCTGGTCAGAACCAAACCACATTTTTCACGGTACCTGTCTAAAGCTGAGCATACTTACTCTAACCCTGTCAACTGACTCTCGATAAATTTAACTCCTCGTTTCTCGACTTTTCAATTGAAAAATTCGAAACATTTCCCTTGTAGGAAGTGTTTGCTTCAAGGTTTCACAGTTTATAATGTTTATAGCGCCAATTCGAAGCTCTTCAACTGACCTCTGTTTTCTCCCGGCGAATTGTTTTGATCTGTGTCATGTCATTATATTATATTATCCTATGTATATAAACGGCACGGATACGGCGAATGTTACGTCATCATGGGAAAGTGTTTAAATAGTCTCTTTTATAAATGTATATACATGTGATCGTCTATTTATGATTGTCTTTGAAATATAATATTTGGATTTAAAAATATCAAATGGGATCATACCTTTTTCCAACGGTTTCCATGTTGCCCGGTTTAGCTTTTGGGATTATTGAACTGAAATCCAGACTTTCAACTTCTGTGGGCGTGAGAGAGAGAGAGAGAGAGAGATAGAGAGAGTGTCTAACCCAAGACGTTGACATTATATACATACAGGTTATATTCCTGAATCGGTCTACCGCCTAGAAGTTACAACGACCGTTCTAAATCACATCTCTAAGTTTGTTGCCTCGATCCGCTTCCTAAGTCGTTTTTGAAAACCTATCTTTTCTCGTTGTCTCCAAAAACTTTACTAAACTAAAAATCACACTGACCAGATATCCTCCTAGAATACACGGCAGCGAAAATTTACCTTTACGTCAGATTGTCCGAGGTTAAGCTATTTTTAAATTGTTGTTATTCAAAAACCTATTTGTTTATATTATTTACTAGCCTGTGTGCTTGGCGTTGCCGGACGTTTCCCGACGTTGCCCGGCTGTTTGGAGGTGTGGGTTGAGCGCCACCGCTAAAAAAGAGAAAAAGTGGTAGTAGGCTGGCAAGCTCGAACGCGTACCGCGAAAGAAGGAAAAGAACGTGAATAAAGTGACATCTTTGCCATTGTGTCCATCGCCAAACTGGAAGTGGCGAAGATTTTAGTTAAGGATAGTCCATTTAAAAGAGGGGATGACTTTCGAAAACATCGGCGAAAAAAGTGACCCCTTCTTGTAGAAAAGTGTCCAGTTTAGGGTTAAGAAATCAATGTTTTTAATCAATTTTTAAATATTGTTGCCCGAAGGGTCGAGCTAAAAAACGATACCGATCTTGTGAAAATCCGTCGCCTCAGTCGAAAGTTTTAGGCATACATACATACCCATATACATACATACATGATGATGATGATTGTAACTTCTTGTCAGACGAGTGCCACTCCCTCAGACACTTAAAGTCCATGAGCCCTAACATGACTTTTTTTTAATGGTACCGGCAAATTCACACACTCAAGCAGATATGACACTGAAGACGAGCATTGCTATACATACATATATACGTACACGCATACACACACATATATCCATAAACATACACACATATATACATTTATACATACATGCACAATACATAATACATAATACATATACATACACATATGCATACATACACAAATACATACGCATATATACACACATATAGACATACAAACCACATATACATACATATATGCATACAAATACGTACACATATATGCACCTATACATACACATACATTTAACTACATATACATATGCATATATATATATCTATGCATTTATACACAAACATACACATATGCATATATACACATACATATACATACATTTATATTACCCAAAAGACTTCAACCAGAACTTGCGCACTTCCTTACAAAACTGTTTAAACGTTGTCTTAAGGAGAATTGCTTCCCGTCACCCTGGAAAATCTCATCAGTATACCCTGTATTAAAGAATTCAGGTGTTCGCTCATCTCCCTCACAGTACAGCCCAATAAGTCTCCTGTGTGTCATGAGTAAGTTGCTGGAATCTGTGTTAAATAGAGAAGTAATCAGCCATCTCAGCAAAAATAACCTTCGTAGTGGAACACAATATGGAGTCGTTTAATTATGTTCTTCTATTTCTTGTCATATATAACTTTATCAAGAATTCTTCATAAGTTTTGGTTTCAGTTTCGATTATGGCTGAAGGAGGTAAAGTCATATATATATATATATATATATATATATATATATATATATTTCATAAGTTTTTATTTCGGTTTTGATTCAAGCTAATGCAGCCAAGTCATATGGATATATTCTTTGATTTTTGAAATCTCAACTTTATAACATAAAAAAATCGATAGAACATTAATTCTATAATAATATATACGAAATCTGCAAGAATTAAAATATCATATTTAAGCGTACTTTACGACCGGGCTTTACCGGGCGTTCGTGCTAGCTTAGATAAATACTTTTGCAGTTTTAGCAAAGAAGCTAAAATAATATCAGAGCATTTACACTGAACATCTGCAAAATGCAAACATCATCAAAATACTACATATGAATAAGTTCCCTGTGGAATTTCCACAGGTCCCGCTAGTTATTATTATTATCGGCTCACATGGAGCTTTCACACAAGTCAGCAAACGATCTGATTACAAACCTGTGGTGTTCTCTGGAAGCTGAGTGACAACAAGTCGCCACAGACGTCCGGCTCTCTCCACCTCCTTCGATAGCATTTGCAAATAAATTTGCATCATCGCAACAGCCGCTTACCATTAATTTCTCGCTGGCAGTGGCCATTGGTTTATACTGGAATTTGAGTGGCCTTAAGCCTCCCCAAGATTACAGTTCTCTTCGCACTTGTCCACGGAGGTCTGGCCAGTGCTCCCTCCTCGGTCTTTTCATCCTCCTTAACCCTTCTCGGCTCATATTATTATTATTATTATTATTATTATTATTATTACGGTTTGCTTTAGTATACAGTTTCCTCTTAGTTTTATCGCTTTTATTTTCATGTTTCTTTTCTTAATCTCGATTCTCTTTTCATGTTCTGCTTTTCACTCACTCAAATTTCGTGAACTTCATCGTCGACCTCTTCCTCATCCTTGCTCAGAATTTTTATGATACCTGTCTAAAGGTGGGCATAATCACTCTAACCCTGTCAACCAACATTCGATAAATTTAACGGCCCGTTTCTCGACTCTTGTATTGAAAACATCGAGACATTCCCCCTTGTCGGAACTGTTTGCGTCAATGTTTCACAGTTTATGATGTTTATAGCCCCAATTCGACGCTTTCCAACTGACCTCTGTCTTTTTCACGCGAATTATTTTTATCTTTGTCGTGTCATTCATGTCGTTGTCAGTCAAGTTATGTGGCGAGCAATGTTGAATTGCCTTTCGACATCTGACCGGATCAATGCTACTGACACTTGTTTCATAGTTTGCAGTACTTTCCCGCTGAATGTTGACGAGCGGATAACCTTATTGTCTGCAAATGCTTCGTTCCGGTTTTCTTTTTAACACGAACTTAGATAAAATGTGTTTTGGCAATTTTATGGCCTTGAAGGACGGTAATTCGAAAGAAAAATACAATTTTTTTAAATACAATTAAAAACTTTATTAGCTCATTTATATCACTCAATTTGATTTATATATATATATATATATGTATATATAGTCGCACTGATGCGCTGTGAAACAACGAAACATTACTGTACGTGTATGACTATAATGCTCCTTATCTTGGGTTGAGCATATTGGGCAGCGATATACAAACTGCCATTTGCGTATTAAGCGACGCTCTTTGTGTAAACAAATCGAGCGGAGGCATTTGGACGATGTAAAAAGAGCGTTAACTTCATTACCCTCAGCACAGCCATATAGCGTAATGGTGAGAAGCCTTGTAATGTAGGCAATGTGGTTTCGATCCTGGCTTGAGGCAGTAGTCTGTCTAGCTGCACTGATTAGCTGTGAAACAGCGAAGCAGTACTTTATGTGGATGACTATTTATATATATGTGTGTGTGCGTGTGTATGTGTATGTGTATGTATGTATGTGTGTGTGTATGTGTGGATGGCGTAATAACATTGACACACCGGTTCTCCTCAAATCAGCAAATTTAATACCAGCATGGGTGACCATTTGGAAATTTTAGGCGCTGTATGGGCTCTCCGCTTATCAACGCATTGGTTTCCAGTTGTCCTGTACATCCACTTCTACTTGCCACTGGTATTGAAATATTATCGATTAAGGAGAGGTGTGGTTGGAGATTGCGCACCTCCTGTCACAAAAGTTTCATGTGCAGGTACCCCATCGTGGGTATCGGTAGTCTCTCAATATATATGTCTATATATATATATATATATATATATATATATATATATATATATATATATATATATAGTCTGCTTATTATTAATAGTATTAGTTACCTATGCCCATACATGTTTCGGTGAAGTATCAATTCAGGGATAACACTGCATCATACTGAAACAGGTGTAAAATATTTGGTGCAATCTACATTTCAGCAAGGTTAGAGTGTATATTTTGTTTATGTGAGCTGTAAGTTTTTTTGTAGGTGAGGTGAGTGGAAAGAGAAGTTCTCTTTTCTTGTTTAGGTTATCATTAGAAGGGAGGTTTTAGGTGATTCTTTTAACTTAGCGGTTGTTTATTGCCCTTGATTTGAAAATTGCTTGTATCGTATTTTTTCGGATAGTAAAATTGTTCCCTAACGCTCTAATATGATGCTTCACTTAACTACCTGAATAAAAATAATGACAACCATTGAATATATATATATATATATATATATATATATATATACACACTTTTGCCACGATAATGAAACCAAACATCACTGTAAAAATACAACTATCAACAAACCACGTTAATTAATAAGTCCACATATCCATAAATATATATATATATATGCATTGAGTACTCTTTAATAACTATACAAGTTTCATTGGACTTACATCTTGGAAACCGATCGATAAAACCGCTATATATATATATATATATATATATATATATATATATATATATATATATATATATTGTCATAGATGTCCTTGCAAAAAACTTTCTTTTTAAATAATGCAAATAGATGTCTTTGCATTTTTGCCTCGTTCTTGCAAGTATATTCCGTCAACTCGGCAGGACCGAGTTTACGGAATTTCAAAACATCATTGAGAATAACTGCCATTTTCTCAACGTAGTCCAATCCGTCCAAAATCACCACTCCTGCACCTTTGTCTGGTTTGCACATATAAATATCGGCATTGACTTTTAACGCTTTCATAGTTTTAAATTGCGTTATGTTCCAGACTAAATCGCTAAATCAACAGTTGTGTTACTGTATCGGTGAGCTAAAGCAACTAAACTAGATTTCATCCCAGAAATTCTTTCCGGGGAAATAGGGACATTATGTCTCAGTTGGGAGAACAAAACTTCAAAGGCAGAAAGTGTTCGCTCTTTATTTATACCGGTTGGGGGAATACAAAAATCAAATACCTTAGACAGAACTCTATTTTCAATTTCTGTATGTTCGGGTACAATGAATCCGTTCTGTTTAACTCTATAACAAAACTCACTGCATATTTCAGATATGTTGACGACACTTTTGCTGTTTTTCCATCGCAAAGTGAAGCGTCGATATTTTTTGATAGGTTGAATTCTTTGCATGGAGCTCTAAAGTTCACTACGGAAAGTGAGAAGGGCAATTCGCTTCTCTTCTTGGATGTTCTTGTCGAACGTTCAAGGGGGGGGGGGCTTTCTCACTACAATTTATAGAAAGCCGACATTTACTGGCCTATATGTGAACTTGTCTTTTGTACCAAAATCACGTAAGGTCGGCTTAATTAATACTTTGGTACATATCACCCTCATGATTTGTTCACCTAACAGATTGGACGCCGAACTCGATAAGATCAGGGAAATGTTCATCAATAATGGTTATCCTGTTGACCTTATTGATGACTGTATTTTCAAAAAGGTAGCGGATTTTAAATCCCCTAAAAAGTTTGGACCTTTGCAATGCCCGGTTTATTTAAAAATTACCGTGGATTGGGGACAAGAGTAACCGACTTTCCAAACAGATTCGCAAAAGTATTTATGACTTTTTCTTCTGTGTCCTTGCGTTTGGTATATACTACGAGACCTGCATTTCCTTTCTTTTCGTAAGGATAGTTTGCCTTACATCCAAAATAGCAATATTGTATATCAGTTTAAATGCCAGTGCGATACTGGTTATGTTAGGCGAACATCCTTGCATCTTTTGACTCGTATAAACCAGCATGTTCCATCGAAGATCAGACAAGGGAGGATGGGGTCTGGTAGTCTCCCTCCTTCTGCAGTCTTGGACTCTGTTATATGCCAGCATTTGGTTGACAACCTGGTCTGTGCCAATAGATATAAAATAGAATGGTTCGAGGTGCTACATAGAGCGGACGCCAGAAACAATTTAAAGATTCTGGAGTATGTCTCTATTGCGATGCGGAAACCTCCTTTGTGCCGGCAGATTGAAACGTCTAACGCATTGTTTCTCTTTGGGGGGACTTTTAATCTTTTCTCCTGTTTTTTGCCCTCGTTGTGCCAATATTTTAATCGTTTTTTAAACGTTAATAAACATTATTTTAGTTTTCCCATATTTTCCGCCCATTCAATAGTCCCCATCAGAACTCTTTACTTTCGACATAGTATTATTATTTGACGCTATCAATTTTCTCCTGATGAGATGATAACCGAAAGAGCTCTAGAGAGACTTCTGTCCATTATGTTTAAAACTGTATACAAATTCTGTACCTCTAAACATTTATATATATATATATATATATAAGAGAAAATAGTAACTAAATCATGTTAAAAAACACTTTGAAATAGAGTTCAAAACATATTTAATCTGAAAAGGAAACACTTAATAAGTGGATAGTCCTTAATCTGCAGAGTTTAAAAGAAATACTTTCCTTCTCATCAGAGGGTGGGAATTAGCAAAATGCGGGATCGGATTTTACATACAAAAGTATTTGATGAAATTGCATTATAAGCTCTATCTCCTATTTGATTTTATCGAGCTTTTACATCTGGTTGAGATTACTTTATAAATATTAATTCTTTAATATTTATAATATACTTTAGTTTTACCATCTTGGATCATTTTGGTAAATTTAATTGTAATTATATATATATATATATATATATATATATATATATATATATATATGTATATATCTATATATATATATAAAGAGACAGACAGAGAGGGATAGAAAGAAAACAAGAACATTACAGAATGTCAAAAAAAACCATCAGTACCGCCGGTTTAAAATCCAATATAGGGAAAACAATATATGGTCCAAAAATATTGGCCCCTCCCAGTATGGAATTTGGAATCGTGGGTACTAATTTTTTCTGACCTTCTGTAAATATTTAAAAATAAATATGCTCAGATATTTAATTTTGCTTTATACTTAAGCACTTTGCTACAAAAGTACACAATTAGGAAGGCACCTTCAGTTTTCGTTGACGACCTTCCTACACCTGGTGCCTCGAATAAATAACCTGTTTAAAAACTTCTTTGTCTATTAGCCAGGCGTAGACGTCCGATCTTAATGACTCTACAGAAACACACATTTGTCGACCTTGTTTCTTTACTAGGGCAATGAATACCGTTTCATGCTCCCGCCACATTTCATCCCCTAAAACTGGGCATTTGGTGAGGGTACTTGAATACCATTTATGCCAATGCAATTGGATTGGGATGATTTTTGTTTGATGCGTGCAGGATACTGGATTGACAGTCTCTCGCTAAAATCTATTGTGCACTAGATCACTGCGGGAAAACATAGTAAACTTCCTCCCTTCACAAAAGCAGGTGATCAATCAATTTGTTGAAAATAACAAGAAAAACGAAAAAGTGAATTTAGTTTACAAACAAATGGCTACACATAAGCATACATATTTAAGCGAAAACCCCAACTCAGAGTTGTCCTTTGCCTGACGAAGCGATTCCCTTACTGGGTTTTCGCTGAAACATGTATGCTTATGTGTAGCCATTTGTTTGTAAACTAAATTCACTTATTTTGGCTCTGTCTAAACATTGAGCTCACTTTTGGGTGACACACTTATATATTTTGTTTTAAACAAACAAATAATTACTACCAATACAATATATTTATGTATATATATATATATATATTTATATATATATATATATATATATATATAATTGCTATGTCTGTCTGTCGATCCGTCTGCCGTTCTCCATATTTTCAACATCTATCTCCTTTGAAAATAAAAGTCGCAGAGCGGCGTAAGGGGCCTCAAATTATTGAAGTTTTTATGGGTCTTTAGCCGATTAAAATTGTTTTACGGGGTCAA
Source organism: Euprymna scolopes (assembly GCF_053919585.1). Lineage (NCBI taxonomy): Eukaryota > Metazoa > Mollusca > Cephalopoda > Sepiida > Sepiolidae > Euprymna > Euprymna scolopes. Next base: position 111,380,331 of record NC_136504.1, read on the forward strand.
AAATGGATATAAAATGGGTCAAACTTTTAAAAATCGGTAAACATTTTGTACATTCTTCTTTGTTAATTTTTAGTTTTTCATTTGTAATCAAGTTATATGCCTGTCACATCGGCACTGTGGTAACGTCACTGACTTTGAATGCTACAGTTTCAGTTTTGATTCTAGCTGATGGTATCCAAATATCGTTTTTTTTTTAACTTTTGAAATCACGACTCCATAATAATATACGAAATCCTGACAAATAAAAATATCATATTTAAGCGTAATTTATCCTTAGGCAAAATTATTGATTGCGAAAGCAACACAAAATCGACGCAAAACAAATGTACTTATGCCAGTAACGTAAAGTCGCTGAAGGCATTTTGATATCACTTAGACTTTGAAGCATTTCTCATGCAGAAAGGTTTCGAGGTGCTTGAAAAACTGCTTGTCGGAATACAAGAGGTCAAGAGAGTAAGGTGAATGAGGCAGAGTTTCGTATCCCAATTGGTTCAAACTTCTGCTGTGTCGGGTTAGCAGTGTGCGGTCAAGTACTGCTGTGGAAGAGAATTGGGTAATTTCTGTTCGCTAATGGCGAGTGTTGTTGTCTAAGATTCTGGTGAATTTAACCCATTACTTGAAAGTAATTTACCGCCGTAATGATTGTAACCCCCCCCCAAAAAAAAAAAACTGATGGATGAGACTGCCCCCCCTAGCCTTAAGCCCTTAAGGGGCAGAGGCCATCTACAACTTTGTAGATGCTTTTGTAGCGACTGGGCTATTTTTACAGGATGAGGGTACTGGTCCTAGAACGTACATACAGCGCCTAGCCTTCCAAAATGGTCACCCATCTGGTACTGGCCAGGCTACACGTAGCCTAACTTCGGTGATCTGGCGAGAACCGTTGTGTCAACGTGAATGTGCCGTAGACCGGTCGCAGACCACTAAGTAATCAGCATGATTTTCTTTTCTGACATTCCTGAATTTTTTAGATGAGGATAGATTATCCGTATTATTATCCATCGGACTATTGTTCTCATCTTGAGTGTGATTACACAACGTTTCGGTCGATATAACCTCCGACCTTCTTCAGATGTCGAACTCGGGAATGTTTCTGTCGAACTCGGAAATTTTTTCGGTCGCTATCCTCAGTGTTGGCGACCGAAAAAATATATTCGTTCATATTCTGAGCTGTTTCGGCAACCTTTCGGCCTAGCGTGTATTGAAATAAGGAAATTGTGATATCTTGCTTTTTTATATGTTGTATTCAACGTTCTGAAAAGAAGACACACTTGTTTTTAAACGAATGCAATTTGAACCATTGGATAGAGTTAAAACCGTTCTATAAAAGGATATACAACGTAAAGGTATTGCAACGAAAACTTATTTAAAAATACATCATGTGAAATCAAAATTAATAATTCCTCAAGAACTTTCTTGTCAACCATAATATATGTATATATATATATATATATATATATATATATATATATATATATATATATATATATATATATATATATATAGTGGGGATGGTAATTAATAAAAACTGAAGAAAGTGCTCAATACTGTTGTATAGCTAATATGCGTTTTATTTTTTATTACCGTATCTTTCTGTTAAGTTACATTATTGTTTCGGCTACAGGGCCGTTTTTTTTTTGGCCGTCTGTAGCGTCCTCAGACTTTTACAGAAATGTTCGATATTTTGGGATGAAAGAGTGGAAGAGTGAAAGAGGTCAGGGGGGGGTTGCGATGCGGGCGGAAGAGGAAGAGAGGAAGGGAACAAGGAATTTTAAAGTAACCCCCTCCTCCCATCCCCACATATTTCCCTCATGTGTCCCTATGCCCTCAGCCACACAAGAAACTTCCCAGACCCTCCCCCACAATTTCATTAAACCCCAAAACTAAAACATTATCGACATACCAAACGCCTCCCACCTTCCCTCCTTGTTTCCTTCCTCTCTTCCTCTTCGTCCTCCTCGCCACCTCTCTCCTGACCTCATTCACTCTTCCACTCTTTCATCCAAAAACATTTCTGTAAAAGTCTGATGACGCTACAGACGGCCAAAAAAAAAAACGGACGTGTAGCCGAAACAATAATGTAACTTAACAGAAAGATACGGTAATAAAAAGTAAAACGTATATATATGTATATATATATGTATATATATATATATATATAAAAAGTCTATTTTAATATATATATATATATATATATATAAAGTCTATTTTAATATATATGTGTGTGTGTGCGTGTGTGTGTTTAAGGTTGAATACTTCTGTAGTTATATTTATTAGCTCGCATTTTTTATGTAATATATACTTACGCGTACATACACATGTGTCTACGTGGTTATCTAAATTTAAGCTGAGTGCATACCAATAATTTTATCATTTTAGCATGCGTCATTGCAAACGTGTCGATAGATTTGAAATTGCATATAAATCTATGTGCATGTATGTTTTTGTTAACTGTAATTTTTCAGCATGCGTCTTTGAAACTTTATGTCATTTTAAGCATTTATAACCAAAATTATTTGCGAAGTTAATAACTCAATTTTCGTACAGATTCTATTTATTGTTTACGGAAGGGTAAATAATGTAAGCTTTACAGCGTTTACGTAATGGACGACTATAAATCTATTTCCTATCCACGCCTATATAACTCGCTCCGCTCTAGGACATTAAACCAAGAAAAGAGAGATCAAATAACAGGGCGCAAAGGAAAACATTAAATCGGCTTACGCCGGGTTACTGACTGAGCATATGACCCATCTGTTCTGGGATCCTTAAACAAAGATCGGGTGAAACACGCGTTCCTTTGCGAATGGACAAGCATTAATGTCCCCTCCTTCTTGCATTTAATGATCTTTCGCACTTCCGAACCCTGACACCATCCTGTGAGTGTCGACTACGAGTTGTTTTAGATATAAAGCACAGTAAATATCCAGAAGTAGAGCGGCAGTGGGTTGAGGAGTGTCAGAGAAGGGTCGACGAATGATCAGATGACCACTGGGGCATTGGTTGTAGATTCATTTCGTCATAAACAGAAGACATCGTCACAAATGTGTCTGCCTGCTTTACATTTTCCTCCACATATGCCATTTCTATGTGATCCTCGCTAAGCGCTAAAATGATTTCCCTTGGTAGGTTATCCGATTTTACTGTGTTTCCCTATCCTTAATCCAGTTTATATTTGTGACAGTCAGAGATGCATGCATTGTCTCTGTGATTGCTTTGAAACCTGTCTGGTACAAACACACAAAAGAAAAGTAATAAATAAACGTCCGCGTTTATTACCGTTATAGTGCCGTACTGACACCACTTAAAGGTCTCGTGCCATCGTTTATCTCGCCTAGTGCACACTTTTTTCTTTCCTACAACCGCACGTCGGCCACAGCTGGCCATTCTCGTTGTTGATTTTACAGGTCCATTTTCTTTGAGCGTACTTTCCTTCTCCCGACGATGTGGTGCAATTGTTTCTTCTTTTTCTTCTCGCGCGCACTTCCTAATTTGCATATGAATGTTTTCCAACTACTACTCCGGCTACTATATTGGGTTATTATTTATTAATACTTGTTATATAGGGGTTTCATGTAGAGAGTCTTAGGAAGAGATGCTTAGAAAGAGTCTTATTACAGTGAGGGATGTTGTAAGACTCAGAGAGAGAGAGAGAGAGAGATGTTGTAAGAGACTAGATAGATATTGTTCATGTTATAAGAGAGATTCTTATATATGAAAATGTTCATTCCTTAATTGTGTTGAATGGAAGAAGAAGAAAGCTCTTGGAGTGAAGGGATAGTGTTCAGACAGTTCGGACATGATGATGTTGAGACGTGTATGTAAAGACATATAACACAAATACATAATACAATTCCACTTTACCTTTTCGTAAGAATCATAAAACAAGACGAGCTTTACAAAAAACACTTGATGGTTTATACTTCACACGGCCGTGATTCCATCACCAAGAATTCAAAGTCTCACATTTTTTCTTGAAGTGACGTCTCGCTTCTAGACGTCTGACTGTCTCTGAGTTTTCTCACTGACTGTCTAACTCTAAAGTTTTTTCTCTATTCCTAGAACTTTCTATTTTCCGTGACGTCATACACATGTTAAAACATGTGCCTTCTTTTACGTGTTTTGGACATACGTGTCCAAAACTTTTCCTATTTCTACAAAAGGAACTTTAACCTATATTCAATATGTTAAAAACATTATCTTATAAGCTGCATTCTTTCAATTTAAAATTTCATAACAAACTTGATAGTTAACATTCTTTCCTTGAAATATTTATCTATATTCTAAACAAATGTTTCTTTTACATTTTTAAATTCTCACACGTAATCTATTTCTACACCTAGATTACGAGGTTCGAATTCCGCCTATGCTATTTCACTTTAATTTTAAACTAAATTCTCCATTTTTATACTTACATGAAAAGGGGACAGCCCTTATCATGTAACATACTTGGCTTGTTTTTAATTTTTTGTAATAAATAATAAAATGTATTTTAGAGTTTTTTTTTTCGTGGTTTAAATATATTTGTATACTATATTTTTTACTATTTTTAGTCTAATTTCTATTTCATATTTTTATTTTTATAATACCCCATCAGACGAATATTAAAATGACTCGAATTAGCATGTCATCTACCTTCTTCGATTAGCTTCATTTATCAGCATCTAAAAGCACACGACACCCCAAAACTGAATTTAGATATTAATTTAAAAAAAAAACACTATCATTTTCGCTATCTAACACACTGCTGTAAGGCTCCCAATTATTGAAGCCTTGATAATCCTTATTAAAAATCAACCATTAATCAAGCTCAATACGAAGCAAATGAAACGCTTAAATATTTTAAAGAAATTATCACACACATATATATATATATATAAGTGTCTTGATAAGTGGTGACGCCTATGTAAATATATATATATATATATATATATATAATTTAAAGGGAATTAGAACAGTAGTCTAAACAGCAGAGTGTATTTTAATATGATAGAAAAATTACTAATTTAGTTAAAATACAAGAAAATAACAGTGCCCGTTGTAATTCAGATATATAATAAGCTCGATAGGCAAATATCCTAGAGCTACTTTAATATCTAGTAATGTGATTGATAATTTAAAATTCAAAATAGAATTAAAAATTAAAAATCTGTTTCATAAGAAGGAACAACAACAAAGTTAATAATTTGTACGATCGTTTCGGAAACGATATTGTTATTGTGATAGACATTAAGTCACGGACAATAATTTTGATATATATTTTTTTTTTAAATAAAGTCTCCTCATAAGCAAAAGTATTGGGTGTTTTTTTTTACATGTAAAAGACACCATAAATAAACCTAGCAATTTTTTAAGTAAGGCAGATATATCTTTAAATTGTTCTTCTTTTGAAAACCGTAATTATCGTCAAAACATTACATTTCGATGTTGATTGTAAGGCGAACAATTGAACGATACATCTGCCTTACTTTAAAAAATTGCTAGGTTTATTTATGGTGTCTTTACATATAAAAACCCCACCCAATAATTTTGCTGATGAGGAGACTTTGTTTAAAAAAAAAAAAAAAAAACTATATGTCAAAATTATTGCCCGCGGCTTAATGTCTATCACAATAAAAACATGGTTTCTGAAACGATCGTACAAATTATTGACTTTGTGGTTGTTCCTTCTTATGAAACGGATTTTTAATTTTTAATTCTAATTTGAATTTTAAATTATCAATCCCATTACTAAATATATATATATATATATATATATATATATATATATATATATATGTATCAGTTATTATATATATATATCAGTTATTTTATATATATATATATATATATATATATATATATATATATATATATATATATATATCAGAATAAGGGGATGGGGTATATAGGTGTGTCTGTGTGTCTGTGTTAAAATGTATATTTTAAAAAAATGTGTTGGTTTGTAAAAAAAAAATGTACCTGGGTTCCCTGGATAAGCCGACGACGAACAATGCGTGGGGAAAAGAATGTTTTTTATTAAATGATTGTTTGTCCACTACCTCTCAAGAATGACACGCAACACACACCAAACTACTTTGAACCCTGAAAAAGAAAACATCAATTATTACATAATAAAACATTACTAAATTTGTTTGTGATTGCACTTTGCGAATTGAAACAACACACGATAGAACTTTTATTCCACCTTTTGTCAATTATATTACATATTTTATTCATCCCAATCCTTTAGGTTACGAAGCTCAATGTAATTACTGAACAGAAAAAAAAAATTATATTTTATTTAAATGTGAAAAATTATTCAGCCAAGTGTTTAGTCAAGAATAGATAACAACTACACTTATCGCTTACAGAAAGGGACATTTTTTTTACATGGGGTTCACCACTTATCAAGGTCCGAAGGCCACTCAGGGATAAGGGTTATTGCATGTACAGTAATCAATGAGATAGTATTGTAGTAATTATTAGTATTGGGTTGTTAGATAGAGTGTGTTTCTTAAGGGGGCGGTTTGTCAGGAGTTTGATTATGAAGACGTCCAAGTTGTAGTCAGGTGGGAAACAGGAAAGTAGCAGAGAGTTCCACTGGCGTGCAGTTCTAAGAAAGAAGCTTTGCTCATGGAATCTACGTTTTGATTTAGGCACAGATAAAGAGTGGGGAAAATTATTGACAGTATGTGGTTTGGCTTAGTATCAGTTTGCGTAAATACTCCCTTTAGCGTTATGATAAGCATTACAAAGAGAAACAAGACCTCGCTAAATTAACTATCATTTAAATTCCCTTCTGTTTGTGACAGCGAATTTCATAATAAACAGTAAAATCCAGGAAAGAGTTTGTGCCCGCCGGCAGAGAATAAATGTAGAAATAAGTAAAAGAAACTGTTTCCATTTTTCTGTATAGCTTCCATTTTATTCATATGCTACTTAAGCATTTAACAAAAGAACTAGAACAAAGAAAGAGTAAAAATAGCGTCATTAATAATTGTATTATTAGTAGTAGTAATAGTAGTAGTGTTATTGGTAAAGTAGTCGTAGTCATAGTCATATTAGTGTGAAAACAGAACGATAGTGTCAGTTATATCATTATAGTGATATAGGGAACAATCACGTTGACACCGGTTCTCGCCAGATCACCGGTTAAGCAACATCAAGCCTAGCTAGTATACAATGGGTGACCATTTGGGAAGTCGTGGCGCTGTATCTACCGCGAGATAAAATACCAGGTAGGGAATCTGGCGGTTAGGTGGGCCAAACAAAAAAAGTTTGTTTATTTTTTCTTTTTTAAACTGACAATTCGCAATTATTAATTTTTTTACTTAATATTAATATAGTTCTAGGATACATATAGCTATTGAGCTTATTATATATCTACAATAATAAGGGCACTGTTCTTTTAAAAGGATTAATACATCATTTATTCATACATTAAAATAAACTCTGCTCTTCAGACTCCATGTCTAATTCCCTTTATAATAGATAGAACAAGTATATATATATATATATATATATATATATATATATATATATATATATATATATATATATATATATATATATTATATATATATACATATATATATATATATATATATATTCGAAAGTAAATAGTTACATGTGGTCGCTACAAATAGCTATCTGTTTCAGTCAATGTGGCGTCATTAGACGACACTGAACCATTCGAAGCTTTTTTTTTCTTTTTTCCTTTTTTGTCTTTGGCGTCGAATAGTTCAGGATCGCTTGATGAAGTCTAATTGACTGAAACAGCTGCTTGAAATGACAAAATATTTAGCTCTTGTGTGTTTGTGTGTGTTACTTCTGTGCCATCACCCACAATCGATACCAAAATATATAGCGCTAAACTCTGAACTGTTACTCTGTAATAATAAATAGTTAGACTTTAACTGGGATATAAATGTATATTTGCGCATGCCTACAAATAACACTTTTAGTCTATTAATGTCTGGCAAGTTTCAATTATTTTTAAAATCTTGAATCTTTTATTAGCGATTTGTACTCGAGCCCGTCTTCAACCTGGTGTTCGAGTAGAGATACCCTTTGAAAATATAGGCAAACAGACAAAATGAGTTATATACTTTAAATGAGTTAGTTATTATTTAAAATATTTTTTAAAATAAGTTCTGTTCTAATATTGCATTATTTTTAATCTTACTAGTTTTCATTCATTAAAATTTAAAGTTCAATTTTTCTAACCAATTTATAGGATTAAAATATATAAAAAACAATGATTTTATAATTCGTTTATGATGATAAAATTTAATCTCATTTCATCAAATAACGATGCAACTAAAAGATCTGATATTTCATATACTAATGCAAAACTTTCCGGTACTTACCTCCCCTTTGTTAACAATGTTTTTCTTACAACATTGAAACAATGACCAAAATTGGAGACTGACTCACAGTAATACGAAAATATCTAAAAAAAAAAAATAAAAATAAGTTACTTTCTCCCTTTTTTCCAGAAAACGATCAATACTGTGTTTAATCGATTTTTTAAGTAAGAAAATGATCTACCTTAATATATATATATGTGTGTGTGTGTGTGTGTGTGTGTGTGTGTGTGTGTGTGTGCGTTGCGACTATGAAATAATTGTCTATGTAAATAAAAAAGTTATAATTTGCTCTTTTTTATTGAACACTCTTTTTAATTCAGGAGTTTTATCTGCTGAATAAATTTACCTTGGTATACACACATATATATATATATATATATATATATATATATTGCAATTAGGAAAGGAATACTTTTATGATTCATGATTAAAAGTAAATTTGTATATATATATAAATATATATATCTTCCATCAAAAAAGGTGAGAATGAAGGGGGAGCAGGAGAGGAAAGAAAAAAGAATGGGGAGCCAGCTGACCGGTTTCGACCCTCGCTTCTCAAAGCTGTATCGAGGGAATTATTTTAAAATAAAGAATGAAAGCGATTAAAATAGCGTTTTATTAAATTTACGGGGAGAAAAAAAAAGTGGTAAAACGATTAAAATAAAACGGGGTTATGGACGAATACCCTAGAGATTAATCACGTTCAAACCCAGGAGGCATTCCCTTTGCTTGCAAAGAGAAGGTTTCCTGAGTCGAGCGTGAATAGTCTCCAAGATCTTGAGATGGTATAAAGAATGAGCACGACTAATAATGGTAAAAGAGTCCGTGCTAAAGTTTGCTGCACAAGACGGGTATTTAAGTAAATGATCAGTAATTGAAGACCCGTATGTGTTAGTAAGGACATCAGTTGCCCGGTAGGTTCCATTCCTAATTTTATTGGGTACATGTTGTTGAATTCTTCCATCTAACGTTAATGTCGTTCGACCCAAGTAGTTGGCACCGCAACCACATTTAAAATTGTAAATAACATTACTTTTATGGTGGGGGGTAAAACATCTTTTCGAGAAGATGGAAATAAAGTTCTCGTAGAGAAAACAACACGTACATTGGCAGCAAAATAACATCCATGAACTGATGAACTTATTTGTTTGGCAACTTTCTCACTTACTCTACCTAACCAAGGCAAACAAAGATAAATTGGGCATTTGGTTACGATATTCTCTTTCATTCGAGATAATTCAGCCAATTTCTTTTTAATAGTTGACCTAATCACATCAAGTGGGTACCCATTTTTGGATAAAGTATCCGTAATTCTTTTCAATTCCTCATCTAATTTTGATTTGGAACAAATCATAAGGGCACGATGTGTTAGGGTCCAAATTAGATTTATCTTACGTTTTCTGGGGCAAAATGAATCCCAACGAGTGTACAAACCTGTAACCGTTGGTTTACGGTATATAGATGTATGGTAACTAGATGGCATTTTTGTTACTAATACATCAAGGAAGGTTATAGTTGAATTGCACTCTCCCTCATAGGTGTACGTTAACGCGGGATGCATTCCATTGAGTAAGGAGAAAAAGGTGTTAGCTTCCGTTTGGTTATTAAATAAACAGAATGTGTCATCAACATATCGGAAGTACACCAATGGCTTTATGGGTCCAGATAATAAGCGCTCTTCATGGAACCCCACAAAAATATTTGCCATGGTCGGTCCAAGTACTGACCCCATGGCAACACCATCTTTTTGCCGGTACATAATATTGTTGAAACTAAATTCCACAGATATCGTGGCAAGTTTCATAAGTTCAATAAAGATGTGTTCAGGAATAGGAGGCGGTGATATCAGGCCACGATATAGAAAATCTGCACAGATATCTATAGTTTCCAAAACAGGGACACAAGTATAAAGGTTGCTAATATCATAGGAGCACATAAATCTATTAACAATCTTAGACTTTTTAATAAAGTCATCAAAATAAAATGAATCTTTAAGACAATATTTACTATAATGTTGTAAAACAGGTTGTAAAATGTCAAAGATCCATTTTGAGACCTTGTGTTGCGATGGCCTACCATGGAAAGAATGGGCCTTAATGGGATATCCGCTTTATGGGTTTTAGGGAGACCATATAACCTTGGTCGGATAGATCCAGAGGGTCTTATCTCACTAGATACGTTCTTCGGAAGTACACCATTTTTGATCCACTTGACCAGTTTATTTTGAAATTTGGTTTCCAAGGAGGCAGTTGAATCATGAGTTGCGACAGGACCCAATTTTTCAAATTTGTCTTTGTCATCTAGTATTATCGACATTTTGCCAACATAATCATGATGGTTCAGTATAACCACCTCTGACCCTTTATCTGGTCTAGTAATGACTAATGAGGGGTCTTGTCGCAGAGTTTTAATAACTGCCAAATGCTCCTTGCGCCATTTAAACTCAGAATGCGACACTGGTGTACTGGCGTAACTGTGAGCAAAGTCATTCAATTTTGCCTTGAGATCCCTAGTTTTGGTTTCAGAGATTGGTGCAAGTCTCTCCGCTTGGGCATTTAGGATTTCAAACTCCGAAAACACCTCTTCTCGTTTGACACCGGGCACAGGAATACAAAAATCCAACCTATGATCAAGTACCATTAATTCTGAAGGTGACAAATCATGGGAAGATATATATATATATATATATATATATATATATATATATATATATATATATATATATATATATATAGGTTGGGACGATTAATATCGTAATCCCAATCGCGAATCGGAAAGATCGGAAGATTTTGGAGATATCGGAATCGGTATGGAAAAAAGTTGAGGTGTATTTTCCGATTTATTTGATTAGCTTTTTTTATTTATTTGATTTTGTTTAAAGTAAAATCTTCCATTGCTGGTAATAATGATAAAATAATAAATATTTATTAATCTTAAAATAGCAGTAAAACTAAAATCGATAGATCATTGTCCACAAGTCTATTCTAATGTTAAGGAAAATGTCTGCATATTTAACATGTGTTTTTACGAAAATCGGGGTAAATAACAATCTTATAGTAAAATAATAAGAGATTTATAAAGAATCGGAATCGGTAATTGTATCGGAATCGAGAAAAATATTGGAATCGTGCCGTAATATATATATATATATATATATATTCAGAATGTGAGAGATGGTATATATAATAAATTCCACAGCCAAACAACGACGCAGCCCACAAGAGCCATGACAGTCAAAGAACCGGAAGTCCAAGGCTCGAGTTTCGCCCTCATTTGGGCTCATCAGCAATGCTAACCAAGCGAGCAACTTATGATAGGATTTTCAGAATGTGAGAGATTGTATATATAATAAATTCCACAGCCAAACAACGACGCAGCCCACAAGAGCCATGACAATCAAAGAACCGGAAGTCCAACACTCGAGTTTCGCCCTCATTTGGGCTCATCAGTTAGACACATCCGAACTTGCTCGCTTGGTTAGCATTGCTGGATGGCATCGTCCTTTCGAGTTAAAACTCCTACTTGTGAGCCATTGACTTGGGGTTATTAGCTGGTTGGATGACCGCGTCCCTTGTTGAGACGAAGTAGGTTCATTTCACAGTCGGATTTCGGCGCAGTTTGCTTGATCTGTGTTAGTTAATAGAAATTCTTGTGTGCAGGGCGTTTGCTCAGTTGATAGAGTGCTTGCCTTGCATGCAAGAGGCTCGGGTTTCGAATCCTGAGTTCGGATGTGTCTAACTGATGAGCCCAAATGAGGGCGAAACTCGAGTGTTGGACTTCCGGTTCTTTGACTGTCATGGATCTTGTGGGATGCGTCGTGGTTTGGCTGTGGAATTTATTATATATATATATATATATATATATATATATATATATATATATATGTATGTATATGTACTCACATGTAGACCCTCTCCACTCTTACAATAATTTTATTGCAATCGAAATTGCTGTAATCGCCCAATTTTATAATCAAATTGCCTGCTCTACTCAAGAGCCTAGCGCGTTGCACCAGGAGGAAGGTTCATATGCCTCTTAGCAGTTGTGCAGTCTACAATATATTGTGTGTCTATAATGCAAAGTAGATAATCTAATGCTGTATTTTAAAAAATAATTTATATATAAATGTTGAATCAAATTTTAAAAAGTTCAAGTTAACTATCATTGTTCAACTGTACTCTAAACAGAAATATTCATTTCGAGCGCGCCATAATCCTGTCGAAGAAGATGTTGTTGGTTTTATACGCCAGACTCTTCTTTTGTGCAGTAATAAAACTTAACAAATACATTTGTGAAGCTAAGCTGTATAATCGGCCTGTTCTGTCTTTTATTGAACTTTTCAATTATTAGTTTCAAAACCAGTCTACAAACGCTCCCATACAGATAAAGTATACTTGTGTAAACTATAAAAAAACGGGGCAGCACTTTTGGAGTACATTAATTCTCGTCACATCAGCGCAGCTAAGAAACGTTGAGTATGAATTACTACGTGCTATATGTACATATACATATATAAATATATAGATACAAATAGACAGACAAGACAGACGATGAGGGGAGGTTTTGTCATGATTTTGCCATTGCTTATGACCTCATTCAGATTGTTCGCGAACCCACCCGTGTGCCCAATACACCCGGTCAATATGCAAGCCTCCTAGACCTTTTTCTCTCAACTTCCCTGAGCTATGTTCATATTCCGTTCATTCTCCTCTAGGATCCTCCAACTACTCCGTCATATCAGTTAAGATAAAAACGAAATGTAATAAGTCCCCAGACGTACCCCTCCACCGTACTGTATACCGATACTCTATGGCCGACTGGGATAACTTCCGTACATTCATATCTGATTTACCTCTGCATTCCATATTTAAAAAGGAAGTGTCCTCTATAGTATCAGATCTGACCGAATGGTTAATTGTAGGCATAGACCAATTCATACCATCTAAAAATTCAAACAAAAACCTACCAGCCAGCCATGGTTCTCCCCAGTATGTGCTGCTGCTATCGCGCACAGAAATCACTTTTTCCACAGCTACCAACGTAATAGATGCACTGAGACTAAAGCTGCTTTCAGGACTGCCAGCAACCACTGTAAAAGAGTAATAAAAAATGCAAGAGAGCTATATGCCCAGTCTGTTAAATCCAAGGTAGCTGATCAGCGGCTTGGTTCCCACCAGTTTTGGCGAATAACAAATAGGATCCCGAAAATAAGTGTGCGTTCTATCCCAACCATTATCAATGGATCAGAGGTCACCTCGTCAGACAAGGCCAAACTATTTGCCTAGAACTTTACAGCTAATTCTACCCTATGCGACGAAGGCCATCAACTCCCCATATTTTCTCCTATAACACGGAACAAGCAAGGTAACATACAAATATTCGTGCACGAGGTCGCCAAGCTAATCAAGAACTTTGATTCCAGTAAAGCAACTGGCCCTGATGGCATCCCAATTATAGTGTTTAAAAAGCTTCAACCAGAACTCGCTCCCATACTTACGAAACTATTTAAGCGCTGCCTTAAGGAGAAGTGCTTTCCAACTCCATGGAAGACCTCATCAGTTTTCCCTGTATTTAAGAATTCATCTCCCTCTCAGTACAGACCAATAAGTCTCCTGTGTGTTATGAGTAAGTTGCTGGAATCCATATTAAATAGAGAAATAGTCAACCACCTCAGCAGGAACAACCTTCTTAGTGACACACAATATGGTTTCCGCTCTGCAAGATCTACCGCAGATATGCTGACAGTTATATCCCACAGGATTAGTGAATCTCTTAACAAAGGCTTCCTTTCTAGGGCAATTGCTCTTGACATATCAAATGCCTTCGACAAGGTATGGCATAAGGGTCTACTTCACAAGATTTCCAGCTACGGTATAACTGGAAATGTTTTCTCAATCATTAAATCGTTTTTCTCCGATAGGCTCATAAGAGTAGTGGTAGATGGACAAAAATCGGAGGCCTGCAATATAAATGCTGGAGTCCCTCAGGGGTCAATCCTAGGTCCAACTCTTTTCCTGATCTACATCAATGATCTCCCTAAACACATACTTAAAGCATTCGTTGACATCTATGCTGATGACACGACAATCTACAGCAACACATCAAAGGCTGTAAATGACAAAGTTCTCTCTGATTCTCTCTCCTCTGATCTCGAGCGCGTGGTTCAGTGGGGGAAGACGTGGCTGGTTACCTTTAATGCATCCAAAACCAAACTCCTATTCTTACATCATCAACGCTCTGATCCCCATCTGGCATCAATTGAAATTGATGGCTCTCGTCTGGGTGAGGCCCCGTGTTTTGACAAGCTTCTGGGTTTGACCTTTACTCCTGATCTGAAATGGAACACGTACATCAAGTCTGTTACCAAGGTCGCTGGAAAGATGGTGGGATCCTTCTACCGCTCCAGAAGATATCTCACTACTGATGCAATTCTCAATCTATATAAAAGCCAAGTACGTCCAAGGATGGAATACTGTTTCCATATCTGGGCACAAGCTGCTAAAAACAGCCTATCTTACCTTGACAGGGTACAAAATAGACTTCGTGGCTTAGTGGGAGATGCCCTTTTCTCTACCCTGCAACCTCTCTCCCACAGAAGAGACGTTGCGAGCCTATCCTTGTTTTATCGTTATTTCCATGACAGGTGCTCGTCTGAACTCCAATCTCTGGTCCCCCCTCGCCAATCTTTCACGAAAAACACCCGGCTAGCTGAATCCACTGTGAAAAATTTCCCCCACTCTATATCTGTGCCTAAATCAAAACGTGGAATCCACGAACAAAACTTCTTTCTTAGAACTGCACGCCTGTGGAACTCTGGTTCGTCTGCCTGCTTCTCTAAGGACTACAACTTGGATGTGTTCAAGTCCAAAGTTAAAAAATTCCAAATGAACCGCCCCCTTAAGTAAACTCTTCATCAAATCTCCACACTAACGTAATGTACTTGCAATAACCCTTATCCCTGAGTTGCTTCCGGGCCTTGATAAGTGGTGATCACTGTGTAAAAAAAGTACATGAATATATACATATTTCAAACATGTGCAGCCGTTTCATAAAGAAAATAATCATTATAAATATTGATTTTTCTAACGCGCTGATGAAACCCAAGTTTGTGCAAATTGTAATTCGATTAACATTTATATTCTTACATGCACACACCGCGAGCAAAAACGATTGAAGGAATGTCAAAAATTATTAAATACGTGGTATCTGTAAATAAAATATTTATACCTCTACCATTGTACCATCAAAATAAGAACGATATGCTAATCATTCATATGCAATCAGTGCCCTAAGTAAGTCAATTACACATTAACATTTTAGCATCTCCCCCCTCTCTCTCTCTCTCTGTCTGTCTCTCTCTTTATATATACATATATATATACATATATTATATATATATATATATACATATATTATATATGTATGTATATACATATATCATATATTTTATATGTACATATATAATATATATATATACATATATTATATATATATATGTATATTGGTAATAAATAGATGTATTTATATATTTTATATGGATTATAGGTGATATTTATATGTACATATATATATATATATATATATATATATATTTAGGCAGAATTTCATTATTCGCACATATTTTATTGAAGAGGATCTTCGTTCTTTTTTTTATGATCTTTCTGTTGAATTTTTCTTGTTTTCGTACAAGTATTTTTGTTGTGGGATCCAAAGTTCTTATAAAGTCCCCTAGTTTACCGAACGTTTTCGGTCTCGATTGACTATCGTCAGGGTTGTTCTTCCTGTGCATCCTACTTATTGATTGATTTGTTCTCTGTCGTTTTACTTTTTTTATTACTAATTTACTATGTGTAGTTTCGCCTAATTTGATTTTTTTTGTTTCATCCTTACAGACGATCGCGGTCCAGCTCAACAAAAAACCCTTCCATATGCCTCCGCCAGGTTCACCTTACATAGCCAGGCATGTGGCTCTTCAAACCAACGCCCGACTTACATGGCCTGAAAAATAGATTAGACATAAAGTAAAGCGTCTGCGCTGTGTTAACTGGACCACTCTGCGGTGTTGTATGGTAGTATTGTGCACAACCAGTTCAGCAGTCGACTTGCATTTCCTGCCGCACACCACACAGGTTGTCTCGTCAGATCGGGGGCGTAAGCGTACTTAAGGGTGCCGTTCGTGTGACTTCGTGTGTTTCACATATATAGCTTTGACAGTAAAAGCGCCCACACCTCTAGCATTCAATTCCGTACAAACAAATGACAAAAGTCGATATACTAAACAAAAGAAAAAAAAGTGCATATTCTATAAAATTAATCTTGTCAATCTGTTTAAATGTATGTATGTATGTATGTATGTATGTATGTATGCCTAATACTTCCGACAGATGCAACGGATTTTCACGAGATCGTTATCGTTTTAAAACTCAACCATTCGAACGCCAAATATTGAAAAATTGGCTAAAAGCATAAATTCGTTCTCCCCTAACTGGGCACTTTTCAACAGGGAGTGGTCGCTTTTTTTCGCCTACATTTTCGAAACTCGTCATCTCTTTGCAAGTGACTAGCTTTAATATAATATTCGCCCCTTCCGGTTTTTGCGGTTTTTCACGTTATTTTCCTCCTTTTCCATAGAGGTTCGAGCCTGCCTGCCTACTACCATTTTTTTCTTAATTTTTGCTCAACATGCACCCACAAAGCCCCGGGCAACGCCAGACCCCCAGGCTAGTAAAAAATAAAGTAAAAATGAATTGCAGCCCCTCTTCCAGTTTTCGGATTTTGTAATAATGCCGAAATAAATTTTATTTTATTTTAATAGATTGATAATTGCTATTTCTTTTGATGAGTTAATTGCAAACGAAACAGTTACTGTGAAGAATTGTAAATATCGACATAATTTAAGGAATAAATTGTAAGATGGTCACCATCATAAATTTTGAATATAGACTTTTGTCATTTCTTTGATATATGCTCTGTCATTTTATTGAAATTTATAAATTAAAGAATAGTATATAAAAAGGTTATACGACACTATCACTTTAACACGCCGGTTATCAACAGACCACCAAAGTTAAGCAACGTTCAGCCTGGTCCGTACCAGATAAGTGATCATTTCGAAAAACGAGGCGCTGTATGTACCGCAAGGTAAAATACCAGGTTAAAAGTCTGGCGCGGTCTATCCTTCTCTCAGGGGCAGATGGGGCTCTCGTGAACCGTGGTAGGCACCCCGTCTAGTGATGGATTCACGATAAAAAATACCCTTGATAGTTCTAGCGAAGCATCAACTATTCAGATTTTGACGAGATTTGATTTACACAAAAAACTCGTGTAGTGAGTTCAATCTCGACTGCGGCCGCGCTTGAGGGATGGATGGAATTGATAAACAAGGTTAAATTTAATTGAAAAAAAATCGTATTTTCACATAAAAATATAAATGTATATATATATATATATATATATATACATTTATATTTTTCTGTGAATATATATATATATATATACTAGCAGAAGTACCTGTCGTTGACTGGGTTCAAAAACAGCCTACAGAAAATGGACTGTGATTGATGAAAGTATGATAGGTTATGAAAAGGAGAGGGGTGTAAAAAGATAGGTTTTGATACTCAAAAATAATACCCTAAGCAAAATATGACGAAAGTAAAGATAATTTTTGCGAAAATATATTTTTTTATATCCACTTTGTTTCCATTCGTAGTCAAGAGTGACCAACAAATTATGTTTCCTTACAAAGAGAAAATGTTTTATATATAATAATATAAATATACAAAAAATAAATGTTACCGTAGTTAATAAAAGTTACTTTTATGGTAGAAAAGTTCATGGTTGGTATTTTTAAGTAGTTTGTAAAAACATTTTTATTCAAGAAACGGTTTTAAAAAATCAAAATGGCAGCGTCTTTGAAATGGAGAGCCCCGTTTTCAGTTTGAAGGAGGGGCACCTCAGCATTTTGTGTTAACAATGTAAGAGAGTTCCGTCAACGTAAGGATTGTTTATAAACATATTTTAATGTTTTCCGTTATTTTGTGCTTGAGGGATATTCGATTATGGCATGTGTATTTTATATAAAAATTCATTTAAGTAGTTATCGCCTCAAATTTATTTTTACTTTCGGTTCTTGAAATTATTTCAAGTAAAGGGCATTAAAAACTATTTAAAAAAAACATGAACTGAACTTTTATTGACTATGGTAACATTTATTTCTTGTATATTTATTTTTCGGGTCGTCGTTTGTTGGGGTTTCTGCTAAACACTCTTATAAATAATATCGACGAAATATCGAAAAACACAGAAAGAAAATCAGTTTTGAAAAATAATGAAGCTTTACTTACTTTAGTAAAATTATCCGAAACAGTAAAATGGGATATTAAAAAAGTAAACACGTAATTACTTTAGATTTTAAAGCAAAGAATCGATATAAATTTGAATAAAACGACAATGGCGCCCTTTTAAAGCAGAACAGCTTCGTTTCAGTTTTCCAGTATTGAACGGTGTAGTATTGCGCCGCGGATTCAGGGTTGTACTATTGTAATGTAAAGAAGACGCAGAAAGCGTTGTAATAAACTGGATTACTTCTAGTATACTGGCAAAAAAGCTTAAACAGATATATGAATAAAAAGGTTATGTAAATGTTTTTTAAAAAAACATGTAATCACGTGAGCATGATGTTTTCCTTCTTCTGATACGATAACAACAAGTAACGTTCTTAGTTTTTATTATTTATCTATTTATCTATTTTCGAAAGAGTTTCACGTGCAAGTGGAGCAGGAAAAAACAGAGTTATGCAAAATTTGTGTAGAGAATTGTCTAAAGTTCCGATTTTTTTTTTGGCTTTCATTTTAATAAGAACGTGAATTTATGAGCTGAATTTATTCGACACAATATCATACAACTCAAAAAAAATAAATAAAGCTAACGTGAATTAAGATTAAAGTTAGGGTGTTATTGTGGGCCCTCACCCCATTTTAAAAAACCTTGTTAAACTTTGTGACGTATTCATATTCTATGGAGGTCAGGCTCGAACGAACACAAAATAATTATATTATACCATATTTCTTCAAACAAGAACAGAATTATCAAAGTATACTTACGTAAACAGATATTAAACATCTTTATTAAAGTTTGTGCCATATTTCCATAGAGTACAGGCGCGAACGCACACCCCACAATTTTAATGTACCATCCCTATTTAAGTTGAAACATACTTATTAAAGTATTCTGATGTACATCTATATCAAAAACCCTTGTAAACGTTTTTTTTTAATTTTTATTTCCATACGTAGACCCCACAATTTTTATGAACCACCGTTCTGCCAGATCAAACATCCTCATTCTTGATCGTCGATACATCTTCTATCATTATATGTAATCAGTTTTTTAAAATAGTCAACCATTTAGGAGCCTATTCGTGACCAGACACACACACACACACACACACGCACACACACACGCACACACACACAAAGACGCTCAGCGTTAAGTAATGAAATCAAAAGTATGTAGTGTTTACCTGATATACACAATGGTAAACTTCAAATTAATATAAATAGCAGTATTTATATATGGATAATTTAATCCCAACCGAATAAAAAAGCTCAATACGCAATAGTGAGTAGAGTTTATTATAAGAGAAAGAACATTGAAACTGTTTGCTGAACTTTCCAGTCAAAATTTATTGTTCGAGTGTATACTAAAAAAAAAGAACTATTTAAAAGTAAGAATAGCAAGAATAGCATTCTTTGAAACTCCCCGGAATAAGGACTTTGTACATTGATTTTTAGAGTATTCAGTCGAACAATACATTTTGACTGTGAAGTTCAACTTACACTTTTGATGTTCGTTCTCTTGTATATATATATATATATATATATATATATATATATATATACACACACAGTTACATGTATATTTGGTTATTTAGACATATAAACACACACACATATATATGTATGTATATATATATATATATATATATATATATATATACACACACACTTATTCATGCATATATTGATAGATAGATAGATTGATGGATAGATAGATATAGAAATATTCAATATAAGGCGTATATGTTATATTTTCTCGTTTGTTTTCTTATTAATTTTGGTTATCTTTGTCCATATTTACACCTACAGAACCTAATATCTCAGTGATTATATCGATTTTATAAACAGCAATTATATTTTTGCAGTGTGTGAACACGTGCGAAAAAAAACAAATAAAAACAAAACGTCAGCGTTAAATTCTTCATTATAACGATGATGACATGTTTATTATTATGAAAGTTAAGAAAGAGTTTTTTTTCCAGTTTTAATGAACTTTTATTATTTGTCGATAAGATTGAAAACAAAATGTGCGAGACATAAAAAAAATGTTGTTTGCAACTTGAAAAAAAAATTAGATTATAAAAAGCGGTAAAAAAAAAATTGACCGATATAAAGATAAACATTTTGATTGATTTTCTTATTTTTTATTGTTTTTGTCGTCTACTTTTATATTTTTCTGAAATTACCGTCAATCTTATGAGTTGTACTTTTTGTTTAGGTAATTAAATTTTGAAAATCGAATTCCATTTTTATAATAATTTCACAAGAGAAAAAGCGAGACGGAAAATATGTAGGTGAGAAGAAGGCGCTTATTTAAAGAGACGGGCATCTTAATAATTATTGGTCAATTCAATATTTTTAAGTGCACACTAAAAAGTCAAATCTAAATTCGAGTTCAGTTTGCTTTTTCTTCCCATCCCTTTGTTTTCAGCCATTTATTTGTTTCTTTCTTTTATTGTGTATTATTTATATTACATACTATCTCACCCTACGCGGCGTTGTCCGGGTACTATTTCACTTTCAATATCGTAGCACTTATATTAACCAATCCAGTTTTGTTATTTTGGATGTTTTATTTTTAGAAAAGATAAGAGTTGATAATCTATATATCTATAAAAGTGAAATTGTATGTGTGTGTCTATCTGTGTGTGTACATTTCCCTACCAAATTACTCTGTCAATTTTCAGTCTACATACTCGGGATTTGACATAAGGGGTATTGAGATTTAAGAAAATTTTTATCATCGGTTTTCTGGCAGAAATTTGGCTGTGAACGGGTCAAAGTACAGCGATTTGACCGTTGAAAACTCTATTAAACTCCTCCGCCAATTTTGTGTTTAAACAGTTAAAATTTTAGATGTAGGTTCCTTGGACACAAATCAAACTTTTTAACAATAACTGTTAAAGGGGTCAGAATTGGGGTAAATGTATTAAAATATTTACCTCTGCAGTCTCTACCAAATTACTCATCCAATTTTTGGTATAAACATGGGAAATTTTACATAAAGTGTATTCAGATATCAGGCAAACTTTTAATCGGGTATTGTCCAAAAATGTTTGGTATAAACATTTGAAATTTTACATAAAGAGTATTCAGACATTAGGTAAGCTTTTTAATCGGGTATTGGCCAAAAATGTTTGGTATAAACATTTGAAATTTTACATAAAGAGTATTCAGACATTAGGTAAGCTTTTTAGTCGGGTATTGTCCAAAAATGTTTGGTATAAACATTTCAAATTTTACATAAAGAGTATTCAGACATTAGGTAAGCTTTTTAATCGGGTATTGTCCAAAAATGTTTGGTATAAACATTTGAAATTTTACATAAAGAGTATTCAGACATTAGGTAAGCTTTTTAATCGGGTATTGGCCAAAAATGTTTGGTATAAACATTTGAAATTTTACATAAAGAGTAATCAGACATTAGGTAAGCTTTTTAATCGGGTATTGTCCAAAAATGTTTGGTATAAACATTTGAAATTTTACATAAAGAGTAATCAGACATTAGGTAAGCTTTTTAATCGGGTATTGTCCAAAAATGTTTGGTATAAACATTTGAAATTTTACATAAAGAGTAATCAGACATTAGGTAAGCTTTTTAATCGGGTATTGTCCAAAAATGTTTGGTATAAACATTTGAAATTTTACATAAAGAGTAATCAGACATTAGGTAAGCTTTTTAATCGGGTATTGGCCAAAAGTTTTGCTACCAAAGTGTCAATGTTCCATATAATTTGACCTTTGCGGTCTCTAGCAAACTATACAGCATAATTTGGGTCTAAACATTTGAGATGCTACACAGCGAGTATTCAGATATGCAGCTTACTTTTGATTCAGTTTTTGGGCAAAATTTGACTGACAAGAGGTCAAAGTTGAAATAGTTGACCTTTGCAGACTCTAGCAACTGCCTCCGCCAATTTTGGGTCTAAAAACTTGAAATTTTCGAGGTAGGTTACCTGGACATGCATCAAACTTTTTAATATATATATATATATATATATATATATATACTTATGCACTTTAAGTTATGAACAGTACATAATACCTGAGCAAAGCTGAGCTGAACTGTTAGTCTTACATTTTTTAGATTATTCAAACTACAGTTCTCATCTTGGCTGTTTTTCTCACACAGTTTAGGTTCATATAATCACAAATTTCTTCAGTTAAATGGTGTCGAATTCGGGAATATCAGTAAACAATTTTGAATTATTATATTTATTTAATTAATAGGAAATGTAATTCGAAATTACGTACCGATTGCGGATTTCGACATAATGATCTCCGAGATCAATGAACATCGATGAACAATATCGAGTTCATTTCATTGGTAAATGAATTCTCATCATCGATAATTCTCATCTTTCTTATTTATATAATTTTACTAGCAGGAAGACCTGACGTTGCCCGGGATTGAATGATGATCAACGAATGTTCACACTTTCTTATTTTTATGTCAATGGAATCCTTGAGCTCGCTCATTTTCCAATCAAATCGATTGCCTGCTCTAGTTGGGGACCCATAAACATCTGTAGAACAAAAATTTCTCAGATCAATCGTATTCATGAAAATCTCTATCTCAACTATTATATAAAAGTCACTTCCTCAAAGCGAGCTGATCTTTTGCATAAAAAGGTAATATTAATATTTGGCAGTGTTCTTGGATATTTTCTGTACAGAAATTCATCCGATAAGTTTCAAAATAAAAGTAAAATCTGATCCGAAAAATAGTATTTTTTTCTTATAGATAAAAAAAACAATTTTTTTACATTGGAACTTTTATACGTTATACCGGGAAGGGAGATAATAAAATCTTAGCAAATGATTTCTTCTGCAAAAAAATCACAGATTCTTATGACCTGGGGATATAGCTTAGTGGTAGCGCATTAGACTACATATCAAATGATCAGCCTGTTCAAGCCCGGGTGTAGCTCACCGTTTTATTTTTTTTTTATTAATGAGTTTAATTTAAGATAAAAAAGAGACACCATTCAAAATCGACGCAAATCATTTCTTTGATTGCATATTTTAAAACTAAACATTAATTAGAATTGACTTTTCCAGACAATTCATCCTCAAGCCCAAAATGTCAGCTGACGTGATAGTGTAAACAAAAACAAACGGAATTTGATGAACGACATTATCATTATAATTTTTTTGCGAATTAGTCAACCGGGTAAATTATTCCTCAAATTATATAATAATCGATAAAATATGCATTCTATAATAATATATACGCATCTATTAAAATATCACATTTGAGCGTATTGTTTGCACGGGCAACGCCGGGCATCCAGCTGTTATGACCCTTTAGGCTGTGATCATAACGTAGTATCTGTTAACTGTGGCAAGCGGGAGCAATAGTCAAAATATTATTATTATTGTATTCTTAATTATTGATTTGATCGACGGATGCTCGCTGGATCAGTTATTATGATTAGAAGAATAAGCAATTAAATTGAGGAAGAAATAATTGACGTGTGAATCGCAAAAGGAATGCAAAAATAGAAAATATATGTAAACATTATTTTGGTTTTGAATAAACAAATAACTAGGTGGATTAGATTGGTATGAGAAACGTAATTAGGTTACGTAAGAGAACACGTGATTTAGTTAGTTTTGGAGGGATTCAGAGAGTTGTGGATTGACCACAAGAGTAGACAGACGTCTAGACAATGGTGGACAGACAGCTAGGAGCGGGCTGTATGAACAGAAAATGTAGACTAACTGCAGATCCTGTGAAAACCAATTGAGACAACTGTAATAAATTTATATTATAAAAAATATAAAGAGTTGTTTTAATGGTTTCACAAATAAGAACAGATGTCTCAATTATATGGTGCTGATCGCTTCATGGTTTGTCACGGAGCAGCGGGAAGATACAGAAAAACTCTTCAAGAAAAAAAAATATGAAGCATATATTATTCTTCTTACATTAGAACTGTAAAAATATCCCGTTTGATAAGTCTGATACAACATGACTCGGTTTACACGTCAATATCATGTCCTCTGGCTAAACAACATACGTACGATTTATAAGTTTATTATCTGTCTGTTAAAAGAACAATATCTTACATCCACTAGATAACACATGACACGTTTTAATATATCATCTCCTCCAATATAAACCAATATACAACACAGCTAGTATCGTATAAGAGTCTTTTCTTTGTATTTATTTCCCGATATTTTTAAGCCAAAATAGAATCACTGATTACTAGAGAGATCATGTGAAGGTTGCCAACATCCTAAGTGAAAGTGAATTTTGTGGATTAAGCTGAATTCGAACTTAGAAAACTCCGGTCGTCAGTTGGTGTTGTTAATCACTGTACCACCTTAAACTCTAGCTAAAGGGTAACGCAAAACATGTTTTTTAGCATAAAATGACACAATGATGACTGAGATTTAATAAACACCCAAGGATCGATTATTTTTCCAAGTTTAATTCGTATTTGTGTAGTATAAAGACTACTGTACCCATGTTGTCATTTTTACACCGTTTCGCTAGATGTAATCTACAACCTTCTTCAGTTGTATCTAGTCGAAGTCCTGGATCCTTTCTCAAAGTCAGGAATCTGCAATGAATTCAGAAGTATAGGGTTTATTTAATCAATGGTGTAAGCATGCTATCGCTTTGTCAGCCATGACCAGTTAGAAGTCCTAAATCATAAGCAAATAGATTTTAAGTATAACCCGCACATAGGATTGAACCTTGATCCCTCCAAAAATTTGAATTTAAATAAATATTATTTGATTAAACAATTTGGGGAGCCTTAAAAATATTCGTGTTTTAAAAAAATACAAGAACACACACACACACACACACACACACACACACACACACACACACACACACACACACATATATATATATATATATACTGTTGTGAAGGAACATAACTGGCTATACACCGGTTACAAACTGTATATATATATTGGACTGTTTGGCAGACAGCGGCAGACAAGCAGTCGCAGTAAGACGGATAGTCTTACGTGTTGATTATCAGACTTTCTTCCCCATACTTGTTACTATGCACTTCTATTTACCTTAGGCGAGCAGCCTTACGTTTCTGTATTATAAATAAACCCCATTACACATACCACTCGGTGTAACTCACGTTTGTCTTTATTTCCTAAGTATTTAGGAATATAACAATGGCGACGAAAGGATGTTCTTTCTCTTAACAGAGATAAATTACCGTACCAAGGACTGTGTACAATGCAAGGATTTTTTGTTTTACGAAAAAAACAAACTACACAAGGATTTTTGACCACGTGCGTCAATGAATTTAAAAATTTTTCCTACCTAAAGTAGCGAAAAGTACGGATTTTTCTTCGTAAAGAACTCACAAGAAATTATAGAAACATGTTCAAGGTAAAGTGGAATTTATATTTATTTTGACAAGTAAAAAAAAAAAAAAAAAAAAAATGGTCGCAAGTTGAATTCGAAACTACACTAAAGGATTACGAGTTTCGAAAGAAAAAATATAAATACAACGACTATTGTACCATTTTATGCCACGTGGGAACGGCAGCCATATATATTTTTTTTTTGGAAAATTAATTGTTTGTTATTGCCTTTATATAAATAATTGGAACTATTTGTCGTGGGAAGTAAGAAATATTTTGTGTATGAACTTACGTTGTTGAAAAAAAAAAAAAAAAAAAATGAATTATTTTACAAAGCCTGTTGAATTACTATGGATGAACTTTGTTGAAACGTGTTGTGTCTGCATATTGCTACTAATTTACGATATACGTAAATTTACGATTTTTCTTTGGAATTATTGTGTAGAATTCGAAAAGACATTTTTGTACTAGAAGCTAACATGGAACAATTAGCAGAGTTAACTAAGGCTCTAGCCCTTAGCATCCAGGAACAGACAAAAATGACTCAACAATTTTTAGCGCAACAACAACAACAACAACAAATTCAACAACAACAGCTACAGCAACAGCTGCAACAACAACAAGAAAGAACACAAAAAACTTTAGAGGCACAACAAGAACAAACAAACATACTACAACGACAAATGTCGACACAGCAAAAGAATTTAGAAAAGCTAATTCTAACGTCGACCGGGAAGAAGACTAATTTTTCTGCCGAGGGTATTTCAAATTCACTAACGGAATTTCGTTACTCCCCGGATACTGGTGTTACTTTCCCTGCATACTACAGAAGATACGAAACAATTTTTACGAAAAGATGTTTAGACTGGACCGATGAGGAAAAAGTTACCCTGCTACTACAAAAACTGGGTACTGATGAAAACACCAAGTATGCAAATCTAATTCTACCAAAAAAACCGGAGGAGGTTTCGTTCGAGGAAACAATTAGTACCTTGTCGAAAATATTCGATAAAAGGGATAGCCTATTTCACTCTAGATACAAATGTTTGAACATTCAGAAGGCAGAAGCTGAAGACTATCTAGAATATGCTTGCACTGTGAACTGTTTATGCGAATCATTTAAATTGAATGAAATTTCCGCAGACCAATTTAAATGTTTAATCTTTGTACAAGGTCTCACAGCACCAAGGGACAAAGATATACGTTCACGGATCCTAACAATTATGGAGGCGGATCCTAACATAACATTGCAAAAAGTCACTGAAGAGTGTCAACGTCTGATTAACATAAAGAAAGACAACACTCGCATTGAAGAGAAAAATATTTTTAAGGTGCAGCAAGTAAAAAGGCAAGGGACCACAAGAAAGTCCAGGTTCCAAGAACACAGGATCCTTAAAGGATACAAAGACCCAAAGCTAAAGTGTAAATGTTGTGGTAGTTTAAGACACAACAATAAGACCTGCTGGTTTAGGAACAAAATATGTTATGAATGTGGTCTCAGAGGTCACAAGGGAACATACTGTGCCCAGAAGAAAAGACAAGGGACCGATAATGTAAATACGCTTCGCATGAATAAAGAAAAAAGCTGCGAAAGACGGAAATATGTTGATGTTCGGATAAATGGACATCTGGTTACATTGCTTCTGGATAGCGGTGCAGATATTAGTATTATAAATGAAGATATATGGAAAAGGATAGGTCGACCTGAATTAATGAAAACCAGAAAGACGGCGAGAAGTGTGTGCGGCAAAAGATTAGAGTTCAAGGGAGAATTAAAATGCAAAGTGACATTCGCTAACCAGACTCATAAATCCAAAGTGTACGTCGTACCAGGAAAGAATACATGCCTGTTTGGGGTAGATTGGATTGTCCTGTTTAATTTATGGGAGAAACCCATAAATTCGTTTTGTAACGTTTTAACTGCAGAAAAAGCAAACCAAAGGGAAGACTTCCTGAAGGATTTGAAAACTGAATTTCCCAATGTTTTTGCCGAAGGACTAGGACTCTGTATTAAGACAGAGGCAAAATTTGAATTAAAGAAAAATGCCACTCCAGTATTCAAACCTAAAAGGAATGTGCCTTTTTCAGCGATGGACGCAATCGAAAAAGAGTTGGATAGACTTCAACAACTGGAAGTCATTGAAAAAGTTAACCACACAGATTGGGCAAGTCCAACCGTGTATGTAAAGAAAAAAAATAACAGAATAAGGGTCTGTGGAGATTTTTCAACGGGTTTAAATGACTGTCTATTGGACCATAATTATCCCCTTCCGTCCGCAGAAGATCTGTTCTCTAAGCTTAACGGAGGAAAAATTTTTTCTAAGATAGACCTCTCAGATGCTTACTTGCAAATTAAGATCAGCGATGAATGCTCCAAATACTTAGGCATAAATACTCATAAGGGCATTTTTAAGCTAAAGAGGCTTCCTTTTGGATTAAAGGTTGCTCCTGCTATTTTCCATCAAATTATGGACACGATGCTGGCAGGGTTGGAATTTTCAATGGCCTACCTTGACGATATCCTAATTAAAAGTGAAAATTTGCAAGATCATAAGAAGCATGTAAAAGAAGTATTCAAAAGAATACAGGAATTTGGTTTTAAATTGAGCCCAGAAAAATGCGATTTTTTTATGAAAAAAATTAAATATCTAGGTCAAATAATCGACAAAGAGGGTCGAAGACCGGATCCACAAAGGACTGAAGCAATTGAAAAGATGCCTGCTCCAGATTCAGTGACAAAATTAAAATCGTTTTTGGGATTAGTTCAATACTATGCAATTTACATCCCTAACATACATAATTTAAGAGCTCCTCTTAACGAGTTACTGAAAAGGGTGTTAAATGGAACTGGAATAAGGAATGTGAATCTGCTTTCCAAAATATCAAAAGATGTCTACTGTCAGACTTAGCATTGGCACATTTCAATCCAGAAAAGGAACTAATACTAGCAACGGACGCCAGTGATTACGGTGTTGGCGCTGTATTACTTCACAAGTATGAGGATGGTAGGACAAAAGCTATCGCCCATGCTTCAAGAACGTTGGTTGCAGCGGAGAAAAATTACAGCCAAATTGAAAAAGAGGCGCTGTCGATAATATTTGGAATTACAAAGTACAATCGATTTCTCCATGGACGATCTTTTATTTTGCAAACCGACCATAAACCCCTACTTACCATATTTGGATCAAAGAAAGGCATTCCCACACATACTGCGAATCGATTACAGCGATGGGCTGTAACCCTCTTAAACTATCAGTTTAAGATGGAACATGTATCCTCAAAAAAGTTAGGACACGCAGATGCATTATCACGGTTGATCCCTAAAAGAAGCGAAAGTTTCGAAGAAACGGTAATTGCTGCGCTTAAAGACGAAAGTGAATGTACAAGTTCAATGTGTAATATGATACGTGAACTTCCGGTAACTTTCGAAAAAATAAAAAAAGAGGCAGTAAATGACATTTTCATTAAGAAAATGAAAAATCAATTGGGATGGATAAAAAAAAATAAAAAGGTAGATCAAACAACGCCTTTTTCCATCTGTGAAGATGTGCTCATGTATGGTGAGAGGATCGTAATTCCACTAACGTTACAGAGGAAAATTCTGAAGGAATTTCATACAGGTCATCCGGGCATTTCGAGAATGAAATCCCTTATGAGAGGATATGTGTACTGGCCTGGTATGGACAAGGAAGTTGAAAAATGTGTCAAGACATGCAGAGGATGTCAATTAGCAGCTCGAGATCCTCCAGTAAAAACGACGCCATGGCCAAAGACGGACCTACCCTGGTCACGTCTGCATATTGATTATGCGGGACCTATAAATGGTTATTTTTACTTGATTATTGTAGATTCTTTTTCAAAATGGCCAGAAATATTTAAGTTTAGACATCCAACAGCAAAAAACACTGTGAGTGCGCTTAATGAAATTTTTAGCCGTTTTGGAGTGCCAAAAACCTTAGTGAGCGATAATGGAACAGCATTTACTGCTCATGAATTCAAAGAATTCTGTGACTCACTAAATATTCTACATATGACAACACCTGTGTACCATCCACGATCGAATGGGTTGGCCGAAAAATTTGTAGATACGTTTAAAAGGGCACTTAAGAAAAATCTTACTACGGACACAGACGAACAATGTATTCAAACATTTTTAGCAATTTACAGGGTGACACCAAATCCTAATAATAATGTCAATTCTTCCCCGGCTGAGCTAATGTTTGCAAGAAAGATAAGATCTGTCTTCGATAGGCTGCTACCAGAGAAAAAGAAAGTTTTCAAAAAAGAAAACCTTAATACCAAGTGCTTCTCCCCAGGTGAAAATGTATATTTCAAAAATTTTCAAAATGGACGAAATCAGTGGGTTGAAGGTATTATCAAAAAAAAGGATTGGGAGCATGGTCTATACCATCCAAGGATTAAGTTTTGTCTGCAAAAGACACAGAAATCAAATACGTCCCAGACTGTCTCCAAATGTGGAAGAGACACCAATGGAAACATTGTGCGATATTTTTGATATACCAAAACCAGCGTGTGTACCGCAAACAATGAATATTTCGCCTGAACCGACCATACGGGCTGGACAGAAACCTTTACCCCGGGTAACGCTGACCAGAAGGAAAAGCGCAAGAAAGAGAAAAGTTACCAGGAGATTAAGCCCTGACCCTAAAAGGAAGAGGTATTTAAGCTAAAATCAGGAAGATTTCAGCTTCAGGGGGAGGTGTTGTGAAGGAACATAACTGGCT
Organism: Euprymna scolopes; assembly: GCF_053919585.1. Lineage (NCBI taxonomy): Eukaryota > Metazoa > Mollusca > Cephalopoda > Sepiida > Sepiolidae > Euprymna > Euprymna scolopes. The sequence continues at coordinate 111,411,111 of NC_136504.1, forward strand.
ATACACCGGTTACAAACTGTATATATATATTGGACTGTTTGGCAGACAGCGGCAGACAAGCAGTCGCAGTAAGACGGATAGTCTTACGTGTTGATTATCAGACTTTCTTCCCCATACTTGTTACTATGTACTTCTATTTACCTTAGGCGAGCAGCCTTACGTTTCTGTATTATAAATAAACCCCATTACACATACCACTCGGTGTAACTCACGTTTGTCTTTATTTCCTAAGTATTTAGGAATATAACATATATATATATATATATATATATATATATATATATATATATATATATATATATATATATATAAGCGAAGCCCACTGTTTGTAAACGAACTGACAGTTCGAGCACTGTGCGGCGGACAAATGCTAATTTAATAGCATTTGAGGAGAAATATTTACGGGCTCGGATTCTTTGTCCGATGGTTAGAGCTGCCGACTGTCAACACGATGATTGTAGGTTCGATCCACGACTGGGAAAAGTTGTATGTCTAGCCGCACTGATGAGTTGTGATACAACGAAATAGTACTGTATGTAGATGACTCTCTCTCTCTCTCTCTCTCTCTATATATATATATATATATATATATATATATATATATATATATATATGTGTATGTATATGTATACAGTGTGGTCGCTATAAAAGCAGGAAATTTTTAGGTTAGACTAGATCATAAATAAAATGCGTGATTGCTATTTTTTGATTGGTGCCGTGTTAGTGTTGTTTGATGCTGCAGTGAAGTGTGAAAATATATCGTTGTTATATAACAAATAACAAATAACAAATGTTTATACTCCATTTCTTAAATGTAATCTTATTAAAAGGAATACACGTAGAAATTTCCCAGAATCAGAAATACATTGAATCAACAAATACGTTTTGAAAAACCTATTTTTTTCAGGATAGGGCACAACTCAGTTATTTAGGCAAAAACACAATAACACGCAACAGATATACGTTTTATAGCATTTATATGAAAATAGACTCAATTATATTTTAAATATAAGACCGAGCTGAATGAGATGACTTAGTAAATATTAATAAATACTTATTATTGTGCTACATAGTTCAATACAAATAATAACATCACGTTATAAGAGGCCATATTTAATTTATTAGTTCAATTCAATATCTATTGGCAGAAAAAAAATGTTGTTTCCTTTTTTTTCTTATGATTTATTATTTTCGTTATTCGGTAACGAAACGATGCATGTCAGAATTAATACGAGTTTCTTTCTGACATTGTTATAACGATGATTTTATATTATTGCCATGATATTCGAAAACGAGGCTAAATCGAAGGGAGGTAACTATAATTTTTTTTGCCAAGTTTGCATTTTTAAAGCTTCCTTTCTCGAATTTGGATGTTATTTTTTTTCTTGTAGCAGTTTGATGATCAAAATTGTATTTGTTGTTTAGCAAAACATAACGTACGCTATAATAAGGATGGAACAAACAGAATGTGATATCGATTAATGATTCACGTATTTTAAGATGTTTTACACAAAGCCATCTTAGATGCAAAGAATAGTTCGATTAATACTAATTATGCGAGTTCAACATCAATTTGTAAGATTTTTCTATCCGACTGATATGAACTGAGCTTTGATCGCAGCCAGCCCGAACAACATCAAAAAAGGAGGCGCGATGTTGATGGGGAAAAAAAAAAAAGAAACTGAAAAAATCCAGATCAGTTGTAGCTAATCTTTCACGTGTAAGTTTTAGTTGCATCGAATTTCACGTGACTTACATATCAAAGTTTTAACATTGCTGGTCTTCAGTTATACACAGAAACATGTAAGAGATGAGATAGTTTGGTCACGGCACCAAATTTTAACGTATGTTATGTAGAGATTAAAAGGGATGAATTATGTTATGTTTGTTGGTGACTGTTCGTATTAGAGCATTCATATAAGTATGAGAGATAGTGACAGGGTATATATGTATATAAAGGATGGCACATTTTTAATACAGAGAGGGGCATTTTAATAGGGGATGTATTACACTTTGAGAGATAAATAGATTGATAGATAAGATGATTGAGACATTGACATTTATACTGGTTGACAGTTCTGGGAGTGTTTCTATAAACATATTTTTTTAAACACATATACTTTTGAAATGAGGATTTCAGTCTTTTTGTAGTTCTTTTTTTTCAATTTATCCATGTTGAATAAAACAATTAAATGATGTTGAAGCATTTCGCCTAACAAACACCCCGGATATCTTAGCACTAAGTGAGATTAATCTACACTTCTCTATCTTCTCTAACTACTTTAACATTCCTGGATATCTCCTACTCTGACGTAAGAACTCTGACAGACATATGCACGGGCTTGGAATATATATTCGAAACACTTTCCCCTTGAATAGAGAAACGAAACTAGAATCGATCAAGCCTTTATGTGCTTTAGACTTAACATGTAACATAACATTAGCTACTTCTACTTTCTCTACCGCTCTCCCTCGACCCAGGATTGTACCCTAATAAACAAAGTCTCTGAGAGCATAAATGCAGCACTTTCCCTCGACACTAGCGCACAAGTGCATGTATTTGGTGACTTCAATGTCCACCAGAGCAACTGGCTTGGATTTTCCACTCACACAAACGCACCTGGTACCACGACACATAACTTCTCTATATCTCATTCCCTATCACAGTTGGTTACGTTTCCAAACCGTTTCCCAGACCAGCATGAACAACACGCATTACTTCTAGATCTGTTTCGGACCACAATTCCCGATGACTGGGTAGCTAATGCCCACAGCCCACTTGGGAACGCCGATCATGCAGTGGTAATGGTTGAAATAGCCCTAAACTTTAGAGACAAAACTGAAGAGCGACTGCTCAAATCAACGAGATATTATAAAATAGGCTGACTGGGAACCCATCAGAGATCTCATTAGGGACGCCCCATGGCAAAATATATTTTCACTTCCTGCTGAACATTGCGCAAATGAGGCCACTGAATGGTTCAAAATGGCAATTGAAGCACATGTTCACACGCGCAAATTTTATAGCAAGCCCCACTCTCCCCAATAGTTTACTTCTATTTGTGCAGCTGCAATAGCGCAAAGGCAGCATGCGTACCGCGGATTTAACCGACATAAGTCTAGTTCAAACAGACAGAAGTATATAGAAGCCAGCAGTAACTGTAAGAAAGAAATAGCGATAGCTAAGAGAGAATTTACTGAAACCACTAAAAAAAACATCGAAGCACAGAAGTTAGGAACCTGTGACTCCTGGAAAATCTACAACAGTGTAGTAAATAACGGGAAATCAACAATTCCCCCACTATCCAACAATCATAAGGTTGTTTGCTCTGGAACTGAGAACTGCCAGTCGGTTGGCCTCAAACTTCACACTGGACCCTGCCAACCACCCCTTACCTGACTTTCCTTTGCGGACAGACGCCACACTAGGCGATCTGAAAATCACCCCTTCTCAGGTGCATGCTATCATAAGAAATCTTGACACTGCAAAAGCATGTGGACTTGATCTCATCCCGGCTGTGCTATTAAAAAAGTGTTCCGCCGGAGTGGCTCCGGTTTTCTCCAAATTTCACAACAAATGCCTTAATGAATCTTGCTTTCCTGCCTGATGGAAACCTGCTTCTTTAGTACAAGTATTCAAGAATTCTGGCGAAAGAACTGACCCAGTAAATTATCGCCCCATTAGTCTCCTCCCATTTTTCGCCAAAATATTTGAGACCATAATTAACCAAGCTCTAGTCAATCACCTTACAGATACTACACCTCTGACTGACCAACAATATGGATTTAGGCAAGCCCGTCCCACAGCAGACATCATAACTGTAATCTAAGAACGTATATACCAGTCACTGAAAAAGCGGGGGAGGGTAGAGCGGTAGCTCTAGATATATCTAAGGCTTTTGACAGGGTATGGCATGAAGGTCTTCTCAGGAAAATCAGATCATACGGTATCACTGGAGGAATACATAACATAATCAAATCCTTCTTAGATAAGAGAAAAATCCAGGTTGTCCTCGACGGTCGTACATCTAAGCAATATGATATAAATGTGGGAGTGTCTCCTGGGTCTATCTTTGGACCTTTTTTATTCCTAATATTCATAAATTACCCCCCTTACAAAATTGTTTGTGAGATGAGTATATATGCTGACGACACCACGCTCTATAACAGCCACGACAGGAAAACAAATGAACACATATCTAAAGAAATGGCAGAAGCACTACAGGATGACCTCCGATCTGTAGTTGAATGGGGACATGAATGGATGATCACATTCAATGCTGACAAGACTAAACTCGTTTCCTTAAATAATTACAAGAAACCTTCTCTACCACCAATAGCAAGTGCCAATGACCCGCTATCTGCAAGTACATCTTCTAAACTCCTCGGCCTAACACTCACAGGAAACATTAGTTGGAACAATTACATTACGAGTATCGCCAGGACGGCTACGAAGAAGGTGGGTTCTCTCAACCGTGCTAGAAAGATACTAACGCCCGAAACTATCCTATAAGTCTATAAAGCACCGTTCGCGCATGTATGGCGTATTGTTGTCATATTTGGGCTGGTGCGTTTGCTACTAGTCTCTCGCTCCTAGACAAGTTTCAAAAGAGAGTCGCCAATCTGCTAAGTCCTGAACTGTCATCTAAGTTTCAGCCTCTGTCCCATCAACGAAACGTTGCATTCCTCTGCCTGTTCTACAAGTACTTAAACGGTGAATTCTCTAACGAACTGCAAGCACTTGTGCCCCCTCGATGTAAATACCCCCGACAAACCCGACAAGCAGCTAAACCCCACCCCTACACAGTGGAGATTCCTATATGTAAGAGAGCCTACTACTCCAGTAGTTTCTTCCCCAGGACAGCTATACTTTTGAATTCCCTTCCGGGTGCCTTCTTCCCTAACCGTACTGATATGCAGAAGTGCAAGTGTAACAAGGACCAACGGCCTGCTGCCAAACTCCCTACACAGTACCCCTGATTCCTATGTCCCTGATAGTAGTCCCCTACAACAAAGTGGCAGTGTGCCTTGTTTGGGGTGAAAATGTAATAAAAAAAAGTGATGACGGCAACCAGATAGTAAGAGGACTTTAAACAACTGTACTCAAAGGGAAACCAGAATCGTAAACATATTTCCCGGTTGGGATATCTGAGTAAGCGGGTGACTGTTTGACATCCCGTAGGATGTCACATTCCTATATGAAGAAACTGATAAAGCACATTGTAAAAATTAAAAAAAACTCGAGGAGGTGCAAATAATTAGCATTTATAGATTTAGAATGTAGAGAGAATTCCCAATATGAATACAATATTCAAATTAGTTACATAATATCAACATTTACCAATTTATCACCGAGTACTGGTTAAATAAAATCCCTATACATTCATCATATGTCTTTTATAAAGTCGATTCTATATGCTTTCTTTTATTGTTTTTGTTTATCTTTAAATCGTTTTTATTGTTAATATTTCTTTCTTTTATTATTTTATATTTCGTTTCTTTTCTTTCTTCTGTCATCGTTTTCTGATCTTCTTTTTTCTAATCTATCTCTCACCCTTTTTCGAACCTTCTTCCTCTTTCTTTAGTTTCATTGAGTCTAAAAGCCAATAAGACTGAAGATTCTCAATCCTTAGACACAGGATGTGTTTCACAACGGTGTAAGAATTGGGGTATGTGGCACAACGAAGTAAAAATTGGGGCGTGTTTCAGAACGGTGTAAAAACTGGGACGTGTTTCACAACGGAGTAAAAATTGGGACGTGTTTCACAACGGTGTAAAAATTGGGACGTGTTTCACAACGGTGTAAAAATTGGGACGTGTTTCACAACGGAGTAAAAATTGGGACGTGTTTCACAACAGAGTAAAAATTGTGACGTGTTTCACAACGAAGTAACAATTGGGACGTGTTTCACAACGGTGTAAAAATTGGGACGTGTTTCACAACGGAGTAAAAATTGGGACGTGTTTCACAACAGAGTAAAAATTGGGACGTGTTTCACAACGGTGTAAAAATTGGGACGGGTTTCACAACAGAGTAAAAGTTGGGACGTGTTTCACAACAGAGTAAAAGTTGGGACGTGTTTCACAACAGAGTAAAAATTGGGACGTGTTTCACAACAGAGTAAAAATTGGGACGTGTTTCACAACGGAGTAAACATTGGGAGGTGTTTCACAACGGTGGAAAAATTGGGACGTGTTTCACAACGGAGTAAAAATTGGGACGTGTTTCACAACAGAGTAAAAATTGGGACGTGTTTCACAACGGTGTAAAAATTGGGACGGGTTTCACAACGAAGTAAACATTGGGGCGTGTTTCACAACGGTATAAAAATTGGGACGTGTTTTACAACGGAGTAAAAAGTGGGACGTGTTTTACAACGGAGTAAAAATTGGAATTTGTTTTACAACGGAGTAAAAAGTGGGACGCATTTCACAACGGAGTAAAAAGTGGGACATGTTTCACAACGAAGTAAAAATTGGGAAGTGTATAACAACAGAGTAAAAATTGGGATGTGTCGTACAAAGGAGAAAAATTGCGACATATTTCACAACGGAGTAAAAAGTGGGACATGTTTCACAACGGAGTAAAAATTGGGACATGTTTCACAATGGAGTAAAAAGTGGGATGTGTTTCACAACGGAGTAAAAATTGGGACGTGTTTCACAACGGAGTAAAAATTGGGACGTGTTTCACAACGGAGTAAAAATTGGGACGTGTTTCACAACGGTATAAAAATTGGGACGTGTTTCATAACGGAGTAAAACTTGGGATGTGTTTCAGAACGGTGTAAAAATTGCGACGTGTTTCACAACAGAGTAAAAATTGGGAAGGGTTTTTTACAAAGGAGTAAAAATTGGGATGTCTTTCACAAGAGAGTAAAAGTTGGGACCTGTTTCACAACGGTGTAAAAAGTAGGACGTGTTTCACAACGGTGTAACAATTGGGATTTGTTTCACAACGGTTTAGAAGTAGCTAGTAAACTTTAAAACACCCCAAACCAAAATTATGTATATTCACCACGAATGTTCACATGCCCGCTTTGTCCCTATAGAAATAAATGGCTCTTTCCTCAATGAAGCACACGGCTTCGACAAACTTCTTGAATTGATCTTTACACGTAAACTAAAATGGAAAAGGCTACGTAAGATCCGTTGCTAAAATCACTGAAAAGATATTGGGATTGTTGATCGCTACAGAAACTACCTCACTCGCGACCCAATCATCTACCTGTTTAAATGTCTAATACGTCCTATGATGGAGTAACGTTGCCATATCTGGGATGTAACTCTCAACGTACTTTGTCCTGCTTTGATAGGGTATAAGAAATGTATTCGAAATTTGTATAGTACACATGAGCGCCTGAAAAAGTATGAGCAGTAGCAAAGGAGGACTGGTGGCGAAGAAGTTAGCAGCAGAGGTAGCTCATAAATAGGCAAATACCAATTGGGAAGTGTGCGCGAGAAGTAAACGGAAAAAGGAGAAAAATTCACCATGTGCTCTTAGAGAAAGATAGTCGGCACCGAAGTAAACGGACGTGAAAATCAAAGAGGATAATAGGCCGGCTGTGCCAAGCATGCGGTAGGAAGAACGAGAAACGCGTGCCAAGCTAAAATGGACTGGTAGCAGCGAGTAGCATTTTAACTTGTGCAGGAAGTAACGGCAATAAAAACGTTTTGTAAACCCAGATTTGATTTATTTATTTCGTTTGTTTGTTAGTAAGGGCCACGTTACATCTGATGGGCTGTGTTCTTTTCGCCTCCCTACTCCATCTTTTCTCACAGAAAAGATGCTGCGAGTCTGACTCTGCTCTACCAATACTTTTATAGTAGTTGTTCGACTGAGCGACAATCTACGATAACTCCCCGTAAAATGTTCACAACATATACTCGCCTGGCTAAAACTACTGCCAACGACTTCACTCCTTATTTCCGCCCAAACCTAAACGAAATTTTCCTAGAGCTGTCCGTTTGAGAAACGCAAAGCGGTTTGTTTGCTTCCTGGCTTACTATAACATGATCGTCTCCAAGTTTCATGTAAATAAATTCTCATTGAATCGTCTATTTCGATAAGCTAGTCATGCCCATATTCTCCCGTGTCTCTAATTAATAATCAAGCCTTTGATTGACCCCTGGGCCTTGATAAGTGGTGACTTCGAAGTAAAAAAAAATCTGTCTTATATTCCTTCTTTCATTCTATTTTTTTTATTTTAATTCCCAGTTCGACTGATGGTATATGATTTAGTGGCGGTTATTTTCTTTCTTTTTTTGTTTATTTTTGTTTCTTTTTTAATATTTTCTGACATTTCCTTTTCCATCATCTCGTTATTTTCCAATAAATTGCTTCTTATCCTGCCTTACTTATTTGATTACATTGTTTGTGTATGTACTATGTATTTTTCTCCTTCTAATTTTCTTTTCTCCGTTAATTTTATCTAAATTTGTTGATTTTAAGATTTATTTATAAAAGGAAGCAAATTATCAGTGTTAACTGTTTTACAGAGGTTATATTCATACGCGCACACACCCACACATCCCCCCCACACACATATATATATATCGAAAAATATATATATATATATATTGACAGAGTTATTGCGTAGGGAAATGTACACAGACAGACAGACACACACACACAGACACGTTCACCTTTATAGATATACTAGCACGGGTGTCCGGCGTTGCCCGGGTGTTTGGAGGTGTATGCTGAGCAAAAAAAAAAACCGGTAAGATTTGACTCCTATTATGACCCCTGAAAATTTATTGTTTTGGACTGAAATCATATTATTAAGTTAGATCCATGTGCATGGAACCTATATCTAAAATGTCAAGTATTTGGACCCAAAATTGTCGGAGGAGTTAGGTAGAGTTCTCAAAAGTAAAATCGTTGAACTTTGTACCCCTTAGCAGCTAAATTTCAGGCCGAAAACCGATCACCCCGATTTTCCGAAATCTCAGTACGCTGTATATCAAATTTCGAGTCATTAGACTAAAAATTGACAGAGTTATTGCGTAGGTAAATGTACACAGACACACACCCACACAGACAGACAGACAGATAGACAGACAGATACACAGAAACACAGTCATATTCACTTTTATAGATGTATAGATATAGAGGGAAATGTACGCAGACAGATATATATGTATGGAAATGTACTCAGACAGACACACAGACAGACAGACAGACACACACACAAACTCACATACATTTTCACTCATATATATATATATATATATATAAAAGTGAACGTGTCTGTGTGTCTGTCTGTGTACATTTCCTTACGCAATAACTCTGTCAATTTAAAGTCTACAGACTCACAATTTGATATATACGGTACTGAGATTTGGAAAAAAATTATGTGGTCGGTTTCAGGCCCCAAAATTTGCGATTAAAGGCTTCAAAGTTCAAGGATTGGACCCTTGAGGTCTCTACCAAACTCCTCCGACAATTTTGGGTCGAAACACTCAAAATTTTAGATATAGTTTTCTTGGACATGGATCTAACTTAATAACTTGATTTGAGCCCAAAACAATAAATTTTCAGGTGTCATAAAATGAGTGTAAGTGTAAGTGTCTGTCTCTGTGTGTGTATCGTTCTGTCTGTGTACATTTCCCTACACAATATGTCTGTCAATTTTCAGTCTACAGACTCGAAATTTGATATACAGGGTATCGAGATTTGGGAGAATTTGGTAGTCCGTCTTCGGCCAGAAATGTAGCTGTTAAGGTGTCAAAGATCAACGATTTGTCCTTTGAGAACTCTAGCTAACTCCTCTGACAATTTTGGGTCTAACCATTTGAAATTTTAGACATACGTTCCTGGACGAAATCTTTCTAGAGTAAGGCAATTTTTTGTTTTGTTACAATCCAGTGTATCCCTTTTTCGGTACGTAGATTTTCCACACATTAAAAAGCGACCGGTACGTAGCGCAATTTGAATCAGACGGTTTTGCTCGAGCGTCGCTGACTATCAAAGCATAGTCAACATTAGGCACTACTGGAAAAAAAAAACATAAATATAATAAAATCACCAGGAAATGTTAAATTAAAATATAACAAACTTGAACAAAGCTTCTTTATTAGAACTGCACGCCTGTGGAACTCTGTTCCTTCTGACTGTTTCCCTCCTGACTACAACTTGGATGTCTTCAAGTCCAACGTAAACAAATTCCTGATGAACCGCCCCCTTAAGTAGACACTTTAAATATCCACACTAATGTACTGTACTTACAATAACCCTTATCCCCGAGTGGCTTCCGGGCATTGATAAGTTGTGACCACCTTGTAAAAAAAAAGAAACAACGATTTACCGTAACAAGTTCTGTTTCATTCTTGTAAGGATTAGTAAAAAAAAAAAAAAATACGCACGTATAAAGTCACAATCTTTATTTTTCGGTATTTTAAAATAGTCGAGGGTTGCTAAAAAAAAAAGTGTTTTTTTATTATTGTAATATTTTTTTTATTTTTAAACATATAAAATCTCGCTTGGATTATATAAAAATGCTATCACAATATGTCGATGCGATCGCTTCAGTGTATTTTTTTAAAAGATTATCGATTGCGAACAAACATACTTTTTACATTTATATATATATATATATATATATATATATATATATATATATATATATATTAATTTTATTTATAGAAACATGCTCTGTTCACTCATTGACACTATTTTGGTAGACACATGTTGTTTCATTGGATGTACTTCTAGGAAATTAAACTCTACTGGCTATATATATACATATATATATATATATATATATATATATAAATATATATGTAGAAGTCAGTAAACAGACAAAATGAAGGTATAAACTCTAGAGTAATATATATATATATATATATATATTTATATATATATATATAGATAGATAGATAGATTTATTCATTTTTTAATGAGGCTATAACATAGCATAAACGCTAGACTCCATGTAAACCAGTTTCACAGCTATAACCCTTAAACACATATTAAATAAGTATCTTCTTTAAATTAACATACCCGATTCTCCCCGAGAATTTAATCACACATATTGCTAACATATACAAAACAGACTATAACAGATATGCCATATACCTACCTGTTATATATAAAACTCTTTACTCCTGCTATATCGCAGAGATCAATTTAGTTCCCTCAAAGAGCCTAAATATTTTATTTCGCTCCTAACGTAACTATCGCCAGACATCGCACCCCTCTTTTGTTATCTAACATCTTCTCTCCTCTTCTGATGAGAAGCAGTAGGCTTCGAAATACTATAATATAAAATGTACTCACTTACCCAACACCCCTAATGAATATTATATATATATATATATATATAGTTTCTATACCTTCGTTTTCTCTCGTTATAGGTTTCTATATAAGGTTCAAACCATTTTGTTGAGTTTTGTATCATCCTGATATTATATATATACATATATATATATATATATATATATATATATATATATATATATATATATATATACACACACACACACACACAAAGTCGCCTGTAATTAATTACCTCTCAAAATAAATCCCTATATACAAGACGTGAATTTCGGACAGTTTAATCGGCTTATCACTATATTTTCCTGACTTGAAATAGTGTCTGAAATTGGCAAGATGGGACAGAAAAGTTAATCACAATGGGGCCAATCTTGCTTACATAGTATATTTCTTAGGTTATTTGCTTCGCAGCTATTTTGGTCAATTAAAGTATTTTTGATCGCACACCCACCTCAACTGCATAGCATTCTTATAAATAGACAGGAATCTCGTGAGCTTTGAGACCTGTTCTTATACTTTATCTGTTGATTTTCTGGCGATCCCTTACAGAATAAGTTGTTGATACGATTCTGAATTATCGACCACGTGTCTTTTTTTTTTGTATTTTATAATGTGCAGACACTGTTTAAGAATTAAGTAACGAGTCTTATATATCATTCCTAATGAGAACCATCTGATATGGTGTTTTTTGTCCTTTTTCAGACATAGATATATGTAAAGCCCGAATAAGATTTAATTTAAACTTGATTTTTCTTATTCAGATTAAGAACACAAGAGTTCAAAATAATGTATTATTGTTACTTATTAGTAGGGTTATGACAAGCGAATACTATTTTCTGTATTTTGACTCTCGGGTATATAACCGATTAGTTGTCTATTTAATCGGTCCCACTTTATCAACTAAGCACCAGCCCCTGTCTCATCGCCGCAATATGGCATCACTGTGCCTGTTTTACAAATATTTTAATGGAATGTGTTCTGATGAACTTGTTTCACTTGTACCCCCCGACGTACATATCCCCGACAAACCCACTTAGCAACAAAATCACACACCTTCACTGTTGTTGCCCCTAGTTGCCAGAAAGCTTTTTATTTTAATAGTTTCTTCCCTCGAACAGCTAGACTTTGGAATTCCCTTCCTGCTGCCTGCTTCCCTGCCTGTACTGACATGCAGAAGTTTACATATAACATAAACACATATCTTGTTAATCTTTCCTGTACATGGTCCCAAATAGTAGCCCCTTATGTCCAAGTGGCGATATGCTTTGTAAGGGGTGAACATGAGTAATATATATATATATATATATATATATATATATATATATATATATATATATGTATATGTGTGTATATATATATTTATATATATATGTATATATATATATATATATATATATATATATATATATATATATATATATACATAAGTTAATATCTTATACCTATTTAGATAGAGTGGTGTGGTTTTCGGTTTATTAACTGTGTCTAACTCTGTCGGATATATATTCGAGAGTCCAAACAATGATGAGAATATCCTCATGTCGTTGCCCTATTATAAGTGTGTGTATATGATATAAATATATATATATATATATATATATATATGCGTGTGTATATGTTATATATATGTGCATGTATGCGCATGCGTTATACACGTGTGTGTTTATGTTTTATATATATACATCTAATGTCATATATGCGCAGGCGTGTTATAATTATGTGTGTATATGTTATTGTATGCATACGTATATGATATATAAATATATTATGTCTATGCATTATATATAAGTATGCGTGTGTGTTATATACGAGTGCATGTGTATGCATCAGCCCGCCTGGTGTGTCAGAATAACTAATTCACTTTTACATGTGTCGATGTGGCAGGCGTTGATTGGACGATTGAGGGAAGGGGAGATCGCGCGACTTCCCGAAAACATTTTTAGGACAAATAGCAGTACAGAGCTGTTTTCCGGAAGTCAGAGTGAAATAGTAATTCCATCCGTCTGCAGGTGATCAGAGTGTGTTCCAGCAGCCAGTTCCGAGAAAGGCAATCATTAAGTTACAGACTCCTCGAAAATGTCATTTTCCATTAGAATTCCATCAGCGTATCAATAAAAACCTTTTTGGATAAAAAAAACGGTGGATCAAATCGAAATGAAAAGATATCCCCCCCGGACATTGAAAAAATAAAATAAATGGAAACTTATGTTAAAATATACCTCAGTTCTTTTAGGCAAGGTACACTTAAGTTAGATAGAGAAGGAAAATAGAACTAGGTCTGGTTAGTGCTTTCTTTTCTCGATCTTTCCATGCTCCTTGACTCTTCACGATTACTTGGTGTAATTCCAATCAATTACGGCACTACAATATTTTGAGGGTGAGAAGTAACATCCAATTAGACGCCTTTAGTTTACTTGGTTTAATCTTTTTTTTCTCTTCTTTTATTTCTGTTGCAGATTCTATATGCCGACTTACAGTTTGTCACTCATATTTATCTGTCTTCTCGTCCAATGGTTTCAACATGTAATTTTTGAATCATATCCGTTGAATCTTCTCAGCAATTTTTCTCATTTTGTTTTTGAACTTCATTGAGATTATTACTAATTCTAATGCTAATATTATTGGCATTATCTTGATGTTTGTAATGGTCCTATTATTATTATTATTATTATTATTATTATTATTATTATTATTGTAGTTATTGTTGTTATTATTATTATTATTATTTTTATTATTGTTATTGTTGTTATTATTATTGTTGTTGCTGTTATTGTTGTTATTGTAATTATTATTGTTGTTATTGCTGTTGCTATTATTATTATTGTTGTTGTTGATGTTATTATTATTTTTGCTGTTGTTATTATTGTTGTTAATATTGTTGTTATTATTATTATTGTTGTTGGTATTATTATTATTGTTGTTGTTGTTATTATTATTTTTGTTGTTATTATTATTATTGTTGATGTTATTATTGTTGTTGTAATTATTGTTGTTATTATTATCATTACTATTATTATTATTGTTGTTGCTATTATTATTATTGGTGTTGCTATTATTATTGTTGTTGTTATTTTTGTTATTATTATTATTGTTGTGGGTATTGTTATTGTTGTTATTGTTGTTATTATTATTATTATTGTTGTTATTGCTGTTGCTATTATTATTATTATTGTTGTTGTTGATGTTATTATTGCTATTGCTGTTATTGTTGTTATTATTATTATTTTTATTGATATTATTATTATTATTGTTGTTGTTGTTATTATTATTGTTGTTATTATTATTAATATTATTATTGGTGTTATTGTTATTATTATTGCTATTATTGTTGTTGTTATTATTGTTGTTGTTATTATTATTATTGTTTTTGTCCTTGCTATTATTATTGTTATTATTATTATTATTATTATTATTATTATCATCGTTGTTGTTATTCTTATTATTGTTGTTGTTATTGTTGTTGTTAATAATATTATTATTGTTGTTGTTATTATATTTGTTATTATTATTATTATTGCTGTTGTTATTCTAGTTGTTATTAATATTATTATTGTTATTATTGTTGTTGTTATTGTTGTTGTTGATATTATTATTATTGTAATTGTTATTATTATTATTGTTATTATTACTATTATTATTATTATTATTATGGTTGTTGTTATTATTATTATTTTTTTGTTGTTGTTATTATTATTATTTTGTTGTTATTATTACTGTTTTTGTTGTTGTTGTTGTCATTATTATTTTTGTTGTTGTTATTATTATTGTTGCTGTTGTTGTTGTTATTATTATTATTATTATTATTACTATTATTATTATTATTATTATTATTATTATTATTATTATTGGCTCACAAGGAGCTTTCGCACAAGTCATAAAAGATCTCATTAAATGCAGCCTGTGGTGTTCTCTGGAAGCTAAGTGACAACAAGTCTCCCCAGGTTTTATCGGTACTCTCCACCTCTTTCGATACCATCTGCAAATAAATTTGCATCATCGCAACAGCTCCTTGTCATTGATTTCTCGTTGGTAGTCGCCATTGGTCTTTATTGGAATTTGAGTGGCAATAAACTTCCTCAAGGTCCCAGTTCTCTTCGCACTTATACAGTGGAGCTCTGGCCAGTGATCTCTCCTCGGTCATTCCTTCCTCCTTTACTATTTCGCTATTTGGTCTCACTCTTTCTTGGGGGAGGGGGCGAATGGCATGGTAATAGAGGGTAGGGGCGGGGTAAGAGAACTTATAAGTATCCAACTTACATGCTCTGTGTTCCATGTGACATTTAATGTTTTGCCTCTGCAGCAGTTTGTCTGGCCCGTGCTTGTTGCTCCTGTGTGTTAGTTTCCACATTCAAGGATTTTCCTTAATATTTCAGCTGTTGTCATTATTGTTGTTTGTTGTATTTTTCCAGTCAATCTTTTGATTATAATTTCTCCCATGTTTTCAAAGTTTTTCGGGATTGTTTCTAGTGCTCTTAATATTATTGGTATTATTTTGATTTTCTTTATCTTTCAGCTCTCTGGCTTAGCTCAGTGTATTTGCTCCGTTTCTCCTTTTCTTTGATATTTAACCTGTAATCAGCTGGAACAGTAAAGTCAACGATTTGACAGGACTTTTCTTGTTAATTATTACGACATCCGGTTTTCTTGCTTGGATAAGTTTATCAGTTTGAATGTCCCTGTCCCATAGGATTTTGTGATTCTCTTTTTCAAGTACTGTTGTCGGCTTCTGTTTGTACCACTTGACTGTGTGTTCCAGAAGAAGTTGTTTGCATAATTCCCAGTTTACTACCCTTCCCACTTGGTCGTGTCTGTTCTTGTATTCCTTTTGAGCCACTTTGCTGCATTCACTTACTATATGGTTTATCGTTTCGCTTCTTTCCCCGCAGAGGTTAGATTTGCTGTTTTCTTGTGTTTTATCGATATTTGATTTGATGTGGTTGGTTCTTATCGAGTTATCCTATGATGTGATTATTAGGGGTTCGGTTTTACGGCTTATGCGTTTGATTGGGTAGTTTTATGCGTTCTGTTGTCTCCAGCTTTCCCTTTCTTATAACTAGTAGTACGCACTTTTCCATACCAAATACGTGTGTAGGGTTATTAGTGTATGTAGTTCCTTTCCCGTCTTTTCAAACACTTTCATGGCGTCCATGTATCTTAGGTGGTTCATTATTTTACTTCTGTATTAAAGACCCTGTATATTACTTAAAATTTGCTCATAATATTGTTCAGGAACATCATGTCTATGATAAACAGCAGTGTTGATAGTTAATCTTTTAGAAGATGTTTCTTTGTATGCTAATTTCTGTTATGTGTTGTCCATCAGCTGTCAATTCAAGTCTCCATAAAATATATTAGTTATCATTGTTTTTTTGGTCTACGTAGATGTTTTCTGTTAGAAAAAGTTATTAAAGCTTATCGAAGCCGTGGGCATTGCAGGGAATGAGAAATATATTTAATCAATAAATGTGTGTTTATTAAACTGATTGCAGAAACAATTATATTTGAACAGAAAAATTAATAACACGGAGAAAATATGAGTTTATTAACGTTTATATGAAAATAGTGTCCATTGTATTTTAGATATAGAACTGATATAAATGATATTGATTAGTAATCATTACACAAAAGGTAATATTGTGCTACATAGTTTAATACAACTGATAAAATAGCATTGTAAGAGACACTCTTTGATGTACTTTTTCAGTTCTGGCAGACAATTGTATTCTTTTTTTGTCCTGTTTTTTTCGAATGGTTCTTTTTGTGCACATCGAAATTACTACGAATTCTCTTCTCACACCAATGCAACAAAGCGCATACATTATTATAATTATATTCGCAAACAAGATTACGACAATGGTGTCCACTCTCACATTCATATCTATATTCAAGATTTAAGGTCGAAATTCTTTTATTTGGCTTTTATGAATGAGTTGATATTTGAAAAACTGTAATTCGCAGTAATATGCAGATTAACCAAGAAAGGAAAATGCCGTATACTGTATAGATTTTGCTAGATAAATAACGCGCCAACATCGATATATTCGGCCACAACCAAAATCTCGCCGTTCAGCCATTTTTTGACGCCTAGTAAAATTGTTAGGGACGGGTAAATAGTTTACATTGAGTATGAATCGTCGTCCGAAATGTTTGCATAAGAAAAAAGAGAATTGTAAAGTGTTGAAACGTCACTAATCTATCAAGCCGTTTTCTGTAAGGGGATTAGGAGTCTGCGTACTTGTTTGTTTTAGAAGCGGTGTTCGTCTTGTTTGACATGCAGGTCATTAGTAGCAATAGAGGGGATAAAAGGAAACACCAAAAAGATTAGGGACTTTTTTTTGGTTTGGTTTGATGAAGAAAGTAGCTTTGCACTCAATAAACACTTTGGAAGATTAATACATTGATCGGCCAATATGTACGATCACCGCATAAAATAACGCATTTGGATAAACTGTGAGTCTAGCATTAGTGCTAGTAGTGGTATTATAGGAGAAGATATAGTAAATCATGGAGTATATATATATATATATATATATATATATATATATATATATATATATATATATATATATACTAGCAAACGTACCCGTCGTTGACTGGCTTCAAAAACAGCCTACAGAAAATGGACTCTGATTTATGAAAGTATGATAGGTTATGAAAAGGAAGGGTTGTAATGAGATAGCTTCGAATTTGGGGGTATCAAAACCAAAGCAAAATATGATGAAAGTAAGAATGAAATAGATAAACCCTATAATTTATTATACCATACCTGTTCATACTAAAACACTTATCACAATATTCTGTGGATCTATTTTAAAAACCTGGTTAAACTTTGTGACATATTTCTATTCTATGGAGGTCAGGCGCAAAGGAACACCACATAATTTTATTATACTATATTTCTTCAAACTGAAACATAATTATCAAAGTATAGTTACGCAGATAGATATGAAAAGTCTTTATTAAAGTTTGTGCCTATTTCCATTCTATGGAGGCCAGGCGCGAACGCAGACACCACAATTTTATTATACCATCCCTATTTAAGTTAAAACATACTTATCAAAGTATTATTATGCACATCTATATAAAAAAAAACTGTAAACGAGTTTTTTTTACTTTTAAATTTTTTAATTTTTATATTTGTGGACCATGCGCGCACGCAGACCCCACATTTTTAATGAACCACTGTTCTGCCAGATCGGACATACCCATTCCAGTGTCTCGATACATCTTCTATCATTATATGCAATTAGTTTATTTCAAATAGTCAATCATATAGGAGCCTATTCGTGACCAGACACATACACACACATTCAGCTTGATATTATAGATATATATATATATTAAACACACACACACACACACACACGCATATATATATATATATATATATATATATATATATATATATATATATATATAGTGCCGGCAAAAAGAATATCAGCACATATAATGTTTTCGAAAACTGCAAATTTAATCTAAGTTTAATGTAGTTGTTTAAACAACTTATACCTCATTTGATTCGCCTTTTGTTCCTCTATAATTTTACCTGTTCATACTTGACTTTTAATTGAAATATTCAAGTTTATTTTAAAGAAATAACTTCAAATTAAGAGGTAAAAAGAAAGTCCGCAACAACTAATTCGCTTACAATCAGCTTAAATTATCGCTCCTACATCAGTTTAAAATATCCATCAACAGGCAACAAAGCATCTTAAATCGTGATTGTTGTTGTACCAGGTTATGCAAATGTAACGTTTAGTCCATATGCTACGACTATTTCTTAGTGATCTTCAGAAGCTCATTAATCTACACTATTCTGGTTTATTCCTTTGAGAAATCGGCCGCATATTGAAATATGATGAGAAAACGGTACGAAATACTGTGCAAATGCACCAAAAGTCCGACAGCGTTCGTGATGACCCTAAATCTGCTCGTACTAGAGTTATTTCTAACAGGGAAGACAATGCTATCAAGATCCGCAGCCCAGGAAACAGATTTGAAACGCTTTCCAAATCCAACAACAGTGCAATCTCGTTAAAAAGTGCTCTGTTTCTACTATCAAGAACAGATTAAATGAATTTCATTTGCGAGGATATGTTGCAAGACGTAAGCCAATGATGTCTGTAAAGAACAGAAAGCGCCGTCAGATGCAATGAAGATCATGGCTCTTCATATTGGTCAAAAGTGCTTTTTAGCGACGAAAGCAAGTTCAATAGGCTAGGCAGTGATGGTAGGCAGTACGTCCGTCGGAGGAAAGACGAAGAATTTAATCCTAGGTGCTCGGTTTCAACGCTTCAGGGTGGTGGTGATTTAGTTTTGCTGTGGGGTATTATTAGTACCAATCGTCTAGGGCCTTATTATTAGTACCAATGGTTCAGGATCTTATTATTTTACCAATGGTTCAGGGTCTTATTATTTTACCAATGGTTCAGGGTCTTATTATTTTACCAATGGTTCAGGGTCTTATTATTTTACCAATGGTTCGCTTGCAAGGTCGAATTAATTCGTCCACGTACATTAATATGTTGACTGAACATTTTCTACCCTACTTTGGTCGGAATTTGAATGATAATCGCATCTTCATGCAGGATAATGCTCCTATTAGTACAGCTGGCAAAGTCAAGAGGTTCCTGGAAGAGCATGATATTCCATATTTGGATTGGTCTGCACAATCTACCAACCTCAGTAATATCGAAAACGTATGGCATTACATCAAGCAACTGCTATGCGATGATAAAATTTACAAATTTGGAAGAACTTTGGACAAAAATTAAAGAAAAGCGGGATGCCCTTTCCCTGAAGTATTGCTGCAGTCTATTTCAAGAAATTCCCAAAAGATTGCAGGCTGTTAAATTGTAGAAGGGCTATGCTACTAAATATAAATCAGTTCATTGTGTTCCTGTTGTGTTTGTGTTGCATTAATTAACTAAATTTACATTTAAATAAAAGTGTTTCATTGTTTGGCTCCTCAATTTTAAATTATTTAGTTTTAAATTGGCGTGAACACTAGATTTTTTCAATTAAAAGTCGAATGTGGTAAAATTATAGAAGAATAAAAGAGCAACCATATGAGTTATAGTTTTTTTTTAAACAGTTATATTAAAATAAGCTTAAACTTACAGTGTTTGATAAAAATACAAGTGCGGACTTTCTTTTTGCAGCCTATATATATATATATATATATATATATATATATATATATATATATATATATATATATATGGACATGCCGGAGAGATTAAAACTCCGTGATAATAAAACATGCACACTATGCCACTGCTCAGTCATCTCACTATTTCAGGTTGTCACTGTGCAACCAGTGGTAAGGTTCGAGAGGGTACAATATGTGTAGCACAAGCATGTTGTGTCGCGATCGTTATGTGCAAATATCTTTCGAAGAAAAAACAAGAAGTCTTATGGCGATAGGTGAGTGGCGACGTGCACAGGCTTAGCGGGCTGGAAGTGCATAGCTGCAAATCTGCACATAGGCGGCCAGTGATTTATCTAACACCGTCGACTAAATCGCTTACAGGGTGGAAGCAACTTGGGTGGATGATCTGGCGGCTGAGCAGCCTTTTCTAGGGATACACTGCTCACCCATGAATTTGGGAAGGGTCTAGAAAAGGTGACCTATGAGTAAACAGCAATAAAGCAAGGGAAAGATGGTCTTCTTCTGTCAAGAAGTGGCAATCACTATATATATATATATATATATATATATATATATATATAATTAAATTTTATTTGTTTTTGTATTGGTATTCATATCATTATTATGATAATGATAATATCGGTAATAATAATAATAATGAAACAAAGAAAAACAGGCTGCAAAATTGTAAGATAACTTACTCTCTCCTTCTCAGCACAGGCGCCACACCAAATACTCATGTCGTGTCAAGGTCCTGGATATGACCTAAAACTATATCCGATGGTGAGAACCCACCTTGCGGGCCTCGGGGAGTGTGGAGCCACCTTTTAATTACCATTGCTCCCAGGTCCACTCTGACCCGGAGTGATAGTACCTGTTAGGGTCCCAACTATGGGTTAAATAGTATCTGATTAAAAAAAATATATATACTCAATTAAAATCGTTCCTCAAAATAACTAGATTCGGCATTAAATAAACTGAAAAGGCTTGATATGCCGTAAAACAAAACAACCAACCAAAACAACCAATCATGTCGGGCCAAGGATCATTGAACGGCTGAGAAGAGGAAATACTATTCAGACTTTTACTTGTTGAGTGAGAATAGAACTGAGACCTTGGAGGCGGTTTTTTACACCCGAATTTCAGGGAAGATTAATGGCTGCCAGGTAAATAACAATAGCAAGCGGCTGTTGCGATAACGCAAATTCATAAAAGTTATATTGCTGTTAATCTAGGGAGACTTATTGTCACCGAACTCAACAATTACATCCATTTGTTCTTAGTTGGGACCCTCTTATGATGGCTTGTTTGAGAACTGTAAGTAAGTAGAATTACTAATAAAAAATATCAACGAAAAATGTAAATCAAAATGGTTGATTTAGACTATAGAACAGACGGTTAAAAGTACAGAAATATTCAGAAAACTCTTTGAATGCGGAAAGGATGATACATAAACTATGCAAGCTAAGCAATCATATGAAAGTTGCAGTTGGAAGTTATATTTGCAATAAATTTTTACATTAAGATAAAACTTAGGGAAGGAAAATCCCGGAAGTAAAAAACGAATACCTTGTCGCCAAGGTAAATCGTATCAAGCACTAGAGTGAATTATCAAGACACAAATAAAATAAATAATAAGAAATATTTTACCTTCAGTGTTTAGAGAATGTAGCCATTTCCTGTACTCTGGTTGAAACTATTCTGTGCTATGACACAACCTTTATCCTTTACGATTGCAACGGCACTTAACTAATCAACAATGTATATTGCGAACGGATAAGTGAAACGTGGAGATCATGTGTAAGGGTAAAAACTGTGATTACCTTCTATCCCTTTTAGAATTGATCCAGCGGCGACTTTTCCGGTGTGATACGATCAAGGGAAACAGAAACCACAACTAGGGGTTTGCTATTACGTCACTAGTTATATAGATCTTTGAAAACATCGAAGACATTGAAAAGAGCCTTGCTTCGAAATAAAATTGACAGAGATAAGGTAAACAAAGATACACTCACATGTATACATAACCTGTACATTCATTCACACACACACACACACACACACACACACACACACACACATATATATATATATATATATATATATATGAGTGTGTGTGTATGTATGTGAATATATGTGCATGCATGTGTATGTAGATATGTATATATATGTATGTGTAAGTAGACACATTAAGATCAATAATAACATGCAATTATATTAGAATATAGTTAATACTAAAAATATTAATGGTCTTATCAGCCTGTATAAATATATATATATATGTATGTATATATATATATATATATATATATATATATATATATATATATATTCACATTGAGGAAGATCACATGATCGGTTCAAAATTAGGTGCTTTTGAAGGAAACATTCTTGTATTTTTCAAAAAACATTTTGTATTCCTACACGTCAATACACAGGAAATAAATACAGAAAAGATATAAACAGTTATATATTTTTCGTATTGATTTTTTTGTTCATACATTTAATATATATATATATATGTATGTGGGTGTGGGTGTGTATGTATGTGAATATATGTGTATGCATGTGTATGTATATATGTATATATGTGTGTGTATGTATGTGTATGTAGACACATTAAGATCACTGATAACATACAATAATATTAGAATATAGTTAATACTAAAAATACTAATGGTCTTAGTAATATATAAAATACATAATGAAAAAATTAAAAACTAAATAAATGAATATAATCTTGATATAAACGAACACGGACAAAAAAGAAAAGAATATAATAAATAATAACACACAAACAAAAACATCTTACAAATTTATATAAATAAATTATATAAATAAATTATATAAATAAATACAATATGTTTAAGTAAATTATAAAAAAGGGTGTCATCAGAAACAATCGAAACCGAAAGTAAGACTTTTGAAGAATTCTTAATAAAATTATTTGCAAAAAAAAAGAAGATTATTGGTGTGCCATTAGCAATAATCAAAACCGAAACCAAAACTTATGAAGAATTTCTTATAAAATTATTTATAAAAAAATAGATGAGTTTAGGGCCATCAGATGTAATCGAAACCGAAACCAAAACTTATGAATGATTCTTGGAAAAATTATTTATTACAAGAAATAGAAGTACATAACAACTAAACGACCCTGATGTAAGCGTGACACAGAAAATAACACACATGCTATCGTATAAATATATAGACTACCGGGACCTGTGGTAATTCCAACGGGACTCATTCATATGTAATGTAAACTGAAACCAAAACTTATGAAGAATTCTGGATAAAATTATTTTGAAAAACGAATAGATGACTTAAGTGCCATCAGCTATAATCGAAACCGACACCAAAACTTATGAAAAACTCTTGGTAAAATTATTTATGACAAGTAAGGGAAGTAAGTAACAATTAAACGACCCCTAGGTAAGCGTAACACAGACAATAACACACACGCTATTTAATAATATTATATATATATATATATATATATATATATATATATATATCAGGAAAACGGATAATATGAAAAGATTATTTGTTTATGTTTGACGAATTTTAAACAATAATAAATAAGGTTTGTGGACGATCGTTTCTAGAGATGATACTAGAATTATTTATATACACATTATCAGTAGACGTTCATATTTCAATATCGAATCATGACTAGTTTTAATTATTCACGGACTTAATGGATAACTGAGAAGAATAAGCACATGCATATACACACACATATAAATATATATATATATATATATATATATATATATATATATATATATACATACATATATATAGGAGAACAATACGAATGGGAAAGAAAGTCGCAAAAACTATATATTGGTAAATATAGATTGGTTCATTTATTCAATAAGGGAATACAAACAATTAGTTGGGGGATAGAAGGGACTCTTAATGCCAAGGCATTTCGAAGCTAAATCTTCTCTTTAGAAGAGTAGAAATATATATACACACACACACACACACACACACACATATATATATATATATATATATATATATATATATATAAGTATGCCGTGGTTTGCTTGAAGCATTGTTTAACGCATAGAACGTGTTTGGAAAGCTTGCAATTCACGAATTATAGTTTGTTGTAAGCCGATAAATAAATACACAATAATAATTATTGAATAATATATTATTCATTTACATGATTTTAAATGGTATTTTCCAACTGTAAATGATATTTTGATATAAATAAATACATTCTACATTTGAAAAATACCATCTATAATCAGTTAAATCTATAAAACTTATATTATTAATAATTATTTAATCATCTGTTTACATCATCTCTACAATTCCTGCATTGACAAGACTTTAAAAACACCTCATATATCTATCTATCTCTCTATCTATCTCCCTCTCTCTCTCTCTCTCTCCATATATATATATATATATATATATATATATATATATATATATATATTCTCAGCTCGTGTGGAAGGGGTTATGGTTTAGTAATACGACTTTTTACGTTTTCAACTGATGAGCCAAAGTGAGGCCGAAACTTTAATCTTGAACACCCGGTTTGTTTTTTGTTTATGTGAGTTCCGGCGTTTTCTTGTTTGCAAAAAAATAATTATGTCATCTCACATTCCGAATATACAGGGTGTCTCAAAAATGTGCTCACACTTTAACCGTTGATAACGTGCTGTCTTTTTTTTGTGTTGAGGTCTGAACTACAGCATGGCAGGAAATAAACCTATTTGGAAGAGAGGAAGTTTGTCCTGAAATGTTATTGGAAGGCAGAAAACGCCATTGAAGTGCAAAGACGATTCAGAAGGGAATTCGCAAGACCACCACCAACGCGCCGAACCATTGCTCGCAGCAAAGAGAAATTTGAAGCAGATGGAACCGTCCAGAACGTCAACAAGAAACGTTCTGGACGACCTCGGACATCCACGAACCCTGGAAAAGAAGAGCAGGTGCAAGAAACACTCTTTCGATCACCACAGAAATCACTTCGACAAATTGCTCGGGAAACCCACATCTCAAAAGATAGCGTCCATCGCATCATGAAGCGTCTGCATTGGAAATGCTACATTCCAACACTATTCATGCTCTCAACGAAGACGATCCTGACGGAGAGTCGAATTCTGTGAATGATCCCTGGCAAAATGTGCAGAAGATGCAAAATTATGTGGAGCGATGAGGCAACCTTTAAATTAGATGGTACCATTAATCGCCATAATTGCACGTACTTGGGTCCTATAAATCCTAATGTAACACTTGAACACCATGTAAACTTGCCAGGAGTAACAGCGTGGTGTTGGATATCCGCACTGGGCAACATAGGGCCACTTTTTATTAACGGAGCTGTCACTGGTGAGAGATAGCTTAACTTGCTTCAGGAATTTGTTGGTCCACAAATTTCTGAGATGTTTGGTGATGACAGCGAGATTTACTTTCAGAAAGATGGAGCACCTCCCCCTGTCATCGCGATGTACGAGCTCACCTCGATGCAGCTTTTCCAGACACATGGATTGGACGAAGGGGTGCCATTGAATACCCTGAACGTCCCCCTGGATGGACTTCTTCTTGTGGGGACATCTCAAAGAAAATGTTTATCGCACCAAACCAAGAACAATTGATGCATTGAAAATAGAAATTGAAAGAAAATGTCACGATATTCCTAATGACATGTTTCGTTACGTTTACGAATCCCTTGGTGCGCGTTATCAGCGTTGTCTGGACAATAATGGTCATCAATTCGAACATTTGCGAACATGATCGTTTAATCACATTTGTCTTCTATATTCCAAGCTATTCCATTTCACTGTATATTCATAAACAAAGGATATCTCGTCTCGTCATTCGAAGTGTGAGTACATTTTTTGAGACACCCTGTATATATATATATATATATATATATATATATATATATATATATACTAAGTAAAACGATTTATAGTTTTGAACTAAAAATCAGTTTAAAAAGGAAAACAAACAAAATCAGTAGATTGTACGATCGTTTCAGAAACGATGTTTTTATTGAAATAGAACAATAATTTGATAAATGATTTTCTTTAAACAAAGTCTCCTCATCAGCAAAAATGTGGGGACTTAAAGACACCAAAATAAAACAAGCATTTTTGTAGTAAGGCAGATATTCATGGGAATATTAAAAAAATAAAGAAGCAACAAACACTGTTTTGTTTTAATAGTATTAATACATTTACTAGTACATTAAAATAAACTCTGCTCTTTAGATTCCAGGTCTAATTCCCTCAATATATATATTTATATATATATATATATATATATATATATATGTGTGTGTGTGTGTGTGTGTGTGTATGTGTATTAATGAGCGTATATATATATATATGTATTAAATTAATTTTTACCTCTTAATTTGAAGTTATTTCTTTAAAATAAACTTGAATATTTCAATTAAAAGTCAAGTATGAACAGGTAAAATTATAGAGGAACGAAAGGCGAATCAAATGAGGTATAGATTGTTTAAACAGTTACATTAAACTTAGATTAAATTTGCAGTTTTCGAAAATATTATATGTGCTGATATTCTTTTTACTGGCACTATATATATATACATATATATATATATATATATGTTAAGGTGTGTGCGTGTGTATGTGTGTTTACAAATAGCGTTCTAAATGTAATGGTTCCGAACCAACGGTACGCATGACCAAACGTTGGAGCACTTAAATATAAATAAAAATGTGAATGAGTTTTTTTTTTGCCTATTGACGACATTATGCTGACTTCAATGTAAAACATTTATAAAAAGTACATTATAATGAAATGAATTTGTCACTTTTTTATTAATATCACGCACGACACAATACAACGATATATTTACTAGACACAATGGCAGGAAGAGTGTAAAGGAAAGCACATTTTGTTAAAATGCACAATCTCAGTAAAAATGCACATTATAATGATTGTTGAATTTAACATACAGACGTATACAAGAATAGTGTTTCTCCTATTTTGTACCGCTCAAATAGATCAGAGGGGGTTTAAAATTGCATTGTTATAATGATTGCACTTATGCATTTATGACTTGAAAGTGTTATCGTTTTGTTGTAGATATTGACCGTGAGAGACATAAAGAAAATCAGTATCTGGCGTAGAGGTGTATCAGAAACAGAGACCTGTCATTCAATTTCGCCAGGCAAAACACTTTCACCGATCAACTGGCGTACGTTGAACGTTGGCGAATACAATTTAGTTCATATCAGCACAGTCAGAAGATGTGCTCGTTGATTTCAGAGTGGCAACGTTGGTGGGAGTGACAACGCGCTCCGGATATTTTGATCGAGACATTAAAAGAGGCTGGAAAACTTGCATCAAGAATGCGGAAAAATTATTTCTGTAGCACAAAAAATCGCTCCTTGTAATTCCCGTCGCTGTAACTCTTCAACGTTTCAGTTTTTTAGTTAAAAAATAAGGCTTTATTTTTGGAACGACCATTCTCAGTGAACATTTGCCAGGAATTCAATGACGCAAACCTACTTCTTACGCACGTATCTGGCGAAGTCTGCTTTCTAAGAGACTCACACCGTCAATATCTGTAACATAGGAGGCACTTTTTTAAAAATGTTTTTCCTATTACGATGATTACTTCAAGAGAGAAAAGATTTCCAGAGAGATTAGTCACACGACAGTAGAACTGATAGTTATCAATCTCCAAAGATAAGATAATGTCTGGAAGGATATTATAATGATATAAGAACAGCTCTTGCACCCTTATCCCCACAAAAAGAAATGAGAACCTAACAATTTAAAAGATGACACACTGACAACAGATCATATGGGACACTGTAGACCTCTAAAAAGAAACAATACCGGGAAGAATGTATTATTCTGAGAATAATGAATTTTGACAAATAAAAACGTACTAAACTTCCTTCGACTAAAAAGAAAAAAAAAGTAATTCCTGGGTTCAGGACAAAAACAATACGGCATAACTGTCTAAAAGAACAATATTTGTAATGCTAGGGAGTATGGTCTCATATCAATAGAACAGATACCACACTATGAAATATTATATTAGACTGAAGAGAACATCAATAGATCGTAATAGCACAGTTATAGTTGCAAATATACCGAATATCTATAATTAATGTGTTGAATAGTATTCTGGGCAACACCGGAATTATTGTTAGTTGTGCACATACGCATTTGGAGCTGGATGCACACACGCAAATATTGTGGAAATCTTCAAACCAAGAAATGCCATCAAAAGCCATATCAATTGAAATAAGGTTGCAGAAGATTTGAAATCAACATTCTTCAACTGACAAGTTTTGAAAACAGTCATATTGAAGTTTGGCCTTGGATGAATTTTATAATGGCCAGTGGAATACGGCATGGAAGAATGAAATTCCTATATAAAGTTTTTGTAAATAAAAACAAATGCCAGCCAAGGGAAAAAGGGGAGTTAGAGAGGACACCAAGACGACCAGTTGTCATTTTGTGTCAACCACAACACTCCACGACGCCCCATCTCTCTCTCCCTCACTCTCTCACTCTCTTTCTCTCTCTCACTCTCTCTCTCCATAGCACATTGAGAAAGAATTGAACAGAAAATAAATCTTCATTCCTTTTTATACACTTACGTCAAGTGTTTTTTTATGAAACAACTAATTGTTTATATACTTTCGTCAAGAAGTTGAAACTCAATTTAACGTATTAAATAGACGACACGGTTAAAAACTAAAGAACTACAGCATAATGGAAGTAATGGTATTACAGCTTCAGTATAGTTTTAGCTTCAAACACACAAATACAAAAACTTCCATTGTAAATAGACGTAATAGTATAGTGTCACCTTATGATAAACGGGTACCAAATCTACATTATTAATAGAAGTAATAATATCATTTCCGATGCAAACAAACCCAACCATTCCCCATTATTAATAAATTTAATAGTATAATATCGACTGCAGAAAGACAGCCACTAAATCTCTATTATTAATACAATTAGTAATATAATTTCGGCTCATGAAATACAGTTACCACATCTTTATTATTATTAGAAGTAACAGTATATTTCGAGTAAACTATCACATACTAAATTCCCATTATTAATGTTGTAGTATAGTTTCGGCATTAAACGAATAGATACCAGACCGCCATTTAAAATAAATAGTATAATTTCGACCTCTATAAAAAAATTTTAAAATCCCCACTATTGATGCAAGTAATACTAAAGTTTCGGTTTAAGACAGACAGATACCAAACCATCAATATTACCCGAAGTAAAACTATAGCGTATGTTTCAAACAAAGATAAAAAAAAAAGTTCCATTGTTGATAGGAGTAATATTATAGTTCCAAATGCAAACAATCATATACCGAATCTCCACTATTGATATAAGTAATACTAGGATTTCGCCTTCAGGCGAGCAGACACCAACTCTTCAGTAATAATATACTAGCCTGGGTGGCCGGCGTTGCTCGGGTTTTTTGTGGCATGTGTTGAACAAAAAATAAATAGATATATAAATAAATAAAAATGTGGTAGTAGGCAGACAGGTAGACTTGAACTCGTGAATATGGAATGGAGTGGTGTGTTAAAAAATGGTAGTAGTGTAGGAAGGGAATCAAAACAACAGTAGGCAGCCAGGGTGAAGAGAGGTGTTAAAAAAGTGGTAGTAGGAAGGCAGACTCGAACCTGTGACGCGAAGGCGGAAAAGAAAGTGAAAGAAAATCTTACGTCTTAGCCGATGTCTCCTTGACGCGACCGGAAGTTATAAGCGCTGAAATTAACCGAAGTCAATCCAACATTAACGATGACTTGTTAAAATGTCGGCAAAAAAAATTCAACTCCTCCTTATACAAAACGGCTGAGTTCAGGGTAAAGGAATTAATGTTTCTTGCGAATCTTTCGATATTTGCCTTTTGAGACGTCGAGCTTCAAAATGATACCGATCTTTTTAGGATCCGTCGCCTCTGTTGAAAGTTTTTGGGGGACATACATACATACACACACATACATACATACATACATACATACATGCATACATACATACATCAATACATACATACATTTAAATAGACAGGTGAGGTTTATATCATAGATGTAATAGTATAGTTTCACTTCAAAAAGAACGTTAATAGATGCAATAGTATAGTTAAGACTTTATTGATAGATACCAACTCTCTTTTATTAAGTAATAGTACAGTATCGGCTTCCAACGGATACATGTTGAATCCATATTATTAATAGTAGTAATGAAATGGATTCGGTTTCAAACAAACTGATACCAAATCTACTTCTATAAGTGTTTGGGTTTGTGTGTATTGATATTCATATTAAAACCCCTTTCTTATATTTATTTTTTTATTTATTGCTTCCCCAAGGGCGTTTTTTTTAATGTGGAAAGTGATGAAAGGGGGTCCAGTTCCCGGAGAGGGAACTTGATAGTGAGAATTGGTATGAAGGGTTTCTCCTACCTTGACCAAAACCGATTGCCCAAGAGCAATGGTTTGATATGTGGGGAACCCCCACATATTACTTTGATTGCAGTATCTGCCAGAACAGATACTACACTTTGACAACAGAAAAAAGAACTTGGCCCGAAGGCCAAGACGAAAAATGGCGAAAAATGTTTATTTAAATAGAAAATACAACTTTATTACAAAAGGATCGTGGAATTTCATTCACTTTCCAAAGATTTAGCTACTTTGCATATGCTTTTAAACATTCATTTTAATTACATCCTTATTAGATTCTTCATTTTTTTTTCATACAATAATCATCTTTAGTTAACTATTACGTGTAATTTTATTCATGCAGATATTCTAAATGATTTATACTTGCGTAATATTTGCGTAAAAGGTTTATAGTAAACAAACACCTCTTTATATATATATATATATATATATATATATATATATATATATATATATATATATATAAATGTGTTTAAAAATCATCCTGCCAAACTCCTGTGTAAGTTTTTTGTCTACAGACATGAAACCTAATATATAGGGTATTCGAAACCATGCGAAACTTTATATTTGGGTTGTAGCAAGAGAAAATCGGTGAAAAATGGGTGAACATTTAAAAAATGGAATTTGCTAGGTGAAGGTCGAATGACGGCATTACGAATATACATGCGTAACCTAATAGCCCTTGGCTCATCTTCTAATTTTTAGACGGGCACCAGACATGTCTACATAGCTCAGACATTAACGTCAAAGGAAAAATATATCGTAAGGTAAACGTGTTAGTTTCGATTCTCGATGGTGGCGCACGACACGTTATTTTTTTTAATTTTTAAATTATTAATGTATATTGGGTCCAATATAATATTGTTAAATATGAAATTTGCATCACTAAGAATATCATATTTGAGCGTATTTTACGACCGGGAAATGCCGGGCGTATGCTAGTAATTCACAAAAGTAATCGTAGAGTTTCGACTTTACACGAATGCTCATAAGTGATAGATGAATTATTAGAGGGAGAGAGAGAGAGAGAGAGAGAGAGAGAGAGAGAGAGAGGAAGACAGACAGACAGAAACAGAAAAAAAGAAAAAGAGAGCTAGGATTGATTTTCCAATAACGAACATTCATATCGAGAGTTAGAGATAATATAAAAAGAAAGAGAAATATTAGATAGGTTTTAAAAAAGTACGTTAATGTGAAAATACACGCACACAGCACAAACGAAACGAACATACGCATGTAAATACGCAACATACATCCATATATAAACTAATATAGAGAGCGAAATAGATCGATACATACACAACCGGAGGAAGAAACAGAATTACATAATTTCGAAGAGAGAAAGAAAAACAAGCAATACTTGCAAAACAAAATATAATTAAATCCGAACTTTTCAGGATAATTCTTTATCGATGGAACAAAATTGGAAAAAAATTAGCCAATCTGCAAAAAAAAAAAAAAAAAAAAAAAATGCCATCTACCCGTCCCCCCACCCCGCCCACCTAAAAAATTGCAATCGATCGAGAGTAAACATAGTGTTCCTGATATGATCAGGCGTTTCACCATTCCTCTCATCAAATTATGGGTGAAACTAATTTCATATCAAGACATCCAGAGCAAATTTCATATACGTGTAATTTTCGAAAATGTTATTAGGCAGAATTTCTGAGTTTTACAATTGCGCTTCTACGCAAAGAAAGAATCAAAAACTCGATACATATATGAGAACAATATTATTACTTCTAATATATTTTCAGCTATGAGAGAACCAACGAATGAAATCTGGATAAAAAGGACACACTTACGATTGAAAGACAAGAACTGTGTATTAACAGGATTAAACAAAACAAGCTATTCCGTACACCTAATCTACCTTTTCCTCGTGGTTTTTGTTCAATTCTGATATTTTAACTGTTATAATTTCGGTTTATAGACAACGCTAGATATTGTAGAATCATTTTCTTTGAAGTTTCTAAATTACTATCGTTTGACAAAGTGTGGCATTTTTGTCTTCTACGTAAACTTCGACGTTATCAAATTGGTAGTGAGACTCTTAACATTAGTAGGTCTTTTTCTGCTAATCGAAGATTACAGAAACACTGATACTGTTTCCTCTTTATCTTTTTCTATCAATTCTGGTGTTCCCCGGGATTCTATTTAAAGCCATATTATTTATTCTTGATATAAGTGATTTCCCTGGGAATATCATTAAAAAGACTGAGATCAATGTTGCAGTTTGGTCCAATACACTTGTACCGTTCCAACAACTTCTGGAAAACTCCATGGTAGATGTGAAAAAATGCACCAGTCCACAAGACCAGCCTTGTCTTTTTGAGACAATTGAGGAGATGAAAGAGGCTGTGACGAGGGTCACTGACACGCCTACAAAAGACGATTTCCAAGGAGTCTTCCATCAGTTGTTGGAACGGTACATCAAATGCATTGCAGCCGGATGAGATTTACTTATTTACGGCTCCTCTTGTAATTATTTTTTAAATCATTTCATATATCTACATAAAATAAGACGGCATATAATAGTTTATGTATTAGCCTTTAATATTTACTCCAAGAGTATCCAATTCATAGATTAGGCGTAGGTATTAATTTATGAATATATATGGAAATTAAACTACAAAGAATTATATATATATATATATATATATATATATATATATATATGTGTGTGTGTGTGTGTGTGTGTGTGTGTGTGTGTGTGTGTGTGTATGGGGGTGGGTGGGTGTGTGCGTGTGTCTGTGTGTGTGTTTTTAAAAGTGAAATAGTGTCTGAGTGTGTACATTTTCTACCAAACTACTCTGTCAGTTTCAGTTTACAGATTCGAGATTTTACATAAGGAGTTTCGAAGTTTAAAATAATTTTTTAGTCAGTTTTCGTCCAGAAATTTGGCTTACAAAGGGGTCAAAGTTAAACGAGTTCACCTTTAGAAAAGTCTACAAAACTCTTCCGACAATCTTGGGTTTAAACACTTGAAATTTTAGATGTAGGTTACTTGGACATGGATCCAATGTTTAAATTTTATTTGAGCCCCAAACAATAAATGTTAAAGAGTCAACATTGGCGTCAAAGTTTTTAAAAAATTGACCTCTGCGCTCCCTACAAAATTACACAGCAAATTTCTGGCCTAAATGTTTGAAATTTTACATAAAGTGTATTCAGACATAAGGCAATAGTTTAAAGGGATTTTTTGGCCAAAAATGTTACTGTCAAGGAGTCAAAGCTCAAAAGATTTGGCCTTTTCCGTCTCTAACGAACTATTCAGCTAATTTTAGGTCTAAACATTTGAAATTTTAGATAAATCGTATTCAGACATGCAGCAAGCTTTTAAATCAGTTCTTGGGCAAAAATGTGGCTGCCAAGATGTCAAAGTTGAAAAAGTTGTCCCTTGCAGAATCTATCAAACTCCTCCACCAATTATGGGTCTAAGAACCTGATATTTTCGATGTAGGTGTTTAATATATATACATATGAACATAAAGTTATAAATATTAAATAGGGCCTGAGCAAATCAGGGCTGTCTGCTAGTATATATATATATATATATATATATATATATATGTGTGTGTGTGTGTGTGTGTGTGTGTGTGTGTGTGTGCGTGTGTGTGTGTGCGTGTGTAAATAAAAGGAATAGAAACAAGTATTTTCCTATTCTTAGTCATTTGTTTCAGCCTCTCATGTTTGTATACAACGATATAATAGTTTATCGATGATAATTTTTCATGACCCAGCCCATAAGAAAAATCAATTCCTCAAAGATTTCATTACGTAAATTAGAACCTCTTTTATAGACAGAGTCGGTATTCATTTTTTTAAAATCCAAAAACTACATATATAAAATATCAAGTGTGCTTTATCTGCATTCGAGGTGGAGTGGAAAGAATAACATTTTGAAAATGACGAAATATATGTGCATCTATTCTTGTTACAAAAAAAAAAAAATATTTATAGCCCTAGTATCGCACTATCGAATTATCCCACCAAAAAGTTATGTCACTTATGTGTCTTTTCTATCACAGGTAGATTAATTCGATATGAACACACACACACACACACACACACACACACACAAACACACACACACACGACGGTTCTAGGTTCAATCCTTGGCTTGGGAGAGATGTTAATCTAGCAGCACTGATGAGTTGTGATACAACGAAACAGGACTGTATGTCGATGACTACAAATATGTATATATATATAAATATATATATATATATATATATATATATTACATAGGCATCACCACTTATCAAGGCCAAGAGGCCACTCAAAGGATGAGGGTAAAAGGGTGTACAGTAGTAATCGGACAATATATTAATCGTTAATAATGGAAATTCGGTAAATTTGTTAACTTATATGTTTTAGTTTGCACTCTGGAGATGAATGCGTGTTCGAGATAAGTGTATTTTAATTTTTATGTTTAATTTCTAATATTAATAACTACATTCTATTTCAGTACTTAATTTATATTTTTATCTCCTGATTGTTTTATTTAATGATAGCGTTTTCTCGTCATGAATGTTTATTATATCTACCAAGTTGATCTTAAGGATAGCATACTCAACCATTTTATATTTCTTTCAGACCCCCCCCTCAATTTCTGTTTTTTTTTTCATTTTATGTTGAATTTATTTATAACGGCACTAGTTGAATTTCAGAGGACCCTCCCCCCTCGCTGTTCTCTTATATCGCAATTTCTTAAACGTCACTTGCAAAAATTCAGAAAGCGGTCACGTTTTTGTTTTAACGGTTAATTAAAAAAAGAGTCTTTTGTGACGCTGATATTTAAGCTAAAAGTCTTCTCAAATCAGTTTGCACCCTGGAGACGAATGCGTGTTTGAGATAGGTGTATTTTAATTCTTATGTTTAATTTCTAATATTAATAACTACATTCTATTTCAGTACTTAATTTATATTTTTATCTCCTGATTGTTTTATTTAATGATAGCATTTTCTCGTCATAAATGTTTATTATATCTACCAAGTTGATTGCATGAACAGATTAGGAAATTGTATCCATTGTTAATTCGTGAGAGGTGAATCTATCACCATAAATTCCCTTTAAAAAACTCGCCAGTTGGACTTTTATTAAGTACAATACTTAATAGATTTTTTTTTAAAGTAGAGTAGAGAACTTTTGTGGAAGCGTTGTCGGCAGCTCCCGTTACTCTCGCTTCTCTTTATTTGTCACTCAGTCCTCATTCTTTTTAATGAGTGATTTTTCTGACAAAGGGAGAAGAAAAAGCTGTATTCTAGGTTGGCAGTATTTTGCTTGAACAGTCGACAGAGATGGCGGAAATTTTCTGTTCTATGTCTATCCTTGTAGTCATGTCACTAGTAAGGGTGCTGGAGGTAAACGTTTTATCTGGGCTGACGTTATCCGCCTGATAGTCTGGGACCCGAACCTTAGATTAACCACTAAGGAGGATGTCCTATCAATAGCTGCAAAGTACTGGGGCTGCTGTATTGCCATTTGGTGAATGGATTCTGGACCATGCAGTAGTCTCTGGTGGGGCCTCTCGATGCCACACTAGTCGGTAATTGTTACGGCTTTACCTTATCATGTGCTACAAAAAATATTCTTCGTTACTTTTCTCTCTTTGTTTCCCCTCTCTGTCCTGCTCTAAGCAAGTCTGACGACTTAGTCCACAAACTCCAAAATTCCATCATGACAAGTTTCAATAAAAAATACACGATTAAACCCGAATCTGAAACTTCTAACGTAGACCCCCCCCACTACCATGTCTCCTTCTCCAACATCAGGGGTCTACGTTCTAACCTTCCAGAGGTTGAAGCCCAATCACAGGAGACTAAACCAGACCTTTTATTTTTAAGCGAAACTGGAATTGGACAGACTATTTCCCTAAATGAGTTCGTAATTAAAGGATACTCTAACCTAACTTCCAAATCTGACCCCCAAGATCGTCATGGACATGGAATATGTGCCTATATAAAGATGGCTTTCCATGTGGTAAGGACATCCCCAGAGAAGATCCTAACTTACCCTATATGTGCTTCCGAGTAGCATTAGCTCACACTACGGCATTTATATTTTCTCTCTATAGCCCCCATAACAGCGGAGTTACTATCTTTAAAAGCATATCTGAGAAAATTGACCAAGTTCTATCAGCATATCCTTCAGGTAATAATCACATATGTGGAGACTTCAATGTTCACAATGTGGAATGGTTGACCCACTCAAACAATGCCGATGATGAGGGGAGATTTTATCATGATTTCTCCATTGCTTATGACCTCACTCAGATTGTTCACGAACCCACCCGTGTGCCCAACAATGACGGCCAGTATGCAAGTCTCCTAGACCTTTTTCTCACAACTTGCCCTGAAGTATGTTCAGTTTCCGTTCTGTCTCTTCTTGGATCTTCCGACCACTCAGTTGTATCAATGAAGATAAAAATGAAATGTAATAAGTCCTCAGACGTACCTCTCCATCGTACAGTATATCGATACACTTTGGCTGACTGGGATAGTTTCCATACATTTATATCGGATCTTCCTCTGCATTCCATGTTTAAAAAGGGTGTGTCGTCTATAGTATCAGACCTGACAGAATGGTTAATTGTAGGTATACATGTATTTCATACCCTCGAAAAAGTTCCAGCAAGAACCTAACAGCCAGCCATGGTTTTCTCCAGAATGTGCTGCTGCTATTGCGCACATAAATCACTTTTCCCACTGCTTCCAACGTAATAGATATATGAAAACTAAAGCCGCTTTCAGAACTGCCAGCAACCATTGTAAGAAAGTAATACAGAACGCAAGAGAGTTTTATGCTCAGTCCGTCAAGTACAAAGTAGCTGAGCAGCGGTTTGGTTCCCACCAGTTTTAGCAAATTGCAAACAGAATCCTGAACAGAAGCGTGTGCTCTATCCCAACTATTATCAATGGACCTGAGTTAATCTCGTCAGCATCAGACAAATCCAAACTCTTTGCCAAGAACTTTGCAGCCAATTCTACCCTTTGCGACCAAGGCCCCCAACTCCCAATATTTCCTCCTGTATCAGAAAACACACTATGTGATATACAAAGGT
The DNA here is from genome assembly GCF_053919585.1 of Euprymna scolopes. Taxonomy (NCBI): domain Eukaryota; kingdom Metazoa; phylum Mollusca; class Cephalopoda; order Sepiida; family Sepiolidae; genus Euprymna; species Euprymna scolopes. Next base: position 111,449,066 of record NC_136504.1, read on the forward strand.
CTGTATGTGATGTTGCCAAGCTAATCAAAAACCTTGATTCCAGTAAAGCAACCGGCCCTGACGGTATTCCAATTATAGTACTCAAAAACCTTCAACCAGAACTAGCACCCATACTTACAAAACAGTTTAAACGTTGTCTTAAGGAGAATTGCTTCCCATCACCCTGAAAAATCTCATCAGTATGCCCTGTATTTAAGAATTCAGGTGATCGTTCATCCCCCTCTCAGTACAGGCCAATAGATCTCCTGTGCGTCATGAGTAAGTTGCTGGAATCTGTGTTAAATAGAGAAGTAATCAACCATCTCAGCAAAAATAACCTTCTTAGTGACACGCAATATAGTTTCCGTTCTGCTAGATCTACAGCAGATGTGCTTACAGTTATATCTCATAGGATTAACGAATCTCTCGACAGAGGCTACCTTTCTAGGGCAATTGTTCTTGACATATCAAAGGCCTTTGATAGGGTATGGCATAAAGGTTTACTTCACAAGATCTTCAGCTATGGTATAGCTGGAAATGTCTTCTCAATTATTAAATCATTTCTCTCTGATAGGTTCATAAGAGTAGTAGTTGATGGGCAAAAATCAGAAGCTCACAGAATAAATGCTGGAGTCCCTCAGGGGTCCATCCTGGGCCCAACTCTTTTCCTGATCTACATTAATGATCTTCCAAATCACATCCTTTTATCATTCGTAGACATTTTTGCTGACGACACTACCATCTATGGTAGCACATCTAAGACAGTAAACGACCAAGTTCTCTCCGATTATCTCTCCTCTGATCTTGATCACGTTGTACAATGGGGAAAGGAGTGGCTGGTTACTTTTAATGCATCTAAAACCAAGCTTCTATCTTTACATCATCAACGTTCTGATCCCCACCTGGCATCAATTAAAATGAATGGTTCTCGTCTTGGGGAGGCCTCAAGTTTTGACAGGCTTCTGGTCTTGACCTTTACTCCTGATCTTAAATGGAATACGTACATCAAATCTGTTGCCAAGACCGCTTGAAAAATGGTCGGATCCTTCTATCGATCCAGTAGATATCTCACTGCTGATGCAATTCTCTATCTATAATAGAACCAAATACGTCCAAGGATGGAATACTGTTGCCACATATGGGCAGGAGCTGCTAGAAAAGACTTGTCCTGATTTGATAGGGTTCAAAATAGACTTCGTGGCCTGGTGGGAGATGTCCTTTTTTCTTCGCTGCAACCTCTATCTCACAGAAAAGATGTTGCGAGTTTGTCTCTGCTTTATCGTTATTTTCATGGAAAGTGTTCGACTGAGCTTCAATCTATGGTCCCCCCTCGCCAAACTTTCACAAGAAACACTAGACTAGCTGAAAACATTATCAAAATTTTTCCCCACTCTTAATCTGTGCCTAAACCTAAACATAGATTCCATGATCCAAGCTTCTTTCTTAGAACTGCACGCCTGTGGAATTGTCTTCCGTTTTCCTGCTTTCTAGCTGTCTATAATATGGTTGTCTTCAAGTCCAACATGAACAAGTTTCTGATGAGCCGTTCCACTTAAGTTAACAAATTTACCGAACTTCCATTACTATCGATTACTATATTGTCCTTTTGACTACTGTACACTCTTTAACCCTTATCATTGAGTGGCCGATCGGCCTTGGTAAGTGGTGACGCTTATGTAAAAAAAATGGTTATCTCATGGAAAAATGTGCCGATTCTATCTGGCAATTTCATTTGAAATAGAGCATAAATTTATCTGAAAATGCTGTTCTCTTACCACACGTTACCAGTTATAAAAGAACATGTTTGTCCAAGTAGCGAGCTAATTCATGTGATGACCGTTTTCTTTTCAAAAATAAAAACGCCGAAGTTTATTTCAAGCAAAATCAATTCTTATTTGGAGTCACGAAGGTCGTATTATTGCAGTTATGTTACGAATTTGCAATGTATTTCTTTTCTAGAGGCAACTGTTAATATTATACTTATTTCAGTTTAAAATCTTTATCTTTATTTCATTGCTTTATTTTGTAAATAGTTTTCTCCTGGAAAAATGTGCCGATTCTATCTGGCAAGTTTATTTGGAATTTTTCTTGTCCATAAATGTTGTTTATATTTTCTAAGTTAATAGCATGAACAGATAAGGCAATTGTAATCATTTTCAGTAAGTAAGAGGGGAATCTGTCACCGTAATTTCCTTTAAACACGCCAAAATGAGTTCACATTTTATGTTAAGTTTATATAAGAAGGTGATCCCCCACTCTAAAATTTAATTATAAAATTCCTTCTTTGCGGATATTTTTTCAAGCTGCTCACGCGTAACCACCGCAAAAAAGTAAATCTGATTTTAATTCACAACAGAAAGTAAACTCCTATTCGTGTGAGATTAAAAACTGGACATTGTTTTTTACAACCAACAAACAAGACCCCCCACCTCCCCCCAAAAATGATGAAAAATAAATATACAACAAATAAATATTACCAACTCCAAGAATAAATAATTCTTCTACCTATCTAGGTAAGTTTTTTTTGTGTCTTAACTTATTTTAAAGCGCTCATTCACTTTGAAACAAAAGCAGTGTAAAGTCTCTTGAGTTAGAACAAAGAATGGCGATTTTGTTATAGTCATTTGAAATCTCGGCAATCGCTCAAAAATCGAAAATTAAAATACTGGTAGGAACTCGCTCCAATATATGTTACGAATCGTGCAAAAATGTAATGTTCTCCCAATAGTAAGTTCTATTTTTTAAGTGATTACTGAGGGTCCAAATGGCTATAAAAAACCGGCGGCGCTTCTACACTATCAGAACAAAATTTCGGAAATCATAAAACTTAATTTCACATGAAAACAATGTTGTTTACGCATTCCTCATATTTTTAAGATGATTATATAAAAAAATTACGAAAATCAGTAAGATAGAAATTTGTTTATTAAAGAAAATAGAAAATAGACGATTGGATTTGCTTATGTAAGACACAAGAGAGTTCAAAAGGGAGGTAAGTTTCCGTTTCAATTTATTTAAAAAAAAAACAAGATGATCGCAATTTTTCACCTGCTTACACGATTAAAGTTGGTTTTGAATAATCCAGTAATATTCAGATAATTTCGACTGCATAATTTGGAAGCTAACATTTTGGTCAATTCTAATTTCAAAAAATCAGTTGAAACCATTGTTTTTATCGGAAAACTCCATTTATCGACTAAAAACTTTAGTTCTGATAGTGTAGAAGTGCCAAAGCAGCTTTTTTCATTCTATTTGGGACTTGGTACTACTTTTGCTTCAAAGCAAATAAATGCTCCAAAATAAGTTAAAACACACATAAGGGTTTGTATTACTATATTCAAGATATACTAGATTTTTGTATTACTATATTCAAGATATACTAGATTCGAAAAAGCTCTCAAAAAACAAATATATAACAAGTAAATGCTATCAAAGGTAAGATAAGTTACTCTGTTACCCAACTGGACAACCCGTTTGTGCTTTTATTCAATATAATATACTCATTCAGCTCGAAAAACATACAGTGTTCACCGATGTATTAGAAAATTCGAAATGGCGCCGAACTTCCTGCTGGACACGGTAAGTTTGGGAAAATGGATTAAAAATAAAGCAAAATACTGTTAGAAAGTCGCTCAATATATTTTAGCGTGACATAAGCTTACATATATTCGGTGGGTTTTTAACATTATTTTGTCTAGTTTTTTTTTTTATTTTTAAATTGTTTTCTCAAACACATGTCTCGGTTACCTAATCATATCAACGACTCAGTAAATTCATCAGAAAAGTTTGATGAAGTTACTGGGTCGTTAATATTAATCGTTAGCCGAAACATCTGCAACTAAGCAGACAAAACGGTAATCTATATATCTATAAAAGTGAACGTGTCTGTCTGTCTGTCTGTCTGTGTACATTTCCCTACGTAATAACTCTGTCAATTTTTAGCCTATAGACTTGAAATTTGAAATACCAGGTACTGAGATTTGGGAAAATCGATGTGACGGGTGTCAGCCAGAAATTTGGCTGTTAAGGGGTCAAATTTCAACGATTTGACCTTTAAGAACTCTACCAAACTCCTCTGACAATTTTGAGTCTAGACACTTGAAATTTTAGATATAGGTTCCTTGAACATGGATCCAACTTAAAAAATGATTTGAGCCCGAAACTATAAATTTTAAGGGGTCATAATAGGGGTCAAAGTTAAAAAAATTGACCAGTTGTTTTTTTTTTGTTTTTTTTTTGCTCAGCATACACCTCACACCCGGGTAACGCCGGCCACCTATGCTAGTATATATATATATATATATATATATATATATATATATATATATATATATATATATATATATATATATATACTCTGCAATAGTATTAAGAACTTTCTCCAGGCTTTACTACTTACCATTTCTCTCTCTCTCTCTCTCTCTCTCTATATATATATATATATATATATATATATATATATATATATATATATATATATATTTATTTATTTATTCATTTATTTATTTTTACATTGGCAGTAATATGTTGCTACACAGTCATGAGCATGTTTAGGTCAGCTAGCTATTAGTAACTAGAGATCTCTGCAGGCGATAAAAATTATGTAAACGCAAAATTTCCAATCAGTATAGATCAGGTCTTCCCTGTCACAAGAAGTTAATATCAGGAGGTTCCATCAAATGTTGCGAAAAATAAGATTTAGTTGCATGTAAATAAGACCCGAAAGGGGTGCCGATTTGTAGTCTGTGTTTAGATATTAGAATGAATGGGAAAGGACGAGGGGGTTAAGGATCAAGCTACAGGTAATGGAATACTAGAAAGAAAGGTATTCGTATTTGCGTGTGACGGTCGCCCTAAATCTAAAACATACTAGTGCGTATAGGTTCAAACAGTAGTTGAATTAAAGGGGGGTTCAGATTTATCGGAGTTAATTTTGATTTGACTAGACTTTTCGTGTTGTCAGAACATCTACAATTTACGTTGCTCTCTTGTATATCCCCGTCTTACCACTATCCTCCCTACATACATTAGTTTAGAAGTTAAGAGAAAAGAAAGAAAAGCAAAGGATGCAAGGGTGAAAAGAAAAAAGAAATGAAGAAAGAAGGGAACGAGAAAGAATGAGAAAAAGAAACAACTAGTCCTTTACTTTTCCAGGTTTAAGCTTAACCATATTACTTTTCATGCTCATATATTTCTATTGTAATCCATGATTTCCCCAGGCTTCCAATAAATTCACTTGTTCTTTGTTTAATTTCAGTCTTATTCTTTTTTTGCCCCCATAAACATAGCATATACATATGTAATAACAATGTACAGCACTCGTCTTCTTCGATACCCCCTCACCAATTTTCTCCTTTCATCCTTTTATTTTCTCTGTTTAACTTGTTACCTTTGTTTTCGCGACAACAGTGAATTAGTAGCAACAATAGTCGCTGAGACGACGTAGTGGCTATGGAAACAAATCATAAATAGCGTCGCCAAATTCATTTAAAATTTTACGATTTTGAACTGAAGAAATTTCATTATACATTTTGTTTTACGGAACGAAAATTGAATTTTTTTTCACAATATAGCCGAGAAAGTGACCTGTAATTATTATTTGAAATTTGGTTGAAAAATGAATGAACGGTAAAGCTTGAAAGCAGTTCTAAATGCCTAAAACTGCCACTTAACCATATATGTAAACACTACTGTGTTTAGAATTATATATATATATATATATATATATATATATATATATATATATATATATATATATGTATATATATATATATATATATATATATTAAGGCTTCCTTCTAAAAATAATATTATGAACTAATAAATAATCACAATTGAGAATTAATTATATCTGTTTACTTGTGGAATTATAAATAATGTTATCTCTCTCCCTCTCTCTCTCGACACACACATACGCGCACACAAACACACACACATATCTATACACACACATACACACACACACACATATATATATATATATATATATATATATATATATATATATATATATATATATATATATATATATATGCGATATATATGCGTGCTTGCGTCTGATTTTGATACAGAATTTCCACAAAGATGTAAAATTGTCTGAGGTGATATTTCGAATCAATGGAGTTCGAATCAGTTTTTGAATGTCAGAAAGATTTGCCGCCGGCGCTGTTCACACAAAGGAAAGCCACACGCGGCGAATATGTCCAATCTCGACGCTGATTGGCTGAGAGGAAATGAGCGCGGCTGCTTATTCAGGCGGTCGTTATCAGTTGTTAAGGAATGATTAAAATTTGTTATGAAAAAAAAAAGAAGGAAGAAAAAAGAGGCGGTAAGGTCATAAGAACTGCTTTTATAGTAGACAATTTGTTTGTTAGTTCATGAAGAAAAATGGTCGCAAATAAGGAAATAGTTAGCCTCAAGAAAACAACATTTTCTCCCAAAATAAAAATAGAAAGACAAAAAATATCTCGCTGATTAGTTGATAAATATGTCGACACCGAAGATTTTTCCGCTTTCTTTATGGTTAGTTTTCTTTAAAAACTAAATCTCAATTTTATAAGATGATGTACGAAAATCAACCTTTATCGTTACGGATGGTCGAAATCATCTATAATGTTCTACCATTTATCTTAAAGACCAACATTAACGACTTAGATGCTGCAAAATCATTAACTTGGATGTTGCAGTAGAAATATAACACACACAATAGAAGAAAAGACACGGCAAAGGAAAACACAGAAAATCGAAACCGCAAAATACGACAACCCCTCCCCCAAAATGTGGTTTATACATTATATGCTGTAATGGAACGGTTGTGAAGGGTCCAAGAGAACCTAGGAAGGAGAGGGCTCACCAGCCCCTCATTTGAAGAATACAGAGTGAACTGGCGTTCTTTGGAGGCATTTCTGGGAGTAAAAATCCAAGTAATACCATTGGCCGATGCCATCAAGAAATCAATGATAAGCTGTAGTTTAGATAACGTGAAGTCGCTTGAGCTGATTATGGAGAGAGATGGACAGCACTGGAAGTCTGGTAAATATTGTAGTCACTCTACGGAAAAAGGCACACGTTATTATCAGTAAGTGATCTCTGATTGTGGCCTATGTGAGAACGCCTCGTGAGTGAATAATAATAATAATAATAATAATAATAATGATAACTCCCATTGCAATATCACTCCCCCCCACACACAAAAAAGATAAAAGAGTGAGACCAAATAAGCAAGTAGAGTCAAGGAGAATAGAAAGACCGAGGAACTAACCATGCCTCCGCCAGATAAGTGAGAAGAGAACTGAGACCTTGGGAAAGCTTATTGCTACTCAAATTCCACTGAAGACCAATAGCCGCTGTCAACGAGAAACCAATGACAAGCAGCTGTTGCGATAATGCAAATTTATTTGCAAATGTTATCGAAAGAGATGGAAAGTACTGGAAACCTGGGAAGACTTGCTCTCACTTAGCTTCCAGCGAACATCACAGGCTGTTTTCAAGGAGAGATGTCTATGACATGTGCAAATGCACCTGGTGGGTCAATAACAACAACAATAATAATAATAAGAAGAAGAAGAAGAAGAAGAAAAAGAAGAAAAAGAAGAAGAACAAGGAGAAGAAGAATAAAATAACACCACTAATAGTAGGAGTGCTAGAAATTATACCGAAAAACTTTGTAAACAAAATGGGAGAAATTGGAATCAGAGGGATGGCTGACAACATACAATGGCTAACAATAATGAAAACCGCTGACATATTAAAGAAAACCTTTGAATGTGGGGACTAACACACATGAGCTACAAGCACAAACTGGACGTACAAAAAATACAACAGATGTAAAACACAATTAATCTAAGGATGATTAGAGTACATCATATAAGATACAGATTTTCAGTCAGGATTCGACACTTTCTCTAGCCAAGGATTACCATAACAGAATGAAAACGTACCAGCAGATTGGCAAAATGAGTATGGACCTTGACCACGAAAGATGGCCGAGAACCGACGCAATAGTCACACTTTTATAATTAAGAATGATCAAAGTAATCTAGGTTTTTGAACTATCTTCACGATAACACTTTCGCAGTTTCATACATTAAATGTTGATTGTTCCTTACTTAATCCTCGAGCATTTTGTGGTAGGAACAAAGTGTAATATCTGTTCTAGTATTAGACGTGGTCTATTGTGTACTCGATCAGTTAAGAAATAATAATTCTGGAAAAATAAAAAGAAAATCTCCAATCCAATGATGTTTGCTGAGTGGCTTGATTTCCTCTATTAAAACACCATCTTGTATCAATCTTTGCCCTCATCAGGAGGCAAGTATGTACAAAACTAAAATCCCCTCTCGGATAAGAGTTTCAGAAATTCTCAGTATAATGATGAACAATACGACGAGAGGATATAATACAATTCTTTAAATGGAAAGGATATTATTACTTACGCACATATTTTCAACATAGGATTGACAAATTCGATGTTTTAGTCAGCTATGTGTGTTTTTATTCGATTCCTTAAAGGTTTAGAAAAAAAAACCCCGACCAATAAAGTCCGTGTTCCTTTTAGTATACGGAGGAAAAATAAAAGTTTTCTTGTATAGTGGTGGTAGATAGACGATGTTGTGTTAGATACAAGAAGCATCACATATTTAAACTCAAGCAGGCACCTATCATACAGAAAAATCGAATTAGGACAAAAGTACCAACAAACATCTCACAGGATTACGGGCAAGAAAAATTTCTTTGAACACATTGTGACGTGATCTCTTGTCCCGGATTCCAGAGCAGCTAGAATCCGAAGCCATCCGAATAGAACCGGGAGTGAATGATAGGGCTTTCCAGGTAGGAGTGATTAATTCCCACACCATAAAAAACAGATCGGACTGGACTAAGACAGGTGTAGCTAAAGCTGAGCCTATAGTCGACCCACATTGGGTCGAAATGACCGAAGCAGGTCAAAAAGAATAGGAATTAGCACGGTTAGGAGCACATGTGAAGGAGGGTCGAACTCAAAAATACACTCTCCACCACGACAGGATGTATTATATTGCTGGTAGAGATGAAGAAATGGGATTAAAGATGGTGGTACCAGCACGACCCCGGAGAGAAGTCATGGATCAAGCCCATAAGAAGGCGGGACACTTAGGAATCGAAAAGACGTATCAATTGATATTTGGAAATTATTATTCGCCGACACTGTTCAAGTATGTTGTAGAATGGGTAAATAGATGCGTAGCATTTGAGACTCACAAGAGATACCACCCGCTGGCTCCACTGGCCGAAAACATGTTCCGCAGTATCCTTTCCAGAAAATGAGTTTGGACATCTCCGGACCTTACCCTTTGACAGAGCGTGGTAATCAATATATCGTGAGCATAGTGGACTGGCTTACTAGCTGGCCAGAGGCTTATGCAGTGGCAGATAAGACTGGCCAGTCGGTTGCCGGTGTAATCCTAGGGGATATTTATCCGGGGTATGGATCCCCAGAGCAATTAGTTACCGACAATGGCGCATAGAATGTGAATAGGAGTATGAAGGAGGTACTTGACGAGCTTGGTATCCAGCATGTATTGATCTCCTCTTATCACCCCCAGAGTAACTCCAACGTTGAGCGATTCCACAAGACGGTGGTGGATATTCTGGATAAGCTTGTGACTGATAATTCGGCGGAATGGGATCGGTTCCTCACACAAGCCTTAGCAGCAGCAGTGAGGTTCACGATGAATGAAACATCGGAATTCTCACCGTTTGAATTAGTGTTTGGAAGGGATGTGGTTCTCCCGATTTCTAATCTTTAAGGCCGTGTTGGAAGTATTTGGGGAGGGAGCATCACCAAATATTGTTGGAACAGCAACATAAGAAATTTGTCTAGGCAAGGAACTGTATTAAGAAGAAACGGATCGCTCGAGTGAATAAATATGGAAGGGAAGTGGAATTCAAAGCAGGAAAATGCCGAAATAATTGTCTTGGAATTTGCCGGTAACAGAGTCAATTGTAGGTAACTGGAGATCATGAGTTGTATGTGTTGGGATTATTTCAGGGGGATAAGAGAGTGATAAATCGCGTCTGGAAGGTTGGGGGGCAAGTAAAGGTCTTTTGCCACTGGCTATAAGAGTAGCTGAAGGCACCTGTTTGGTATCTACCCAACAGAAGATGGAATTGTCCAAGTATGCGGTAACACGACTGATGGGATAACCTAGGTGAGACCACATTTAACTATAGTAAAACTGGACAGGGGATGCGAAGCCCGGGGAAAGGGCATAGAGTTACCTGCTTATTATCAGGTTGAATAAAGGTATTTGTTAAAATCACCTGAGGTAGATTGGGCAAATGACCAATTAAATAACCTCACTGACCTCTGGGACCCCCTGATCCATCGTTCACCGCCACATACCCGACTTAGGTTACCAAATACTATGGGGCGAGTTAGACGAATAGATTTGAGTGAATTGCAGGCCCGATTAAACGGTCTGGAAAATACAGAAGTTACGGAGAGACTTCATACGGTAGTGGTTACAGGAGCGGGAATGAGCACGCTAGTAACGATAATTGTGCTGTTGTTGGTGACTGTATGGTGCATGTAAAGGGCGAATTTAAGAAGATAGTGAGGTGATGAGCATCTCGAGGCTGGTTGCACAGGTGGCAAGGGAGACCCTGGTTCGAACCCGCCTGTGATTTTGGAAAATGCGGCCGGTGGTGCTAACGAAATCGAACTGCATTCGGAAACCCTCCCCGACGCTGAGAGATAGAGGAACTGAAGACGATTTGAAGATTCTCTTCTTTTCTTTCTTTTCTTTTCTTCTCTCTGTTTTATCAAAATTCTTGCCGGGCGCTGAGCTGAGAACCGTCGAAAGAAAACCCCAACGATACCTTGAATGTCCGCCTATTGAGGTGAGAAGAGGTGCTCAGTTGAAAAATTTTTTTACAAGATGCTTATAAAAAAAACTTGAACTGTGAATTAAAAGATGAAATTTCAACTTCGACTGCTTAAGGTGAGAAAGATGCCCATAGTCTAATAAAAAGCGGTCCTTTGAGAACCCTGATTAGGATTGTATACCCTTTATTATGAGACTGTGCTATTAAAAGCAACGAAGTGAAAGAAAATCTTGTAAATTGTGACTGAAACCCTGTGAAAAACAAAAATTTTAATTATGACCGAATTTCTGAAAAAATGGAAAAAGAGAAATAACTCTTATAAAACCCTTGAAAAAATCGAGTAACTTTTTATGAAGAAAAAAAGAAAGGGGACAAAACTTTTAACCAAGGGAGGTAAATCTTATGAGCTAATTGGTGAACTTTTAGCATTTTATTGAGTGACATTTTTTAAATGGTGATTATCCTTGAATTATTAATGTGAATTGTGAAAAAATACAAACAAAAAAAAACTTGCATGTGAAAAGAAGAGACTTAAATAACTGATTAGCACGTCAACTATGAACTGTATTTTATTATCCTGGATGAACTCTGAACTTTTACATTTTTATGAACTTATGAACTTTTGGACTGACTTTCTTATAAACTTTTCGATGGAAAAAGGGGGAGAATTCTGATTAAATAGTGTTGTTGGATTGTGTAAACGTTTTTTTCTTGAAGGGTAATTTGATAGAGAGAAGGGTCTGTGAAAAAAACTCTGACGGCGAACTGTGAAAGGGATGGAGCAGTGTGTTGAGGAATTAGATTCCATTAGTTCTAGCGAAGCAATGCAGTCTAATGGGGGCGATTGTAACATGATCGACCTGAGGGAACGGTTTACCGCTCATTGGGGACCGCATAACTATGCTAAGATTACTTTAATAGATCCCGGGTAACGGCGGGTATCCCAAGGACTTAAAGTAGAAGATATAGAGATATATTTTAATAATTGTCAAAATTTGCGTTATTGTTTGAAAACCAGACATATTTTGTATTTCAAAATTGATGAGAGGACATCGTCTTGCCCGACGAACTCAGTACCAGGGGTTCTGTCTGTCAGCCGGTGACTAATGGGTCATGAGAATTAGATGCTGACTTTGAATCTCAGATGTCAAGCTAGCGACATGGCTGGATTGCACACACGCAATCTGGGGTTTTCCGTAAGTGCGTAGCGTGATTTGATTGGTTGAGGAAATTTCTACCTTTAATGCTAGTGTCCTGCGAAATTAGTCAGTTTTGAGAGAGTTTCCAGTTTCCAGCCAGAGTTTGTGCGCGGAACTCGAAGTACCAATACCGCTCCCTGAGACGTGACCCCCTATTCCGACCCGTCTGCTGCTGCCTCCGAGGTGAAAAGAGATTTGAGGCTTTAAAAACTTACTAAGAACTGAACCATTTATTTGTAAAAAATATCTTTAATATATTTTGTAAAGTAAAATAGAATTTAAGCGCCTGTTATCCTTCTTGCCTGCGTGTTTTGTTATTCCTTTTCAGCATATCAGATTCAATGAGACGGCCTCCAGAAGTACGAGACGACACGAGCCAAGTTTTCGAAGATCAAGGGTCATTACATAACTTCATAAGAGGAGGTGTTACAACATCTCGATACATTAAAATTTTATTAGAATATACTCCTAGAAAACATCATTCATTTATCGACCTGCTGAAAAATTACTTTCGAATTCTATTTTTCTCTTGAATACCTTGATATATATACATTGTGTTCCAAAATGTTTGACCCAATTTCATAGGCAAATAATTTTGATAATTTTCATTGGAATGACCCAAAAGAGAAAGTTTTTGTGTGTAGTGTTAGGCATTTCTAAATTTTCATGTTAAGCAATGCCGTTTACTTCGAAAGAAAAGTCATTTTTTGTGTTAGACTATGCTTAAACTTAGTCAACGAAAACAGTGCAGCGTGCCTTCTTCACAAAGTTTGCAAAGAAAACACAACTACAACACAAATTAGGACTTGGCACCCAAAATTTCAAGGAAAGGGCTGCTTATGTATACTTATATGCTATAGCGAGTTTGGCACGACCTCGAATACCGACTCGACGTGTGCAGAGTCACAGGCGGCGCTCATATTGAACATTTATGAAAATCTATCATAGAACATACAAATATTTGTACTTTTCTTTGTAAAGCAAACCAATAACATAAAGTATATTTAGTTTTATTTAGATCCATGAAGTAGTTTCTGAAATATGGGCAGTTAGAATGGGGTCCACTATTTTGGAGCACTCTGTATATAATCGTGGATATGCGATCTTATTTACGGAGAATAGTGACACTTGGGTTTGTTTCATATTCTATATCCATACGAGACAACCAGACACTACTAATCCTACAGTTATGTTGTTCCTCTTCACTTCTTTCCCAAGCAACATAACCTCTCTATCGAAAAGCATAACAGTTCTCTCAGAAGTTAATTTTTAGTCGCGTGCAAGCGACTCTATAAGTCACTCCGTCGGTCGGTCGGTCTGTCTGTAACACTTTTGTGCTTGGCCTTTTTTGTTAAGATCAAAGGTATGTTGTTAATAGATGCTGTTTGGAACTTTTTAAGTTTTTCTTGACCTTTTATGCCAAGATCAAAGTGTAGTATCTGTTCCGGCAGATGCTGCAAGCTATGACCAGCTACGACTAGCTATGACTAGCAAAGACCAGATGTGGGGGCAACCCCACATGCCTGACCTTTAACCAGCTCCCATTTCCCACCTCTCAGGAGCTGGTCCCTTTTTCCCCTTCCCCCTCCCTTCACTCCTCACATTAAAAATCGGCCTTGTGCCTAATTTGCTCGGTGGGGGAGCAAATAAACACCATCTGTTCCGGCAGATGCTGCACTTAAGATAATTTGTACCAGTCAATGGAGGGGAAACCCTCTATACTGGGAACCGCCTGGGTAATACCTAGGAGGTCCACCCTCCCAGGCCTTGCCACCTGGCTTTCCGGTGGGGCAAGTTTATTGCTTGCTGCCTGAGGCGCCCCGACCGGGGAATGCCGACGGGGTTACTCAGGCAATTTTTAAAATTGCAGGAGTGCCCCTCCTTTAGGGGAGCCTGCGGGGTTCCCACTTTCCGGCCTTGTGCCACATAATGCTGATGTGGGCAGCATTTAAATAAAAACCCTCTATACTGGGACAATTATTATTTTTGGTAACCAGAGTGCCCCCTTTTTGCCTACTTTTAGGGGAGCTGGTTTTTACCTCACATTAAAAACGGCCTTGTGCCTAATTTGCTCAGTGGGGGAGCAAATAAATACCATCTGTTCCGGCAGATACTGCACTTAAGATAATTTGTACCAGTCAATGGAGGGGAAACCCTCTATACTGGGACAATTATTATTTTTGGTAACCAGAGTGTCCCCTTTTTGCCTACTTTTAGGGGAGCTGGTTTTTACCTCACATTAAAAACGGCCTTGTGCCTAATTTGCTCAGTGGGGGAGCAAATAAACACAATCTGTTCCGGCAGATGCTGCACTTAAGATGGTTTGTACCAGTCAATGGAGGGGAAACCCTCTATACTGGGACAATTATTATTTTTGGTAACCAGAGTGACCCCTTTTAGGGGAGCTGGTTTTACCTCACATTAAAAACGGCCTTGTGCCTAATTTGCTCAGTGGGGGAGCAAATAAATACCATCTGTTCCGGCAGATGCTGCACTTAAGATAATTTGTACCAGTCAATGGGGGGGAAACCCTCTATACTGGGACAATTATTATTTTTGGTAACCAGAGTGCCCCCTTTTTGCCTACTTTTAGGGGAGCTGGTTTTTACCTCACATTAAAAACGGCCTTGTGCCTAATTTGCTCAGTGGGGGAGCAAATAAATATCATCTGTTCCGGCAGATGCTGCACTTAAGATAATTTGTACCAGTCAATGGAGGGGAAACCCTCTATACTGGGACAATTATTATTTTTGGTAACCAGAGTGCCCCCTTTTTGCCTACTTTTAGGGGAGTTGGTTTTTACCTCTCATTAAAAACGGCATTGTGCCTAATTTGCTCAGTGGGGGAGCAAATAAATACCATCTGTTCCGGCAGATGCTGCAAGCAAAGACTAGCTATGACTAGCAAAGACCATATGTGGGGGTAACCCCACATATCTGACCTTGGTCACTGAAGGGGCAACCCTTCATACCAACAGTTTCTAATCCAGCTCCCATTTCCCACCTCTCGGGAGCTGGTCCCCCCTTTCCCTCCCCCTCCCTCCATCTCCACATTAAAAAACGGCCTTGTGCCTAATTTGCTCAGTGGGGAAGAAAATGAATCCAATAGATGCTGTTTTGAGCTTTTTAAGTTTTTCTTGACCTTTTACGCCAAGATCAAAGTGTAGTATCTCTTCCGGCAGATACTGCAAGAAAAGACCATATGTGGGGGCAGTCCCACATATAAGACCTTGGTCAATGTCGGGACAGCCCTTCATAACAATTGTCGCTATCCAGCTCCCCTACTCCCTGGGGAGTTGGTCCCCATTTCCCCTTCACTCCTCACATTAAAAATCGGCCTTGTGCCTCATTTGCTCGGTGGGGGAACAAATAAATACAGCTTTTCTTGGTCTTTTGGCCAAGATCAAAGTGTATTATCTGTTCTGGCACATAGTGCGTTACCCGGGATCTATTAAAGTAATCTTAGCATATGTGGGGGCAATCCTACATATAAGACCCTGGTCAATGTAGGGGCAACCCTTCATACCAATTGTTAATATCCAGCTCCCCCTACTCCCCGTGGAGTTGGTCCTCATTTCCCCTTCACTTCTCACATTAAAAACCGGCCTTGTGCCTTATTTGCTCGGTGGGGGAGCAAATAAATACCGCTTTTCTTGGCCTTTTGTAGTATCTGTTGTTACTACATTCTGTGATTATATTTGTAACTTTGTTATATAAAATGGGGGATCGCTTTTCTATTTTAATTTAATGTAAAATGAACACCCACTTTACAACCAGTCAGTTTCAACGCCATTCAAGTCATTCTCCAGATCATTCAAGTGTTTTTGAAGGATTCCAGTTATTTTTAAGCAGTCATGTCATCCTTAAGGTCATTAACGTCATTCTAAGTCATTTACTTTTTATTTAAGTCATTTCAGCCTATTTTTCGGTCCTACATTCAGGCATTCATTCATTACACGAGAGCACGCGACTAATGGCTATCGGCCTTGTTTTCTTGGATGGAAATAGACTGCTGAATATGAGTTTGAGATTATATCGTACTATCGCTTACATTTAACCCTACTTATGATTTTGGAGACAAGGTAAACTCGAGTTGTGATTTTAAACATATTCAGCAGTTTATTTCCATCAAAGAAGAATAATACGAACGATAAAGAATAGTCGATTAGTCAAGAGTGTGCGCTTTATTTGATTTCCAGCATCTATCACACATTTGATTGCATAATGAAACAAAAGCGGACCCAACATCCACCATTAGCATTTTAAGCGGACAGTTCTTGCAAGTTTCCATCGTCCTGTATGCAAAGCAGTAACCAGAAAATAAAAATAGCAGACACTCTTTTCGTTAACCGATTTTTTTCGATATGACAAGTGTATTTATAGATTATCAATCCCAGAATGTTCGGACTACTGTTCCCATCTTGAATGTCATTTTAACAATTTTACGGTCGATGAAACCTCCTACCATCTTTTTCTGTATCTTCTGGAACTCGAAAATCTTTCTGCCGAATTCAAGAATCTGCACGAAATTTCAAATAGAACATTCTAATTAATTCATCGGGTTAGCATTTTTTGTTTCGTCAGTCATGAATTGATATACGTGCTAAGTAATTCGCTTTTTAAAATTTTGTTATTATCATTTCGTATTATTCGATATTTTGGACTACTGCTTTCACATTGAATGTGATTTTCATAACGATTCGGTCGATGAAATCTCCAACCTTTACAAGTATATCTTTTAGAACTCGCTAATCGTTCTGTCGGACACGAATATCTGCACGGAATTTCAATCAAAATCCTTTATTGTCTTAATGAAAAATGCGTCCCAACACACTTGAAAATGTTATGAGTCTACTCCGTATTCAAAAAATTCGGAAATCAGTAATCTCCGTCTCCGTTCATTTGTGTAAGAATCGAGAATCTGCACAGAATTACGGACGGTACTTTATTAAATCCACAAACATGTTCTTGTTCCATCATTTAATACTGAGTAGATGTTTAAAGTAATTAATAATAATTCGTAATAATGCGTCTAAAACCAAGCTTCTATCTTTACATCATCAACGCTCTGATCCCCATCTAGCATCGATTAAAATGAATGCCTCTCGTCTTGGAGAGGCCTCCTGTTTTCACAAGCTTCTGCGTATGACCTTTACTCCTGATCTGAGATGGAATACGTACATATAAATCCGTGCTAATTAATATTTAACTGCTGATGCAATTATCTATCTATATAAAAGTCAAGTACATCCAAGGATAGAGTACTGCTGCCACATCTGGGCCGGAGCTGCTAGAAAAGACTCATCCTCAATAGAGTTTACAATAAACTTCATAGCCTAGTAGGGAATGCCTTTTTCCCTTCCCTGCAACCTCTTTCTCACAGAAGAAATGTAGCAAGTTTGTCTCTGCTTTATCGTTATTTTCATGGCAATTGCTCGTCTGAGCTCCAATCTATAGTCCCCTCTCGCAAAACTTTCACGGGAAACACTCGTCCAACTGTAAACACTATCAATAATCTCCCTCACTCTTTATCGATCCCTAAACCTAAACAAAGTTTCTTTATTAGAACTGCACGCCTGTAGAACTTTCTTCCATTTTCCTGGTTTCCAGCTGTTTACAATATGGTTGTCTTCAAGTCCAATGTAAACAAGTTCATGATAAGCCGTTCCACTTAAGTTAACAAATTTAACGAATTTGTAATACTGACGATTACTATATTGTCCAATTCACTACTGTACACTCTTTTACTCTTATCCTCGAGTGCCCTCATGGTCTTTATAAGTGGTAAGTTCTATGTAAAGAAAAATCAGAGGATTGAAACTTCAACATTGAAAAAGTATCACTTAACATTGCATTTTACCTAGTATTTTCTCCGTTATTAATTGGAACACTCCGCTCAATTTCGAAAGACAATGGATACACGCTGTAAGAGTAGCTGTGCCTTAAAATGTGAGACAAACATAACGCAATCCCAGGCATTTTACCTAGTATTTTCTCCGTTATTAATTGGAACACTCCGCTCAATTTCGAAAGACAATGGATACACGCTGTAAGAGTAGCTGTGCCTTAAAATGTGAGACAAACATAACGCAATCCCAGTCATATCCCTACTGAATCGGCAGTGGTAAGGAGAAGTCAAGGACGACTGGAAACTATGGCAAGTTAAGTGGAGGGTTAATTTTAAACTTGTTATTTTTTTTCTTTTACTCAGGTTCACCTTAAACAAAGCATATCGCCCCTTGGACGAAAGGGAACACAATTTGTTACCATTCCTATGAAATATTGACAAGATGTTGGTTTACATTACATTTAAACTTCTGCATATCAGTGCAGTCAGGGAAAGAGGTATAAGAAATGGAATTCATAAAATGTAGCTGTTCGAAGGAAGAAACCATTAGAGTAGATAGCTTACTGGCATTTAGAGAACTCAACAGTGAAGGGGTATGATTTTGTTGCTAAACGAGTTTGTCGCGGATAGGTACGTCGAGGGTACACAAGTGCAACGAGTTCATCAGAGCACATTCCATTAAAATATTTGTAAAGCAGGTACTGGGATGAAACATTGCGGCGATGGGACAGCGGTTGGAGCTTAGTTGACAAAGTGGGACCTATTATATTGAAAACTAATGTTGGACCCTATCCAAGAGAAAGAGGCTGGTAATAGATGGAACAGCCTTAATGTGACAGCAATACTCCATGCCTGGGGAAATGGTGGCCTTGTAGAGTTACAGGAGACTCATATGTGAATAGTTTTCTAGCACGATAAAGGGAACCCACCTTCTTTACAGATACCTTCGCAATGTCCTCAATGTACGTATTCCAGTTCATATTGTCTGTTAATATTAAGTCTAGGAGTCTGAAGGAAGACTTTGAAGGTACGATTTTATTTGTCGTGGATATCGATGATTGTATTTGTTAAAGGAGCGCAGCATAGTTGTACTAGCAATAAATTCATTTGTGGCCCCGTTCCACTATGGTCTGGAGTCTATTTTCTAACGATTCCACTATTGTCTTAGATACATATCCGTATGCCATACTCGTATATAAATGCGCCTGTAGATATATTTTAGTGCGTTACTCAGAATTGTCCAATTGTAGTTTAGTATCAATAATTGTATTTCAACAGTTCATAGGTCGTTTCAAAGAATTACTAGTATGGGTGGAAATGGATTACCTAGTCTATTTTTAATATAGTAGAAGTAAACTATTCAGCGAGAGTAGATAAGTTTGCATTTGACATGACAGTGCTCCATAAATTATTAAAGCGACATATAGGGAACGATACAATCAGTGAGTTCTTTTGTCAAATAGCATAAGTAATCCAGAAGTATCAAGGAATGCTTCAGTTAGCTACTAAACCACATTCCAGTGACAACGTTTATAATTTAATAGCAAGCATCCCGGCTTTACCGGTCGTAAGATAACCTTAAATATGACAGCCTAATACATATACGTTAAATATTTATTATTATAGTGACGATTCTCCATCGATTATCATATTGAAAGAAATAAATATCCAAGAGATCCAAGCTAATATATATATATATATGTGTGTGTGTATGTGTGTGTGTGTATGTGTGTGTGTATGTGTGTGTGTGTGTGTGCTGGCTGCAATGAGCTAGAATCGACACCAAAGAATACAATTCTCCATCTTCATACCCTAACCTCTGAGCCACCCGCATACGCGCGTGCAAACACACACACACACACACACACACACACACACACACATATATATATATATATGTCATCCCATTTTTAGATGGAAGCGCCCGATCGTCAAAGACAAGATTAAAGCAAGCAAGCAGGCACACACACACACAAACACACACACAAATATATATATATATTTATTTATTTCTTAATTAATTTATTTATTTCCATTTAGTGTCTTTTAAGAACTCTTGCTGACATTTTCTTAAGTAATAACCTGTACATTTCAATTGACCTATTTTTGCTCTATATTTTTTTTGTGACTTTTAACATCTTTTTGTCTGGGTCATTTTGACATTTGCTTTTCTATTTTATATTTTATTCTATCACCATTTAATTTTTCCTCTTCTTCTTCCCTGATCTTTTTCTCTTCTTCTTCCCTGATCTTTCTTATTCATATTATGTCTCGACAGCCGTCGAAAATCACATCTTATTTTTTTAATAATATTATTGGAAATTTTCCCCTTTTCCTTGTACATATTTGTGAATTATTCCATGAATTTCGGCCTCTTGGATTATATTGGACCATCTTCCAATTACGTGATTTCCTTGGATTTTACTTGTGCAAATGGAAATTTAATTAACTTTCTTGGAGTTATATTGTTTTTATTTTACGGTCATTGGATTATTTATCTTTCACCAGACTATCCATTCATGTGTAATCACCTTTTTTTCAACCATATTCCCCCTGCTCACTTTTTGTTATAAAGTAAGATCTTTGACTTACTTGCAGTTTCATCAAATACTTTTGTATGCAAAATCCGATCCCATATTTTGCTAATTCCTACCCTCTGATGAGACGGAAAGTATTTCTTCGGAACTCCGCGGATTAAGGACTATTCACATATAATGTGTTCCCTTTTCAGATTAAATATGCTTTTAACTCTTTTTCAAGGTGTTTTTTTTACATGTTTTATGAACTATTTACTCTTATATATATATATATATATATATATATATATATATATATATATATAGTATAAGTATTAATCCACGTTTAAGAATCACGTGGACAATGGAATTTAAAATGTGAGCTTAGAAATAACGATCACGTGCGAATTTGTATTTTTTTCTTAAATAAACAGGTATTTATTTATTTATTTATTTAAAGTTTCCATTTTCGGCCCATAAAAAAGCTTTCATCAGGATTTTTTTTAGAAAACAATGCAATATATATTTTTCCTTATATATATATATATATATATATATATATATATATATATATATATATATATTCAACTGTTATCATGTTTTTTAAAGATGTAAAGACCCTATCTTCGACGAGATATTAGCAAGCAGGAAAGCAAGCCACGTCCACAGAGTGTTATAATTTTATAGGTCACTAGCAAGTCACCCTGTGTTGTCCGGTTGTAAAATAATCATAATTATAATTATTTTAATGATGCAGAATTATAAATAGAAATACTGTAGAAATGAAAAGTAACGTCTAATTTCTTTGGATAAATGAAGTAAAAAAAAAAAGAATCTGATAAACGTTCAGGTTTACTTTTTGAACGTACAAAAAATAAATATCCGAGCTGCGCTCGGAATTAAACCTAAAGACAATGATATGTGTACGATATTCACTATGCCAGTTTATCACGATATATAAATAGTTTATTCTAAAGCCACATTTTCCTTTACATAAAGCAGCTGCCATTCGTTTAACAATTAACAAATAAATAAAATAACTGACAACTTCCATGTACTATCTTTTCAATTTTCTTCCCTAAGCAGCCCTATTTTCCGGTTTCGAACAAATTTAAAAGCTTCCCACTTTTCTGAATGCCTTATATGCCAAATTTCATGCATGTAGATAAAAAATGTGTATTGATTGAAAAGTGTCCTCACAGACACATTTTCATTTATATATATATACATATAGAGACGAATATTGGCTGAAGAGAGCTTGATAAGGATACCTTAAACGGGCCTTATTATCGGGCTTGAAACCGACGGTACCAATGATCTGTCTCTACTAACAACTTTCTGTACACAAAATATATATACATATATATATATATATATATATATATATATATATATATATATGTATATACAGAGAGAGAGAGAGAGAGAGAGAGAGAGAGAGAGAGAGAGAGATTGGCATGTATGACTCTAGTATTAATTGCCAGAATTAATTTATAATTCTTTTTCTGTAATTCTATATTAAAATACCCTTTTTGAAATTGAAAAAAAAATCGGTTTTATAATATTTTACTTAATATGTTATTCGTGACATTTGATTGTCGAACCGAAATATGAGAAAGAATCATAAAAGAAAACTATCTGAATTTATAGTTTAAAAGATCCCTTTGCTTTCTTTACAATTTCTATTGTACAAAACTGTGTGGAAACATACTATATATGATCGCTTGCATGCACATACATATATCTTAGTTCCTCTTTCTTTAGGTATATGAAAGTTTATCTAAAACAACAAGATTTCTGAGAAAAGGATAAAACATATGTACGGAGTGGCCCATTAGTCACTTTAAATTTTTAAAATTCAATAACTTTTTTCTCTTAATATATTTTAATCTCTCTTTCCAGAATTAGAAAATAAAATCTTTGGAAATGATTTGTATAGATAAGTTTACAACAAAACAACGAGTGCGAATAATTGAATTTCAATTTGAAAATATACGGTCAATTGTTGCAATCCAAAGATCTCATATGCGCCATTTCAATGTTGAATATCCTCTTTAAAGATATGCTATTGAATTTGTTCAACCTCAGTTAGTAAACATGCCAGGGTATTGGTGGCAAACAAAATGGAACAACTGCACATACAGCTAGAGCAACAATGCAGTTGTTAACTTTGGTGTTTCAGGATCGAAAAATCTCTTGAAATTCCGATTTTGAATGGCCCCACATTCATCTAATTTGACAGAACTAGATTTTTGGCTTAGTGGATATCTTAAAGACAAAGTGTATGCAAATAAGCTTCGACTCATCTAAGAACTTAAGGCAAACAGTCTTTCCCTACAACTTCCGATGTTAAGAACTGTCATAAAGAATAGCTTAGAAAGAGGTCGATTTTTGCAAAGCCAAGAATGGAAGCTACTAAAAAACATCTTTCATAATTAAATCAGAACAAAGTTCCACACTATAAACTTTGTAACAAAAAAAGAATTAATTAAATACTATCATTTAAAAAAAAGTTATTTGATTTTCAAACTGTAAAGTGACTTATGGACCAGCCTGTACATGAACATAATTAAAAATATTATATATATATATATATATATATATATATATATATATATATATATATATATACATATTTTTAGATTGTGAGAGATTATATATAATTATTTCCATAGCCGAAAGTACGCCGCAGTCCACACGAGCCATGCCAACGAACGAACCGGAAGTCTAAAACTCGAGTTTCTCCCTCATTTGGGCTCATCAGTCAGACATGTCGGAACCCGGGATTTAAAACACGAGCCTCCTACATGCGAGGCAAGCACTCGACCCACTGAGCAAACGCCCCGCACATTAGAAATTCTATTAACCAACATAGATCAACAAACAAACCGCGACGAAATCAAACTGTGGAATAGACCTACAGCCCAAAGAACGCCGCAACCCACAAGAGACATGCCAGCCAACGAAACGGAAGTCTAGGACACGAGTTTCTTGATTTCGTCGCGGTTTGCTTGATCTTTGATTGGTTAATAGAATTTCTTGTGTGCGGGGCGTTTACTCTGTTGGTAGAGTGATTGCCTCGCATGGAAAAGGCTCCGGTTTTAAATCCCGGGTGCGGAAATGTCTGACTGATGGGCCCAAATGAGATCGAAACTCCAGTCTTAGATTTCCGGTTCGTTAGCTGGCATGGTTCTTGTAGGTTGCGATGTTCTTTAAGATGTGGAACTTATCATATATATATATATATATATATATATATATATATATATATATATATATATATATATATGTATATATATATATATATATATATATATATATATATACTTTATGGCAACCTACCTGCCATATCTAATACCATCAAAGAAAGACGCCTACGATTTGCTAGTCAATGTCTGAGGAGCAAGAATGGATTGGTGAGTGATGTATTGCTATGGACTCCACGACACGGACGCACAAGCAAAGGACGACCTAGATCCACGTACATCCAGCAAATAGCGCACGACGTCAACTGTGAAGCTGAAGATCTGAGGCAGCTGATGGAAGACAGGAAACTCTGGAGAGGAAGAATCACATTGGTCCGGGCAAGGATATCTATATTAAAGGCTCCCTGATATAAGCGTTGTTTAAAGTGTATGTTAGAAAGCCAAAAAGTGCAACGTAAATGTTAAAAGATATTTTTATTTATATTACTTGTATAGGATCGGAATATTGTTCTTATGTTGATTGTTATTTGTGCAACGTTTCCGTCGGTTTGGCATTCGAACCTCTTCAGGAATGTTGGTTCTTGTTAGAAAAAGAAAGCAGCACCGACAGTCTAAGTAGATATTTTCGTATACTTGGAGTTAGTCTCTATTGTATTGCTGTATTTCAGTAAGTGTGTAAAAGTTAATTGACAAAGAGGAGGCAACACTAATAAAGATCACGGGCGATTATCTTCCTTTTCACCGGCAAAGTCTTAAGGGTGTAAAATTGATCCTTTTCTTTAAAAATTAAGAACATTAACTATGTAGGTGTTTATTTGTACAACGTCTCGGTCCATTTGGCCTTCAAGCGTCTTCAAACATATTGGTTGTTGTTAGAAAAAGAAAGAAGAACCTATTTGCTCAGTAGATGTTTTCGTATACTTAGACTTAGTCTCTATTTAAATCTTTTTTCCATAAGTGTGCAAAAGTTGGGTTAAAAAGGGGAGGCAACTTAAATAACGATTAGGGAATTATTTCCCTTTCATCAGCAACATTTTAAGGGGGTAAAATTATTGCTTTTCCTAAAAAAAATTTCAGAATTTTAACTATGTATGTGCAAGCAAAATGAAGAATTTTTATGATCATTATGTGTTTGTAAGGATTAGGACATAATTGCGTATGTGTGCTTTTCTCTTTTGTTTTCTTCATTCACCGCGACATGATGTTAATGACAAAAGATAAATGGAATCTGCGTGTTCTGTTTCAACGGTGATATTTTCAAAATCCGGTATAAGAGGAACGCCTTGCTCGCGTTAAATCAATTAGCAAAAACTGTTTTCTACGTGATATAAACCTTGTTTAAATTTGAATTGAACTGCGTAAGTTTACGTTAGAAAGCATAGATACAATGAATATTTCAAAAAAAAATAAATATTAAAAAAATGTCGAATATCATAGCGTCTTCATCATGATTGGGACCAATTTATGTTTCCTTTCTTTTTCTCAAGAGCAACGGGCTCATGTTTATGAATAGAAAGCTTTAAAAAAAACTTGATATATGTAGGATGGTGGTGCGTTAGCAGTATCAGAATTTTGGGGGAATTTTTGACACCCCTAACAGAAAACTGCGATTAAAATATAGAAAACTCGTAATTTCTCTTTCTAAAGTGGGTTATTTATTTTCTTTATAGAATATGCTTCCAAAATAAACTATTTAAGTTGTTTAAAAAATAATAGAAATATTATTTTTCATTGTTTAAAAAACAGTGTTTACAAAGTGCGTGCGTGCGCTCTGGGAAGCCATTTTGTTACGTAATGAAATCAATTGATTTTTATGAGATGAATATTTTTCAATTTTTAAACTTTAAAAATCTATCAAAATTTTCCTATTCGTTCAATTGTTACTTTTTTTTCAGGGTGAATGTAAAATTTTATGCTCTTTCCGATAAACTAAATATAATATTTTAGACAAACGTTTTTTTATAAATTCACCCCCCCCATTTTGGAATGTCTATGAGAAATTTAATAATTAATTTTGCTTGAAACGTTTTATATATCACAAATTGAAGATAAAACATGAATAAATAAAATACTCAAATTTAAAACAACAAAAAATACTCAAATTTAAAACAACAAAAAATATCACTTATCTGGTAATTTACCGGTAAAGTCCAAAATTTAAATCCTTCTTTTTTCGATAACCACGTGTTATTTTTTTTTTTTTTACGTGGAAGCTTAATTTTTGTTTAGAATGTTCCAGTAATTAATAGTCGATCAGTTTATATAATTATATTTAATTCCTGGTTTCCTTTTTTTCGATATATAAAAAAAAGACGAATTCGGATTATGCAGATGTATAGTATAATAAAAAAATATTCAGGTATTTCTTTAAGATATTAAAAAAAGAAAAATACCAATGAACATCTGCGTCATATAGTAATTCGTGTTATTGAAAAAATGAAAACTATCAGATTTTTTCTACGATAGCGTCAAGGCACAATAATAAAAAAAAAACGGACAAGTTATCTCCCTTAAGTCAGGCAAAAACACCGTCCACGAAGGCCACGCTCTGACCCGACATTCAGCATTCTTCGGAGCAGACGTTCAGACGTATTTACTAGTATTTAAAGAATTTTATTGGAATAATGGTGAGTTTTTTTGTTTTTTTTTACTACCCGTATTTTTTAACTTTCTGTAACTGATGAGAAAGTTGTATTTAAATTTTATTTTGACTTTTTAAACTTTATTTGAGTAAAAAACATTAATTTTTCAGGTAAGTTCACTTTATCGCCGAAAATGTTTCGGCGATAAAAAGTTACGTTTGTATTACTACTGTCTCTGTCTGTACACATAGATTAAAAAGAAAGTGGTCTAAAAACAAAAATATAGCAAATAAATGTTATCAAAGGCAAGATAAAATATAAAAAACTCGTAATTTCTATTTTTAAAGTGGGTTTATTTTCTTTCTGGAATATACTTCCAGAACTTATAAAGTGAGTTGAGAAATTCGAAAAAGTTGTCCCAAAACAAATATAGAACAAATAAATGTTATCAAAGGCAAGATAATTTACATTTCTACCTAACTGGATATATTTTTTGTGTTTTTATTCAGTGTAACAATGTAACATGTTTATTCAGCTCGAAAAACATGCAGTGTTTAAAATTCAAAATGGCGCCCGACTCTCTCTCGGAGAGGGTAAGTTTGGAAAAAGGTATTATAAATAATAAACTAGACAAAATACTGTTAGAAATTCGCTCAATATATGTTACCGTGACATAAGTTGACATATATTCGGTTGATTTTTAATAGTATTTTGTCTAGTTTATTATTTATAACATCTTTTCCCAAACTTACCGTGTTAAAGAGACAGTCGGGCCGGGCGCCGGGGCCCCGGCCATTTTGAATTTTAAACACTGCATGTTTTTCGAGCTGAATAGACATGTTAAATTGAATAAGAACACAAGAAATATACCAAAATAAACTATTACAGTTATTTTAAAAGTAATAGAAATATATATATTTTTTTTTAAAGAATAGTAATGAATTTTCCGAACTCAATATTTTTCAATTTTTAAACTTTAAAAATCTATCAAAATTTTTCTATTGATTCTATTTTTACGATATTTTCAGGGTCAATGTGAAATTTTATGTTCTTTCCAATAAACCGAATATAATATTTTAGACAAACTTTTTTTTTTAATTCACGCCCCCCCCCATTTTCAAGTTTCTATTAAAAAGTAAAAGTAAATAATTAATTTACTCACAAATTGAAGAGAAAAGGTCAATAAATAATATTTCCAAATTAAAAAAAAAAATCCTTTTTTTAGAAATTTACCTGTAAAGTCCGAAGTTTAAAACCTTTTTTGAAAAAAAAAACACATTTTTTTTTTAATAAAACCTTGGTCCTTGCTCCTTTAATTGAAAAAAAAAATTAGGTCTTGAATTACATTTTTCGAGGAGTTATAAGCTTGGAAAGATGAGGTGGAATTATTCACTATTTTCACGAAAATTCTGACACTGTTATAACAGTAATACAAACCCATTAAAGTAGTATAAAAAGTAATAGAAATATTTTTTTTATTTTTTAAAAAACAGTAATGAAATTAATTGAATAATACGAGTTCAGTATTTTCAATTTTTAAACTTTAAAAACCTATCAAAATTTTTCTATTAATTCTATTTTTACGATATGTTCAGGGTCAATGTGAAATTTTATGCTCTTTCCCATAAACTGAATACAATATTTTAGACAAACTTTATTGCAGACAGTTTCGACAGTAAAGTAAAAGTTATTACGTTTGTATTAAAAAGTGGTCTAAAACAAATACATAACAAATAAATGTTATCAAAGGCAAGATAATTTACTTTTCTACCTGGATATATTTTTGCGTTTTTATTCAATATATAGACAAAATACTGTTACATTGAATAAAAACACAAAAAAAAATATCAAGTTTGGTAGAAAAATAACTTATCTTGCCTTTGATAACATTTTTTATGTTTTTTGACAAGTTAGAAACTCAAAATGTAATGATTCTAATAACTTTTTGTTTGTAGCATTTGCTTTTTGGGATTATTGAAATTGTTTCGATATTCATAAATTTTATATAATCTGAAAATTTAGATTTTCTTATTTTATTGTTAAAAAAAATTGAATCCAAACCTTTTATTCTGAATTCAAACTGTCTGCTGGAGAAATTTATTTTCTTGTAAAAAAACAAAAATTATTGCAAACTTTCTATCATGTTTTATAAATCTGTCCAAGGAAATTTAGATTTTCTTATTTTATTGTTAAAAAAAATTGAATCCAAACCTTTTATTCTGAATTCAAACTGTCTGCTGGAAAAATTTATTTTCTTGTAAAAAAAAAAATTATTGCAACCTTTCCATCACGTTTTATAAATCTGTCCAAGGAAATTTAGATTTTCTTATTTTATTGTTAAAAAAAATTGAATCCAAACCTTTTATTCTGAATTCAAACTGTCTGCTGGAAAAATTTATTTTCTTGTAAAAAAAAAAAATATTGCAAACTTTCTATCATGTTTTATAAATCTGTCCAAGGAAATTTAGATTTTCTTATTTTATTGTTAAAATAAATTGAATCCAAACCTTTTATTCTGAATTCAAACTGTCTGCTGGAAAAATTTATTTTCTTGTAAAAAAAAAAAATTATTGCAAGCTTTCTATCATGTTTTATAAATCTGTCCAAGGAAATTTAGATTTTCTTATTTTATTGTTAAAAAAAAATGAATCCAAACCTTTTATTCTGAATTCAAACTGTCTGCTGGAAAAATTTATTTTCTTGTAAAAAAAAAAAATATTGCAAACTTTCTATCATGTTTTATAAATCTGTCCAAGGAAATTTAGATTTTCTTATTTTATTGTTAAAAAAAATTGAATCCAAACCTTTTATTCTGAATTCAAACTGTCTGCTGGAAAAATTTATTTTCTTGTAAAAAAAAAAATTATTGCAAACTTTCCATCATGTTTTATAAATCTGTCCAAGGAAATTTAGATTTTCTTATTTTATTGTTAAAAAAAATTGAACCCAAACCTTTTATTCTGAATTCAAACTGTCTGCTGGAAAAATTTATTTTCTTGTAAAAAAAAAAAATTATTGCAAACTTTCTATCATGTTTTATAAATCTGTCCAAGGAAATTTAGATTTTCTTATTTTATTGTTACAAAAAATTGAATCCAAACCTTTTATTCTGAATTCAAACTGTCTGCTGGAAAAATTTATTTTCTTGTAAAAAAAAAAAGACAAATATTGAAAAACTTTTTATTCTGGAATTTAAATCTGTCTAAAGAGAATTTATATTTTCTTATTTTGTTTTTAATAAAATTATTTAAACTTTTATTCTGATTTCAAAATGTACGCTGGAAAATTTTATTTATTTTCTTGTTTTAAAGACATTTGCAAACTTATCTTAATTTGTTCCCACTGAATTTAAAATAAACTCAATTTCTTATTTCAATAAATGCAAATTGAATTTCTTTGTCTTTCTGCTTAATTTCTCACATCTTTGAAGAATTTATAAGAAATTATTTGATTAAAATCTTACTTACATTGCAAAATAGGAAATGTCAATCCTAAAGTGTTACCTTCGTTTATTTTATACAAAACGGAATAAAAAACTTATATTATAAAGAAGACGTGTTTTGGTTTGTTATTATTGTTATTATTACATTAAATATTTGTTTAATCATATATTGTAAATATGAAGAATTCCACACTTTATTCAATATAATCCAATATCGAGATTATTAAGGTTTCTGAATTAGTGGTATTTTTAACACTTATAGGCCTCCGTACATAAGTAAGAGATAATTTTTCACTTCCGGTGTCGTTACAACTTGCTTTAAAGACACGCGTGGTCGCGATGTGTGTTGGAAAAATCCTTCCATTTAAAAATACATGGATTATAATACATAAATATGAATAAATTCATATACAGGAAGATTAAAAGAAAGCATATCTTACTCATAAACCAGGTAAGTTCTTTATTTTGCCGTTAAAATAATTATCGTAAGATTCAAGTAATGTTATTGTTCGAATGTTAAGTGAAGAAATCGACGGAAAAATAAATAAAATTGTTTATTTCTCTATTAAAGCTTTTATGATATTAAAATTTGGTCTTTGCTCGTTTTATTGAAATAAAATTTACGGGTTTAAATTACGTTTTACTATTATTAAAATCTGAAAGAAAGATAGGTGTATATTCAAAATGGCGACTTCGCCTGCGAATGTCCCCAAAATTCTGATACTGCTAGTGGTGCGTATAATTAAATTTTAATCAACTTGCGCCTTAAAAATTCAATTTTTTTCAACATTTTTACCAGCTAAAAACCAAATGAAATATGTTCAACGCGTCCAAATCAACTATAATGTACAACAAAACAAGAGCAAAACATTTGGTAGATACAAACAGCGATCTCCTCAGTCAATGAGACTTCTTCAAGCAAGTCTGAACCATTCGACACTATGCTTTTTTTTTCTATAGCGTCGAATGATTTAGGTTTGCTTGAGGAAATCTCATTGACTGCAACAGATGGCTGTTTATAGCGACGAAATGTAACTGTTTACCTTCGAATATATATATATATATATATATATATACATATATATATATATATATATAGTCGAATTATAACTGATGAGTTGCGAAACAACTAAAGAGTACTATATGTAGATGAATATATATATATATATGAATATATATATATATATGAATATATATATATATATATGAATATATATATATATGAATATATATATATGAATATATATATATATATATATATATATATAATCGAATTATATGTTTTAGCTGTCCTTGCTTTCGTGTTTGTCATATATTTTAAATTTCTTATTTCATTTATATTCGTAAGAGGTGACGGTGCTTAAGTATTTAACGACACGGATAAAGACCCTGCATGTTCTAAGTTCAATATTTTTTATTGCATTTCCACCCCAAACAAGGCACGGTGCCACTTTGATATAGGGGGTTACTATGTTGGACATAATTTTAAAGGAGTAGAATGTAGGGAGTTAAGCAGCAAGATGTCTATTTACATTACACATAAACATCTGCATTACAGTACAGTTAAGGAAACAGGAACCCAGAAGGGAATTCCAAGGTCTAGCCGTCTCAGGCAAGAAACTATTAGAGTAGAATTACGATAGGGTTCCATTTCTGTATGATGATAACAGATTTTCTCTTTTTGTTGGAGACTATCAACTAGTTTGTCGGTCGTGTACAAATACCAAGAGCGATAGGAGCTTCTATCATGTCTGAAAGTGACACGGTATTCAATGAGCGAGATCGGAGATGCACTGCTGTACAACTCATGCTCTTCAACAATTAAAGTTATGTCAGCAGGACCATTTCCTGCATGCTGAACATACACATCCGGACGGTTCAGCGTCTAAAGGCACAGCTCAACGAAGTTTCCTGCTATCCCCTGGTGCAATCAGGTCTCCGCTGATAGTCCCTAGGTGTGACAGCAAGACTTAGCACCTGGCCACAAGTCCAAAGAGACACAGGCTTGACATTAAAATGAGTGTAACGATTGTGTACCCTTCTTTCACTTGCTTCCCTCCCTCCTCGACATGAACTTGCTGAACTACATCGTTTAATCATATGTTGAAAACATCACCGACATGGCATCCTCCTACTCCACCAAATCCAGTCTATCACCGCTATCCGCAGAGTATTAGCCAATGTCCCGCTGGGGTTTGTGGAAAAAGCATTCTCCCAGATCTGAACCCATATCGAGGCGGTGATTGAGGCTGAATGCGACTACATTGAATAAATGTCAGCTTTAATACATAATCAAGTTACTTGAATTTATTTTTTCAATAAAAGTTTTTAAAATAAAGCTGTAGTGTTTTTTTTATAAAGACAACAAATTTATCGTTCTCCCTTGTATACCCCCTATTAGGGAAAATGGCGATATTAACGTTTGCAATTCTTGCAGGAAGGTGTCGATATCCTCCTTCATACAGCGCAACGTATTTCCAAATTATCGCCAATCTGGTACTGACCAGAATCAATTGTTCTCAACTTCGGTGATTTAGCAGTGAACCGGTGTGTCAACGTGATTATGCTTTACATTAAGTCAGGTTGCGTTAATAGTAAAATTCCTATGGGGTTGCAAAACCTTTAAGAGATAATGAAACAAGCCCATCGCGGACGACTTGTTTCGACGTATATTAAATCCAAATTATATTACCTTCTATATAAGCCCTACTAAATAACTGTTTTTAATATAGTGACGAGTTAGCTGCGCTCGTATTCTACGTTATTTTAAAATTACTTTTCGTCATATGTTGTTTTTGGTATTATTGAAAAAGTAATTTATTATCTCCTGCAACGAATGCGGCATTGTTGCTTTTAATTAAATTCCTTTGTAGACTCGAAATCATTGTTAAGATCGCAGCATCTCTTCGTCAATATTACCAAAAAAAAAAAAAAAGAAAAAAGATTTTAAATTGGTAAAAACAATTAGAAGGCAGACAATAAAAGTTCAGCGTTGTTTGTCGTTTTCTTTTCTTAAGTTGAGATTTTTAATACTGCCTTCTGTCAAAATATTTTATGGTCTCACAATCATATGTTTCTGGATAAAATGGAAGTAATCTTAAACTGTGTCGTAAATATTTTCTTTGGCAAGGTTATTTTAAATTATTAAAAAAACTAGCTAAGCCATCATTATTATTAAAGAATATTTTATTCGTAGCCTAGTGAAGGGATGCCCTTTTCTCTTCCCTGCAACGTCTTTCTCACAGAAGAAATGTAGGGAGCCTGCCTCTGCATTATCGTTCTCTTAATGGCAAGTGCTCGTGTGAGCTTCAATCTATGTTCCCCACTCGTCTAATAATTTTAATTAATTACCCCCTCCCTTTCAAATATTGACAGTCTGAAACTCCTAGAATCAACTCCTGTCATGGACCTGAGTAGAAAGAATAAGTACGTCATTGAATTCCTGGCAAAATACATTGACAATAATAGTGAATATGTAGAAATTAAATTTTGCATCACTAAAAGTCTCTCGTTTTTATTAGTACTACTCCCGTCTTCATAGTCCATAAACTTTTTTAGTGAACAAAATAAGGATCTTTACTTTTAGAACAACCCTCGTATGACAATGCGCGCGCCGGAACAGCCAGGGTTCATCGCCGACAAAAATGAAACGATAATGATGATGACAGCGTAGAAAAATAAATTTTGGCATAAAAAATTCCGCTTTCTTTAATGGTGTCACTTTTTGGTTCGTGACTCTTTAACTTTTTGAGTAAAAATTACGAGGCTTCATTATTAAAAAAAAAACGACTCTCGCATCAAAAGCAAAATCATAAATCAATAATGAGTCAGCATACTATCATCTGAGAACGTGAGAGAAAGAAAAAGTCTTACTTGAGCCTTACATCTACGCATTGGCATGTATTGAAATGTAATGATATATAAAATTAAAACCCTGAAAGGGAGGATTGGGGAAACGCATAGGTAGAAATAAGGTGAGTCCTTAAGACAGGCTTAGATATGGTTACCTTACAGGACGAACAAGTCTGAAGAATATTGAATATATGCGCAAGACTAAAAAATCAATTGATAATTACAATAAAATTGAGAATTAATAGATAGTTACTCATTGAGGTAACATACCCATATTATTGTTCAACATACAGGATTTAATCAATAATAAATTAAAACATTTAATATTTTTCTATTTGTTTACATAATTTTGCAGATAAACATTGACAATTTATCATGGAAAAAATTAGTGCTGGGCAACGAACCAAAATTATTGATCTTTATTCTGCTGTGGTGGCACCCATTCATTTATATATGTGGATAATATTACACGTAAATAACAAGACTCGGTAAGTCTGAGTGTGTGTTAACCAGAAGCTACCGAAGGCCGAGCCGAGAGCAGACATGTTCTCCAGCCAAGACTCTCTTTCCTGCCAACCATTATGTAAACATACTCTGAATATACTTTTTCTAATACACTTCTTATTGATCTACCTTTGTTTGTTGAATCTTCATTTGTATTGCCTTATACGTTATTTGGTTCAACCTGCAAACATAACAATATATATATATATATATATATATATATATTTGTATGCTCAGTTTGTCAAGTCCAAAGTAGCTTAACATTGTCTTGGTTTCCATTAATTTTAGCAAATAACAAACATACTCCTGAATAGAAGTGTGTACTCTATCCCAACCATCATCAATGGGTCTGAGGTAATCAATATCAATATCAGACAAAATCAAACTCTGCCGACAACATTGCTGCTAATTCTACTCTATGCAGTCTTCATTTGTGTTGCCTTATACGTTATTTGGTTCAACTTGCAAACATAACAGTTAGCGACGAAGATGAACGTCAAACATAACAATTTCAAAAATCACACTACCATAATCTTGACTCAAAGAGACTATCGTCGACATTATTATAATGTAAGCCAAACTCCCAATCAGAGCACAATTGATAGTCTTGTGAAACGGTGCCGGCAGCTTGGGCTCAGTAAGTGATCTTCAAGGAACTGGCAGACTACGCTCACTACGTATAGCTAAAAATGTAACATTCGCACAGGACAGGATTGCTGAAAGCTCAAACACTTCAACTTGAACACGGGCCACTCAGATTGAGATATACAGAAGATCATTTCAAATAATTCTGAGGGAATTGCACCTATTTAAAAGGTACAGATATTGTAACCCCAGATTTACAGTTTCGCTTAGCTTATGCTGTTCACATTTAGCAATTAAGCAGAGTACAAAATGGGTTCATTTGATAAGTCACGGAGCTCATTTTCATCTGAACAGGTGCGTGAATAAGCAAAACTGCCGAATATGGGCAATTAAAAATCCAAGAACCATTTACAGCGTGAATTGCATCTAATAAAATGTGCTGTATAGTGTGGTGTTACCTCGGAAAGAGTGATAGGTCCTTATTTCTTCGAAGGCAATAATGGTGATGCGGTGAGGGTAACTGCATAGCGCTATCAACAAATGCTTGAAAATTGTTTAAGGTAAGCTATTGAGAACAACCTGGAAATGTTGTTCCAACATGATGGAGCGACTGTCCACACTGCCCGTCTTAGTATGGCGCTCTTAAGGAGATTGTTTGGCGAGCGTTTAATTGGCAGATTTTCTGATTTTAAATAGTTTTTACGTTCACCAGATTAAACAACATCTACTTATTCCTTTTGAATTATCTTAAGGAACGGGTATATTTGAACAATTCAAAAACTATAAAACAATATAATAATACAAACAGAAGAGATGTTGCTAGTTTTTCTTTGCTTTATCGTTACTTTCATGGCATGTGCTCGACTGAGCTTCAATCTATGTTCTCCATCGCCAAACTTTCACAAGAATCACTGGTCTAGCTGAAAACATTATCAATAATTCCCTCCATTCTTTTTCTGTGTCTAAACCTACGTAGATTCCATGAAGAAAGCGTGTTTCTTAGAACTGCACGTCTGTTGAACTGTCTTCCGTTTTTCCCCTTAAGTAAACAAATTTACTGAATTTCCATTACTGACAATTTTTATAGTGTCTAATTGACTACTGTAAACTCTTTAAATCTTATCCTTGCGTGGCCCCTGGGCCTTGATAAGTGGTGATGCCTATGTAAAAAAATATCAGACATAATATCATAGAGCTAGACTTTTATTTTAAGAAGTATAATGAAAATGTCATAACTAGAGCCTGCCTTCGTAGAGCAAAATTAGTGTCGATTTAAAGTATATAATTTTAAAAACCGACATTAAAAAGATATCAGGTAAATGTATTATTTATACATAAATTACTTTAAATGTTGAAGTTCTATCAACTTAACAAACCAATGCGTCAGTTTTGCGCTACGCTATATTGCTGTTCACATACAAGGATCATTAAAAAGTAAGGTCACCTTATTTTAACTAAGGAAACTAAAACGTGCAAGAACTATGAAGGTGGGAGCAATACTATCAAAACAAGTGACCTTTTATGCTCCACAAGTTATTTTTCTACTTAGTTACCATCATATCGATGGTTTGATCGAAACATTCAAATCACGCTCTGTCACTTACATCGCTGTTGCAACTCCGAAATCGAAGAACCCGTGTGCAGATACCAGCATCATTATCTATATTAACGTTCAACATTACAGGGATTGTTTTCTAGGGTCCCCACACCGTCAATATCTTCAAAAGATGGATGAAACTTTCAAGTTACGAATGCATCAGTCCCGTTATCATGTGAATGCAGTTTGCAATCGTTTCTGATTTATTTAGTCGGTATAAATAAAAGATGATGCATTAATTTTCGGACGTCCCTCATGTTTGTTTTCTGAACAAGCTCATTATTTTGCATGGCGTTTACTATTATCATAAAAAGTTAAGAGTCATAAAAGGTGCCTTCAATATGGTTCCAAACTCTTTCGTCTGGAATTTTTTTTATAGTACATACGCTAAACTCCTCGACCCCTCAAAGTAACCTGCGGCAATGCAGTTGTTGTACCGTTCCAACAAACATTGGGGGGCCCCATGAATGTCCTTTGGTGTGAGCGTGCAAATGATCTTCGTTACAGCCTCTTTCATCTCCTCAATTGTCTCATAACGACAGCCTCAAAGGTTTTCCCTGAGCTTAGGGAATAACCCTAAGCTATAAGAAGTACGGTTTGCCCTCTAGAAAAGGTGAAGGAATGTCCTGATACCCAATTTGGTCAAATAGTATGTGACAAGAATGGAGCACCTTTAGGATAGACTTAACGTTAATCTTCCGCATCTTAAGTTCCTCGCAAATAATATTATGTACAGTTCCCACACTGACATCAAACTGCCCACGTATTGTCCGTATTGACACACAACGGCTCTTATCCATGATATTATTTATATAGCTATCAACTCTAATTTTCTGACATCCTTATTCCTTCCACAAATTTTATCATCTCTCACAAATTCCCTGCCTCTTTTAAATCTCTTATGTCACTCAAAAACTGATGTCCGATCCATGCAAGATGGACCAACACAGTCTGATGCATTTCATATATTTCTTTGGTATTTTCTTTTCAAATTTAAAACAGGATTTTATTTAATTGTCCTCGCGTCCAAATTCCATTTGGATAATTCACCAGCTGTGACAAACTATTTTTAGTATTTTTTTTTAATTACATTTTCACCCCAAACAAGGAAAATTGCCACTTTAGTGTAGGGGGCTAATATCAGGGGCAACAACTACTGGGGTACTATGTAGGGATTTGGGCAGCTAGATGTCGGTTCACGTTACACTTGAACTTCTGCACGTCAGTACTGTTGGGGAAGCAGGGACCTGGAATGGAATTCCAGAGTCTAGCGGTTCTGGGGAAGAAACTATTGGAGTAAAAAGATCTTTTACATCTAGGGATCTCTACAGTGTGGTGGTGGGATTTAGCAGCCTGTCGGGTTTGTCGAGGGTGCTCACGGCGTGGGGACACAAGTGATTGCAGTTCGTCAAAGGATTCACCACTGAAATGCTTGTAGAAAAGGCAGAGGGATAAAACATTTCGTCGATGGGACAGAGGCTAAATCTTAGATGCCAGTGCAGGGCCTATCAGGTTTGTGACTCTCTTCTGAACCTTGAGAGACTAGTAGCAGATGCACCAGCCCAGATGTGCCAGCAATACTCCATACATGGGCGAATGGTGGCCTTATAGAGGTATAGGATACTTTCGGGTGTTAGTAGTTGACCAGCACGGTAGAGAGAGTCCACCTTTTCTTGCAGCAGCCCTGGCAATGCCTTCAATGTAATTGTTCCAACTCATGTTTCCTGTGAACGTTAGGCCAAGGAGTTTGAAAGATGTGCTCTCAGATAAAGAGTCGTTGGCCATTGCTATAGGTGGTAGAGAGGGGTTCTTGTAATTATTGAATGAAAGTAGTTTGTGCATTATAATTCCTGCTGTAGTTATTCATATGAAGGGAAATCATAATAATAGGTCAGTCATCTCATAAGATGTATACAAATAACATACTGAATTTTCAAGAGGCTACGACAATTTTAAGTGCCTGTACAAATAATGTATTGAAACTTGCATAAGGCAACTCGTGCATCGATTTTGGAAATGTCCGTAATTAAATCTCGTGAACAATCAATGTTCAGGTCATATAAGTTGTAAAACATTGTTGGCTGAAATATGGGTGCCGTGTTCAGTATTTGTATAAATAGAACCGGACTTTGTTTGTGACCCTGATTTTGAAGTTTGACTTAGATAAATCAGTTTTAAACTTAGACAACAATCGATATTTCGAACATTGTTCATGAGGATTGATCAAGTTATGTTGACGCTAGGTTATTAAATAACATTTTAAAAAACATTGATTAACAAAGTAAAGATTAACGAAAACCTAATCGCCCCGGTGTATAAAATCATGAGTTTATCATTAAAATAGACACAATTAAGTTCCAACAATTTAAATAAAATATTAAAAATGTTGATACGAAAGTCTTACAAAAAGTAAAGTTTCCTATAGTAAAGTTTCAGAGTTACAACTACGGATGTTTACCATTAGAACAAACCTTTGTGTTCCAGAACGTATTTTTCCATGATTTTTTTTAACACAGTGATCACCACTTATCAAGGCCCGGAAGCCACTCAGGGATAAGGGTTATTGCAAGTACATTATGTTAGTGTGGAGATTTGATCAAGTGTTTAATTAAGGGGGAGGTTCATTAGGAATTTGTTAACATTGGACTTGAAGACATCCAAGTTGTAGTCCGGAGGGAAGCAGGCAGACGGAACAGAGTTCCACAGCCGTGCAGTTCTAAGAAAGAAGCTTTGTTCATGGGATCCGCGTTTTGATTTAGGCACAGATATAGAGTGGGGGGGGAAATTTTCACAGTGGATTCAGCTAGACGGGTGTTTTTCGTGAAAGATTGGCGAGGGGGGACCAGAGATTGGAGTTCAGACGAGCACCTGCCATGGAAATGCTCTTTTGCCAGCGATGAACGATGCCTATGTATGGGCATTGGGAGCACCCTTTGTCATACGAAGGTAGTTCCAAACGTCAAAGTTCTTACTTTTTTACATAACAAGTGTAAGAGCTGCGACGATAAGAGTAGTTCCATTTAAACGAGCGACAATTTGTGTTCCACAATATATTTTAACATAGTCAACACCATTCACAATGCAGCGGTGGCCGAAACTAAACGACACATATCTTCTTCTGACACACCTCTATGACGACGGTTGCTTTATTAGAGTTTTACGCCGTCAATATCTGATAGAGACGGATGCAACTTTCAATATATTTATGCATAAGCTCAGTTATAATATCAATAACAATAGTAACCATCTCTGATGCATTTTGACGAAATAAAAAATAGAAAGCATTACTGTTTGAACGACCCTTGTATAATAGTAAAAAAAGCCGCAAAACTGTATGATTGCATGACTGAAAGTTATAAGATGATTCTACAGGGTGTATTACTTAAAAGTAGCCCAAACAATGTACTATAGAGAAGGGGCATTCTTTTGTTGTCTAAATTTTGACGTCTTCAAGTCCTTGGACGTTTTCAAGTCTTCAAGTACTTGGACGTTTTCAAGTCTTCATGTCCTTGGACGTTTTCAAGCCTTCAAGTACTTGGACGTCTTCAAGTCTTCAAGTCCTTGGACGTCTTCAAGTCTTCAAGTACTTGGACGTCTTAAAGTCTAACATAAACAAACTCCTAACAAACCGCCCCTTTAAGTAAGACACTCTATCAAAACCCTCAATACTAATGATTACAACAATACTATCTCATTCATTACTGTACACGTAATAACCTTTATCCCTGAGTGGCCTTAGGGCCTTGATAAGTGGTGACCCCATGTAAAAAATACCTGTAATGTCATAAAAGATACTGGAAGTGCTCCCCGTTTACATCCATGCATGTTCAGTCATGTTAAACGACGTTCGCAGATACTACCTGTTGCCTTGTGATTCTCTTGATAGCGTTAGTAATGATCTTCTTTAGTTGGTCTGGATTGTGAGTATTATTTGCATGAACATTTTTGTTTTAAAGTCTCTTAAAAACACAAATCACGTGATGACAAGTCCAGGGGAACGTGGTGCCCATACCCGTTTGTTTATTTTTCTCTCTTACGTAAACATGTCATGAACTCGTGTCAGTGATCTGTGAGTATTGTGGCATGTAGCGCCATCTTGTTGGAAAAAGAATTGCATTTTGTCTTGTGGGGGTCAGTTGCTCATTACGAGAAACATTAGATAAAGCGGGCCACTTTAAAGTGGCCCACCCTATAGAATAATAACAAAAAAATGTATTAATGTCAAATAGATGAAATAAAGATGAGAAAAGCATAACTGATGAAAAGTGAATACATAGAAATGATACTTATGTTTATATTAAAAAAAAACTATTTTGAAGGCTTACAATGCAGCAAT
Source organism: Euprymna scolopes (assembly GCF_053919585.1). Taxonomy (NCBI): domain Eukaryota; kingdom Metazoa; phylum Mollusca; class Cephalopoda; order Sepiida; family Sepiolidae; genus Euprymna; species Euprymna scolopes. The sequence goes on from NC_136504.1 coordinate 111,489,577, forward strand.
GTACAGTCATCATGATTAGTTAAATAAATAATAAATAAATAGATAGTTCAATAATTTTATTTATTTTTTCATATTTATTTACTTGATGTTTTTATTTTTATTTATTTATTATGTTTTAACCTGTGGATGGTATTTATTCCAAAGGTCCTTTCGGATATATATATATATCATCAGTGGCGAAACAAACCCTCTCTCTAGGCTGTAAATTGCATTATTGAATCAATTATTCATTTATTTATTTATTTATTTATTTATTTATTCATCTGCTCATAACCATTTTACATTCTTGCATGTTTAGTTTCAGAACAGTTTTCGATGGTTCGTTGTTCTAAACAAGTCTTGAGAGGTGACTGGTTTGCAGTAGACAGAACAGTTTCCGATGGTTCGTTGTTCTAAATAAGTCTTGAGGGGGGGATGGTTTGCAGTACATAGAACAGTTTCCGATTGTTCGTTGTTCTAAACAAGTCCTGAGAGGGTACTGGTTTGCAGTAGACAGTTCCACAGAGCAAAAGATTCTTACCGTGTCGAGATGGAAAAAAAACATGAAAATTGCAAGAGAAAAGGTTTAATATTTATGGAGCAATTCTGGTTTCTGATTGGTTGGTAGCAAAACGTGAATTAATTCGATTAGTTCCTAGCAGCATCGTTTATAAATATAATCTCCCGATTGTGTGGGATCATACCCCAGTCTTCCTTTCTGATGGGGATGGTCTCCTAGCGGCTTCGGCTGAAGGGAGACAGGGTAGTACCAGTCAAGGATTCGTCACTTGACACTCAGCCCAACAGGTGAGGGGCCGGGAACCAGCCTAGCACCTGTTGGACTGCGGTACACCGCCTGGGTAATAGCTAGGAGGTCCACCCTCCCAGGCCTTGCCACTGGGCTTTCCGGTGGAGTAAGTTTATCGATTACTGCATGAGGCGCCCCTACCGGGGAATGCCGACGGGGTTATTTAGACAATTTTTTAGAATTGCGGGAGTGGCCCTCCTTTAGGGGAACATGCTTTGATCCCCACTTTCCGGCCTTGTGCCACATTTTGGTGAGGTGGTCAGCAAATAAGTCTCTACTCCACTATGAATCAAAAATATTGCTACATTCTTGCATTGTAAACCTTCAAAGATACATTTTATTCTTTAACAATACCTCAAGCAAACCACGCCATAGTTTTTATATTTAAAAAGTTACTTGGCCTTCGGGCCGGGATCAAAGTGTAGTATCTATTCCGGCAGATACTGCAGGCTATGACTAGCAAAGACCAGATGTGGGGGCACCCCCACATGCCTGACCTTTAACCAGCTCCCATTTCCCACCTCTCGGGAGCTGGTCCCCTTTTCCCTTCCCCCTCCCTTCACTCCTCACATTAAAAATTGGCCTTGTGCCCAATTTGCTCTGTGGGGTAGCAAATAAACACCATCTGTTCCGGCAGATACTGCAATCAAAGACCCTATGTGGGGGCGACACAACAGATAAGACCTTGGTCCATGTTGGGGCAATCATTCATACCAATTGTCACTAACCAGCTCCCCTACTCCCCGGGGAGTTGTTCCCCATTTCCCCTTCAGTCCTCACATTTAAAATCGGCCTTGTGCCTAATTTGCTCGGTGGGGGAGCAAATAAATACCATCTGTTCCGGCAGATACTGCAAGCAAAGACCATATGTGGGGTCGCCCCCACATATAAGACCTTGGTCAATGTAGGGGCAACCCTACACACCAATTGTCACTATCCAGCTCCCTTACTCCCCGGGGAGCTGGTCCCCATTTCCCCTTTCACTCCTCACATTAAAAATCGGCCTTGTGCCTAATTTGCTCGGTGGGGGAGCAAATAAATACCATCTGTTCCGACAGATGCTGCAAAGCTATGATTAGCAAAGACCAGCTATGACTAGCAAAGACCATATGTGGGGGTAACCCCACATATCTGAACTTGGTCACTGAAGGGGCAACCCTTCATACCAACAGTTTCTAATCCAGCTCCCATTTCCCACCTCTCGGGAGCTGGGCCCCCCTTCCCTCCCCCCTCCCTCTATCTCCACATTAAAAAACGGCCTTGTGCCTAATTTGCTAGCTGGGGAAGCAAATAAATACAAAGATCAAAGTGTAGTATCTGTTCTTCAGATGCTTTAAGCTATTACTAGCAAATACCAGATGTGGGGGCAACCCCACATGCCTGACCTTTAACCAGCTCCCATTTCCCACCTCTCGGGAGCTGGTCCCCTTTTTCCCTTCCCCCTCCCTTCACTCCTCACATTAAAAATCGGCCTTGTGCCTAATTTGCTCGGTGGGGGAGCAAATAAATACCATCTGTTCCGACAGATGCTTTAAGCTATTACTAGCAAAGACCAGATGTGGGGGCAAGCCCACATGCCTGACCTTTAACCAGCTCCCATTTCCCACCTCTCGGGAGCTGGTCCCCTTTTTTCCCTTCCCCCTCCCTTCACTCCTCACATTAAAAATCGGCCTTGTGCCTAATTTGCTCGGTGGGGGAGCAAATAAATACCATCTGTTCTTCAGATGCTTTAAGCTATTACTAGCAAAGACCAGATGTTGGGGCAAGCCCACATGCCTGACCTTTAACCAGCTCCCATTTCCCACCTCTCGGGAGCTGGTCCCCTTTTCCCTTCCCCCTCCCTTCACTCCTCACATTAAAAATCGGCCTTGTGCCTAATTTGCTCGGTGGGGGAGCAAATAAATACCATCTGTTCTTCAGATGCTGCACTTCAATTTCTTGTTCACTGTCAGTGGAGGAGAAATCCTTCACGACTGAGACAATTTTTTATTTTTGTTCCTTTTCTCCACGTCAAAAAACGACCCTGGTGTCTAACTCTGTCCCGTGGGGAGGCATTGTAAATAGGAACAATACAAGTTTTCCATATATATCTAATAGGTTTATCAGAGTAGTGGCTGATGAGCAGAAATCAGAAGCTTACAGTATTAATGCCTGCATCCTGGGTCTAACTCTCTCTTTCTGATCTCCATTAACGAGCTCCCACATTAAATTCTTAAATTATTCGGTAGACATTTATGCAGACGATCGCAGCACTTAAAAGGCTTATTTCATAGCACTTGCCGCCTTTAAACTCTATTCCGCTGACCTGCTTTCTAGCTGACTACTAATAGTGTCGTGTTCAACTCCAATGTAAACAGGTTCTTGCTGAATGCTCCCCATTAAATAATCAAATCATATAAGATTTCTTCTACTAACAGGTACTACACTATTATTTCAGTGACTAACCTACACACATTAAACTTTATCCGGATTTCTATTACTATACACATAGATTCAAAAAGCTTTAAAAAATATATACATAACAAATAAATTACTTTTCTACCAATACGTTTTTAGTGTTTTTATTTAATGTAACATGTGTATTCAGTTCGAAAAGCATACAGTGTTTACCGATGTATTAGAAAATTTCAAATGGCCCCCGATTTTCTCTTGAACACGATAAGTTTAGGAAATTGGGTTAAAAATAAAAATGTTATACAAAATACTATACGAAACTCGCTCAATAGGTTAGCGTGACATGGGCTGACATATATTCGGTGCGTTTCTATTAGTATTTTGTATAGTTTCCTATTTTTAACTATTTTTCCAAACTTACCGTGTTCAAGAGAGAGTAGGGCGCCATTTAAATTTTTCCAATACATCGTTAAACACTGTATGTTTTTCGAGCCGAATAAACACTTTACATTAAATAAAAAACACTAAAACATTATCCAGTAAGGTAGAAGAGTAACTTATTTTCCTTTGCTAACATTTATTTGTTATATATTCGTTTTTTAACAACTTTTTCGAATCAACGTGTATAGTAATACAAACTCCTTAATCCTCGAATGGCCTTAATAAATGATTTCGCCTGTGTAAAAAAAATATTATAAAGAATTATTTCGTGTTATTTGGATTAGTGTTGTTTTTTCACAACGTTTTGTCCGATGTAACCTTCGACCTGCTTAAATGTATATTGCCGAGCTCGGGGCTCTTTCTGACAAACTGGAGAATCTGAAATGAATTTCGAACGGGGCTCTTCAATTAATCTACGAGAGTGGCATGTTTGTATTTTGCGTGTCGCCCGTACTGAAGATTGAAATAACTCTTATCCTGGAGTGGCCTCAAGGCCTTGATAAGTGATGACTCATATGTAAAAACAAAAAAAAACAGTTAACAGAAAAAGATCACCCTTTCGAACCAGAATGTGTTTTAAATTTGTAGTCAATTTTGTTTGTCGTAAAATTTTGGTCAGAATTTAGTATAAATTGTCATTGTGAATCGTCATAAAAACAACGGTTTTTTTCGTGGTACAAGCCCTAGGTCTGGGTTGTAATGCGAAAATAAAGCGATTACTAGTAGTTATATGACATTGTCAGACTTAACATTTGTGCTAAAAGAAAATGCGTTTTATTCGTTACGCCACTACTTCTGTTCGATATTCCGCGCAGATTCACTTGTTCAACCGAACGCTTATTGAATTCCATAAAATACATCTGGAATGTCGAATTAAACGCTCAAGACGAGAACAGTAGTCCGAATAATCAAAATAATAGGAATTTATTCGCTCTATTAAGATGTTATTCGATGCCAAATGCTACAATTTAAGCACTAGTACAAACAAGGTATAATGAACAAAATTGACAGTTCTGTTCTAATCAAAACGTGGAATACACGATTTTGTGATGCAAAAAACCTTCCGTGACTACTATGGTACTTTGTCGCTGAAAATTCTTCTTCTTTGCACTTTTGCCTTTGGCATTTTTTTTTTTAGTAATGAGTAACCTTGCGGATATAGTTACAAGAAGTCTCTAAAACCGATGCTGACTTGTTAGGCAGTCTAAAAATGGGAAAAAATTATCTGTTGAAATGAGAACGTGGTCTTATTATTTCTTTATTCTCTAGTTTTGCTGATCACGATCGCGGTCGTCTATAAACTTCCATAGAAATTCCATTGATCCACACGCCCATTCTAACCGACTCTATTCCAGTTATAGGGAACTTTTTCGGGCATATGAGTTAGTAAGAGTTTTTTTTCAGTCTCTTTCCCAATAATCTCATTCTCTTAATTTCCATGAAAAAAAAAACGCAGTTTAAAAGCACTTAATCTACATATATATAAAAAAATGATTCTGTTTGTCTCTGTGTTTAACGCTTTCTACCAACTATTCTGTCAATCAATGGGCAATATCTTGGCCTTCGAGCCAAGATCAAAGTGTAGGATCTGTTCGTCAGATCTACACTTCAATTTCTTGTTCTCTGTCAGTGAAGGAGAAATCCTTCACGACTGAGACAATTTTTTTATTTTTGTTCCTTTTCTCCACGTTAAAAAACGACCTTGGTGTCTAACTCTGTCCTGCGGGGAGGCATTTTAAATAGGAACTATTCTGTCAATTTTTAATCGACAAACGTAAACCTTTATATTTAAGAAACTTGAACATGTGGAACAAACTCGATTTGATTTATAGCTGGTACATATAGCGGCTGGTGACCCAAAATTGAAAAAAAAAATGGAAACTTTGCAGGTGTAAGTATTTGGATAAAAAACACCCTCTAATTGTCCTTTCACATGTCTTGCTGAAATATTTTTATTTTTTGTAAAATGCGATTGATTGCATTGATTTTTTTTTTCTGCCTATTGAGCAAAATACCCCTGTGACGCTTGGAAATTACCCCGGACGTATGTGGTTAGACAACGTTTGAACTCTGACCGTTGGGAGACATCACTCTATTTGTAATTGCTCACAATCGCCTGAATTTAATCGTTTTCCTGCCGAATTCTGACAACATACGCTTCTCAAGAAATTGTATGTGATGTGTTTTGACAAGATTGTAATTAAATTTCTTTTTAATCATGTGCTGAGAAAATTGCGGCTGCTTGGAAATTAATTGTTGAATTAGAAACAGCTGAAGTGTGGGAATAGAAGTGAACATCAATTTATTAAGTCAACATGTGCCTGTAATTAGAATCTTTGCGAGTTTATGACGCGTGATATAAACGTGAAAAATACATTACGTTATATTGCATACATTATATGTAGGTATATTTGCATAACTATTTCATGTATATACGCATATATTAATATAAAGTGATAAAGCGTTTTATAGATACATACATACGTGCAGACATGTATGTAAGTGGGTATAAAAGTGGCACTGCATGCCTGATTGTGTAAGAACGGTCTTGAGCAAACTCCTCTGTCATTATTGAATCTACGGACTTGCAACTTGCTATATAGATAATTCGGACCTCTGAAACAAATTTGGTTTATCTTTAGCCAGATGCTAAGGGATTAAAATTAACAAAAAAAAATAGAACCTGGCAACCGTAAGTCAACTAGAAGTGAATCTTCTACGCATGCGCAATATGCATTCAGATATTTTACAATGTTAGTTGTTTAAGTTTTATATGCGTTAGTATAGATGGCAATGTCTAAGGTTGGAGAGCTATATTTAAATTTTAATTCTAATTCAACGTTTGTTCGTTCCTTTTGAAGTTAGTATTATATACTAGGTACAATATAATAATCAATAAAATACGGGATCTTTTATAATAAATATGAAATCTGCATTAAATGGATATCATATTTCATCGTATTTTACGACCGGATAACGCCGGAAGATTACTACTCTATATTAAGTAGAATATAATAATTAATAGATAATTGGTTCTATAAAAATAAATAGGAAATTTGCAAAAATTAGAATGTTTAAGTATATTTTACGATAAGGCGGACTTCTAGTACATATATATATATATATATATATATATATATATATATATATATATATATATATATATGTGTGTATATATATTTATATGTATGTATGTATATATATACATACATATATATATATATATATATATATATATATATATATATATATATATATATATAAATGTGTTACGAAATTCCAACGAGAGAAAGATGTGTATTTAAATGAGGGCGATCACCAACAATGTGTATTTTTTAACATTATTTTATTATTCCGTGTTTTGGTTTTTCATTAAAAATTATGTTTAGATCATTGTAATAATGTTTTTAAATCATTGAAATTGTTTTTAACGCGTTTCAGGCGTTCTGTGAAGCGTCCTCTTTTGAAAGTATTTAAAATGTGAGATATTTAGAATATACTTAAGATGTATTTAAAATGTAAAAGAGCCTTTTCGTAGTTCATTTGAAATGTTTCCGAGGGTGGAATTCGCATGTTCATATTTTATCACTGGTTCGTTGGCGACGGACTGTGGTCACTGTTGTCTTATGTCTCTCTCTCTCTCTTTCTCTCTCTCTCTCTCTTCTTGTGTTTCTACTTATCTTTCTTTGTTTTTTTCTTATTTTTTCATTTTTTACTCTTACTTGAGTGGAGGTGAGGGCACGTTGGATGCGTAGGGTAGGGTGTGTGAGTGTGTGTGTGTGTGTGTGGGTGTGTGTGTGTGTGTGTGTGTGTGTAAGTGGGTGTGTTTTCTTGTATTGGTCTGTAGAGTGTGTGTTCTGTTTTATAGTATTATAAAATTATTTGCTTCCCTACGAAGTTAACTGGTCGTTTCTAATGTGTGTGTGTGAGGAGGCGGGACCAGCTCCTCGGAAATAAGGCTAGGGGCGTTTTCGTTCAATATTGATATTTATTTTTTTTAATTTTTAGATTTTAGTATTCTAATTTTTCGTTCCAGTCTTAGACTGTTAGGGTATTCTTTATATGATGTTTTAGATAAAGAGGTGTATTAATAAATATACGTAGGGGATTTTTTAATGTTCCTATTTACTTGTCTCCCTATGTGGGTATGGCCAGATCCAGGGTTGGTTTTTAGTGTGGGGAAGGTTTCGTTCCCCAGAGGGGAGGGGGCACTTGGGGGGGTACAGGTATGGCAGGAAGGATGATAGTTATCTCAGTCATGAAGGATTTCTCCTCCACTGACTTAAGCTGGGGGCGAGGTGTTGGAACAGGTGTTTCCTAGTGTTGTTGGTTTCGAGGTAAAGTGGGATTGGTATTGTTCAATGCGTTTATTAGAGACAGGGGTGTTGTGCCTGTGTGTGGCTGTATGCGCGCGTGTGTGTCTGTGTTTAATGTGTCGGTTCTGATTTATTTGCTGGTGTGTATATGTATATGTACGTGCATGCGAGTGTGCCTTGCATTTCATGTTTTTGTGTGATGATACTAGGCTCTGTTTAGTTCGGGAGTGAATCTTGTTATGATTTTTTTCCCTGTGTAAGTAAATACAAGTAATTGTCTGTTTTGAAGATTGGCGTTATTTTGCAGCTGTTTAAACTGCATGTGTGTACGTGTTTTGAAACATAGACGCGTCTGTTATCTGCAATTTTGAGGTTGGTCTTACGTAAGGCCACTCTATTGCTGAAATTTTTGGTGGCGTCTATGTAGGATTTGTCGCATGCTGTGTATCTTAGTGCATATACTACACTTTTGGAGGTGCAATTTCGATCCTTTATTATTTTGAATGTTTGTATTGGGTTTTTAAATGTGTATGTGTTTCCTTCTATTATTATGTCACATACTCCACATCGGGGTTTATTTCATTTTTAACCCCTTTTTTAGTGTGTGGAACGAGTTTTGAGGAATTTAGGATGTGTTTTAAGTTTTTGGGTTGACGTTTGATTTTTATTTTTGTTGTTTTAAGTATGTTGTTTAGTTTGTCGTTCTGATTGAGAAGGAGAAGGGTTTTTGTTATCTGTGTAAATAGTTCTGGGTTTTTTGTGTTGTGTGTGGAGACGTATGCTAAACTTTGTTCTTTGTTGTGTTCTTAGTTGGTCTACGGGAATATTTTTCTGCCAGTTCAATACCTTTGTGTATTGGATAGTAGTGATTATCCTCTTTTCCGCAGGGTTATATGCAGTTCATTCAGTCTAGTCGAACGGAGGTGTCTGTCTGTTACTATGGTGCAGACTCTTCGTGGTAGGGAGTAGGGTATTGCGTTTAGACAGTTTTTATGATGGTGGCTTTTGAAGTGTCTGTGGGTTTGTAGTAGATGTCTGTAATTATGTTGTTGTTTTTTATTGGTACTAGGATGTCTAGGAAAGGTAGTGCTGTTAGGCTTGCTCTAGTGTGAAGTTTATTTTGGGGTGTAGATTTTGTAGCGAAGTGTGGAGTTCTCTGATATCTCCCCATGTGGTCTTCCAGAGGATAAAGCAGTCGTCTACGTATCTTTTCCAAGATGTTATGAAGAGTGTTTTTATATCGTGCTCGTATTTATGCTCTATTTATTCATAAAGGGTCTCTTCTAGGAAGGCGAGTGTAAGGGTGGAATATGTTGGTGCCATTTGGATGTAATTCTCATTATTGAATTGATAGGCGTTGTTATTGAGGATTATGCCAATGCTGTAAATCACGAATTGTTTAGTGAATCTGGGGTGTAAATTCTGTGTATGTTTGTCAATCCAATATGAGACAGCTTCTTTTCCTAGGTTGTGTGGGATATTGCTGTATAGGCTGCTAACATCAAATGTAGCTAGTGTGGTCCTATCGTCTACTGTTTGTGGTAGGGAGCTAAGGAAGTGCGTCATATATATATATATATAATTTAACTACTTGGGGCAGTGATTACATATAAATAAATAACATTAAGTTTTCATTTAGATAGCTCAATAGTGCAATACTAGAGCTATAAATATATTTTTCAAGGTACATCATTAAGGTTCATTTTAGGAAAGCTTTACTTTTATTGTTCACACCATTCTGTACAAGTATTTCGGTCCCCAGTGTTTGCATATAAAGATATAACTGTTCATCAAATAAAAACTAACCCGAACTTTGGCTTTATCTATTATATAAATCTCAAACGTATGTTCATGTGGATGTATGCTTGTATGTCTGCCAAAAGCTTTTGACATACGCGACGGATCCTGATTACATCGATATCGTTTTGAAGCTCGACGTCTCGGACGATAAATACCGAAAAATTTGCCAAAGAATTTAATTTCTTTTTCCCTCAACTCTCCCGTTTTATTCACACGGAGGAGGTTGTTTTTTTCGTCGGTGATGTTACATGTCATCGTCAGCTTGGAGTGACTACGTTTAATTTTAACGCTCTCCACTTCCGTTTTTTTTTTCTTCTTCTTCTCGCTACAGGAACCAATTTTTTGTAACAACATTTCTCTCCAGCTAGGCTGTCAACTGTTGTTTTGATTACCTCCTCGCAACGACTATCAGTGCCGCTAGACTAGCACCTCTCCCAAGACAAGGATCGAACCTAGAACTGTTGTGTTGACAGTCGGCAGCTCTCCCTATCGACCACGGAAACGATGCCCGCAAGTAATCCGTCCGAATGTCTATTTAAACAAACATCCGTTCGCTACTCGTACAGTGCTGAAACCGTCTGTTTGTAAACAAACCGTGAGTTTCGCATTTTTTTCGGCCAATTAAGTAGCGAGTGAGAATTATTTACGACAGTGCTCTACCCAAATAGGGCGGGGCTGCTTTATAATATATTTGTAGTCATCGAAATACAGTCCTGCTTCGTTGTATCACAACACATCAGTGCTGCTAGACTAGCACATCTCCCAAACCAAGGATCGAACCTAGAACTGTCGTGTTTACAGTCGGCAGCTCTCTCTCTCTCTCTCTCTCTCTCTCTCTCTCTCTCTCTCTCTCTCGACCACGGAAGCGACACCCGCAAATAACTCGTCCGAATGCCTATTTAAACAACCATCCGTCCGCTACTTGTACAGTGATCAAACCGCCTATTTTTAAACAAACCGTGAGCTTGGCATTTTTTTCGGCCAATTAATATATCCCTATATATAAAGCACACACACATGCATATATGTGTGTTTATGTATGTGTGTGCTTCTATATATACTGGAATACACACACACACACACACACACATATATATATATATATGTGTGTGTGTGTGTGTGTGTGTGTGTGTGTGTGTGTGTGTGGTTGGTTGGTTGGTTGGTTGTTTTACAGCATATCAACCCTTTTCGGGTTATTTAATGCCGAATCCAAAGATTTTGAAGAATTTTTTTTTTTAATAGAATATATTTGTTGTTTTCATGTCAGTTTCTATTTAACCCTTAGTTGGGACCCTAACAGGTACTACCACTCCGGGTCAGAGTGGACCTGGGAGCAATGGTAATTAAAGGGTGGCTCCACACTCCCCAAAGCCCACAAGCTGGGGCCTCACCACTGGATATAGTTGAAGGTCATATCCAGGACCCCAATTGAGGGACTTTTACCCTCTGCAGGGGGGCAGTCAGCGTATTCTAATGCCCCACCGACAGGGCCATGTGTGTGTGTGTGTGTGTGTGTGTGTGTGTGTTCATTCAGATCCAGACAGGCCCGATGTAATGTGTTGAATTAGATGGCAAAGAGCATCAATACAATTCCAAGGCCCCCATTGAGTAAACACCATAAGGAAAAACGAGAGGCTTGTGCACAGAACTACATGAAAATGGATTTCCAACGTGTCCTTTTTACAGATATGACCCGTGATACTCTCGACGATCCGGTTGGATGGTCCAAAATTTGGAACTCGGACGGAACTCCAACTCTTACAGAGTTCATTGCCAACGAGGAGGTGGAGTTATCATGTTTTGGGCGGGAATCATTAGGGATAAGTTGGTTGGACCATTCCGAGTTCTAGAGGGTGTAAAACTTACCAGTAATGTGTACACGGCCCTTTTTGATAAGCATTTGTCACCATGGCTAGATGATCTCTCATTGTTATGCCTCTTTCAGATGATTTTTATACATGACAATCCACCATCCCATTCTGTTAGGGCAACTGCAGCCTTCCTTGAATATATGGGCTCTCGTTGGAGAAACTTAACCCCATTGAATATCTCTGGTCAATATTAAAACGAGGAGGAGGAGGAGCAATATACAAAAGGGAGGAGACCAATTTACTTCAGAGGATGCCTTTTTGGAGAACATAGTTGATATTGCTAGAGCTATAACTCCTTGTTGAGATCAAACAATTGACTTCCTCGGGGAAAAATGTTTTTCTAAGTTATTTAAAAAAAATGGTGAATATGTTGATAGATAATTCATTTATTTGAAGCTTAACACCTAACATGTGTTTTTTCATTATTGTTTGACAGAAAAATATGATAAAAAATAAAGCTCGCGTGATAAAACATATTTTTGTCTTAAAACAACATTTTAAGAGACTTGCAATTAAGCGATGTACAGTTGAAATTCCATGAAAAAGAATAAAATGTCGTAACTTTGTGAATATTGCATGATTTTGAATAAATATTTTGGAAATAACTAACCTTAAAGCAGTCGTTGGATGATATAATTTTCATTTTGTTATGACGTACATTTAGTCAAATATTGATATCTTACTAATCTGCAATAAAGCGATTGACGTAGTTTATGTAAATTACTAAAAAAGCGCGCGTGTGTGTGTGTGTGTGTGTGTGTGTGTGTGTGTGCGTGTGTGTATTCTAATGTATATGTGTGCAAATACTGTACCAAGATGGCTTACCATGATTGGAATTACAGAAATCAGAAAATATAATAATTTCTAAAAATCTTTTTTTAACTATATTAAATCTAATTTATCCTATTCATTAAGGAATGACAAAAGAGGTACCTTCACAAAGTTTACAGGCTTTTTTTTATACAGGCATTTAAAATAGTGGTAGACGCTTGAAATATGAGATCATTTACCAATATTTATTATTTTAGGTTCAAATGAGCAGCTATAACAGGAGTTGGAATACACCCTGCTATAGCCAGATTGCCAAAGCTGATGAATTTCAAAACTGCAATCTGGACGTGAAGTAGTAGTAGAAGGATATGCAATAAAACTCTGTTTTAAATTTAGGTAAAAATGCTCGAGAAACATATGAAATGCTTCAAATTGTGTTTTCACTATTTTGTATAAATCGAGTATCGGTCCTTAATTGGCATAGAATATTCAAAGAAGACATGTGTTCTGTGGGAGTTGATGATGGGTTTAGGAGTATTAAGGAAGTCAGTACATCAAAATTAAGTTGATAAAAAAGAATTTATTGGATAAAAAATGTTAGATATCTATAGACACAATAGTTTGATGTCAGTGTGGGAACTGACGCACCATTATTCGCGAGGAACTGAAGATGTGGAAGACTTGCACGAATGCAATAGTCCAAGACTTCATTTTTACCGCACATTATTTGTCCAAGATGGGCATCAACACCCTCCCTATAGTTCAGAATTTGCCCCATGTGACTTTTAGTTATTCCCTAAGCTCAAGGAAAACCTTCAGGGCGCTCGGTATGAGATAATTGAGGAGATGTAAGAGATTGTAACGAGGGTTATTGACACTAGGGTTAATTACAAGAGAATTATCATGGGGCCTTTCAGAAGTTTTGGGAATGGTACAAGTGCATTGCAACCGGGGGAGATTACTTCGAAGGGGATGAGAGTGTTATGTGTGTACTATTAATTAAAGTGCCCATACGAAAAAGTCTGCAAACTTATTGAAGGTGTATTGTATAGTGACTTTTTCATGTCTGTAACCGGTGACTTGCATTCTGTAAATTATAACTAACTTTTTTTTTACATTCAAATAAGATATGCTTCTTCACTACTGTTGTATGCTGCTAATTTATTAAGATACATTACTTCAATATTCTTTAAAATCATATACTACTAATTCAGTTCTGCCAATATTTGTAATGAATTAAATACCCCCCCCCCAATAAAATAAAATAGCTGTTTATACTTTTTCATCAGATGTGTTTTTTTTTCCGGAATGATATCGCTGAATCAAATAATAAGCTCATCTCAAGTGAAAAAAAAATAATTACAAAAAAATAATAAAAAAAATAATAAAATATTTTCAAGATATTTAAATACAGCGTATTTTCTGGAAATATGATACTATAGAGAGGAGTACCAGAAATACCGTTTACTTATTCCGAGTCCGCCAGTTCTCGCTTAAGAGCCATTTGACCGAATCAGAAACAAGTGCGTAATGACACCGACCGTTTCCCACGGGCAGATGACGCGCTAAACATCATCTGCGACACATTTAACCTAGTGTATCAGTTAAGGTTTGTTGCACAACCTAACAAATAATAATAACTTATGAAATACATATACATTCCAAAAGTCCACAGAAAATTCCCCGCAGGTGACATACTAAAGTACTGACCACAGGCTGAAAACAAATAGAAACATAGCTGCTCATAATGCCTACCGCAACGTGTAATCGAAGCATTTGCAAAGGTAAGCCTCACTTATTCATTGAGTCCATACTAAGTTTGTAAAGTTATTAATTTATCTAAACTCTTATTTCGGGCACTTGATCGTCTGATACTTCTTCACCCCTTTCACGCTATTAAATTATCGTTCCTTGAATATACTTTAATATAAGGCCTATACCTCCTGTAAGAATAGGTTTCCTTATGTATGATGTTGAAATAACTGGAACATTTCTTTTCTAAACATCGATTAAAAAGGTTGGTTACTTTGCCTCCAAGGGGACTTCCTGTGTCTGTTTTGTAAGACAAACATAAGTCCTTACAATCCTGAAATTTACCCTAATTCCTGCTTTTAACCTAATTCATGCTAATACATTATTCTTGTAAGTTAGAACAGTTCTTTTGTTCCAACTAAGCAGAAACCAATTGCCTTTCTTCCCAAGTTGTTATACAATTACATAAACTGAATTTTGCACGAAGGCAGAAATTTAAAAATGGGTACGAAACATCTATTAGTAGACATGTATTATCTATAATATATACCTATACTCTATAGATTATCTATGATATGTATATTTATTAACCATAGTTTGAACACATACCTAAAGTTATATTAAGTAGAAATTCTATATTTCCTTTCCCTTAGATGGGCAAAAGTACTCGTGATTGTCTCTACATGAAAACTAATATCTGAACTTGAAACTCATTTTGAACCATACCTTAATTCCTTATACGATACTTTTTTCTAAACATCCATGTAAAAAGACTTGTTACTTGTCCTCCAAGACGACCACCTGGTTCTCTTTTGCATGATTAACATAAATCTTTAAAATTCTGAATCCTACCTTAATTCCCGAATATCCTAATGTATATTTATACAGTATTCTTGTAGATTAAATCATCTGTTATTCCAACTGGATAAAATCCAATTGCCCTTCTCCCCCAGCTGCTATAAAATCACATACATGCCTTTGATATAGAAGAACAGGTTGGTCTACCGGTTCTTAACGTTAGAAGATAAATTTTAAAAATGGATTTCAAACATCTATAGCCATCTGTTAGTAGACGTGCATTATCTATAATAGATGACTTTACTTAATAGATTAATTATAAGTTGGATACTTATTAGCTATACTTAGGACTTTTACCTAAAATTATATTGAGTAGAAAATTTATATTTTCTTTCCCTTAATTTGACAAACGTAATGGTGATTGTCTCTGCATGAAAACTAAAATCTTAAGTTCGAAACATATTTTGAATTGTAGTCTAACTCATTATCCGGTACTTTTTTCTTATGTGTTTTTTAACCTACAAACCATATTTAAACTCTAGTAGATACTAACCTTAAATATACACCAATTACTCATACATACCCCCAAGCCTTTCCACTCATAACATGTAAATAACCACATCTTTCAATCTTACTCTTACGTTCAGGAGTGCAACTTCATACTTACCTTTAATTACATCATAATTACCTTTAATTACTAATTCGATTAACACTTACTACTCCTGCGGGAGTATACAAACACCTAGCCTTGAAACCAAGCGCGGGGCTAAACCTCTCGATGTTTATGAACCCATATATCTTGTCAGGTCATCCAACAAGGAAAAGGAAAACTCCGATGTAAAACCTATGCCACTGACCTCATACGTCCTGTCACAAAACGTGTGAGGTAAATGATAACATTGTCTCTGAGATGGGCATATTTGCTGATAACACCACCTTCTGAAATCAATATAAGGGGGAAAAACGAATGAACATGTATCCAATGCAATGACAGACGCACTTCAGTCTGTAATGGGAAGGTGATAAAAGTGGATGGTCATGTTAAATGCTTCCAAGACTATGCTTATTTCTTTTAATAACTACAAGAAATCTTCTCAACCACTAATATACATGATTAATGTTACATTATCTGAAAGTACTATGTTCAAACACCTCTGCTTAACGTTTACAGTGAACATGAGTTGGGACAGATATATTGAAGGCATTGCTAAGGCTGCTGCGAAGAAAGCGTGCTCTCTCTCTCTTCCGTACTAGACAGTTACTTACGCCTGAGAGTATCATGTATCTCTAAAAGGCCGCTATCCACCCATATATGAGTATTATTGTGACATTTGGACTAGTCTCTCCCTCTGAGACAAAGTTCAAAAGAAAGTCGCCAACCTAATAGGCACTGAACTAGCAGCTAGGCTTCAGTCACTGTCCTATCGACGAAATTTTGCACCCCTCATCCTGTTTTCTAAGTATTTTAATGGTAAATGCTCCAACGGATTATAAGCCATTGTACCCTCTCGACGTAAATACACTCGACAAAGCTTAAAATCATCAAAATCCCATCACTACTCAGTAAAAATCCCATCACTACTCAGTAAAAATCCCATCACTACTCAGTAAAAATCCCATCACTACTCAGTAAAAATCCCATCACTACTCAGTAAAAATCCCATCACTACTCAGTAAAAATCTCATCACTACTCAGTAAAAACTTTAGGTGTAAGAAAGCCTTCTACTCTAATTGTTTCTTACCTAGGACTGCTAGACTTTGGAACTCCCTCCAGGTCTCTGCTTCCCTCACTGTACTGGCATGTACAAGTGTAATGTAAACGAAGTCTTTACATAGTACCCCTACAAATTATGCCCCAAATAGTAGCCCTCTACATCAAACTGGCTTGGCCTTTTAGTCAACATCAAAGTGTAGTATCTGTTCTTCAGATGCTGCACTTCCATTTCTTGTTCTCTTTCGGTGGAGGAGAAATCCTTCACGACTGAGACAATTTTTATTTTTGTATCTTTTCTCCACGTTAAAAAACGACCCTGGTGTCTAACTCTGTCCCGTGGGGAGGCATAGTAAATAGGTACATCAAAGTGAAACTGTGCCTTGTTTGGGGTTAAAATGCATTAAAAAAATATTAATGAAATTCTCAACTCACTAAAAAAATATGTCTTCTGGTTGTTATGTACGATTCGTGACATTCGGACTGACATGTCCAAATTCCCTTTATTTGTTGTATTTTGCTTTGGGCGGTATTTTTCACACAAATACTTACGGGCCCAGAAAAAAAAATATATATACATGCAATATATATATATATATATATATATATATATATATATATATATATATATATATATATATATATATAGAGAGAGAGAGAGAGAGAGAGAGAGAGAGAGAGAGAGAGAGAGAGAGAGAGAGATCGTTTTTATTTTATTTTATTTTATCCACAAATTGAATTTATTTTGGACTGGAATTTGAAAGTCATATATTAATATATAATAATATATATATATATATATATATATATATATATATATATATTATATATATATATATATATATATGTATGTATATATATATGTATATATAATATATACATATATATATATGTATATATATATGTATATGTATATATACATATATATATATATATATATATATATACAATACTATATATATATATATAACACTTGTGCCCGATATTATTCATACCCCTCCTTGAAAATTGAGTTTATTAGGTGTAACTTTGTAAGAATTTATTGTTTACGTCCATATTGATACATATTCTTATAAACCTCTTCTGATCATTTTCGTCATTTTAAAATCTCGGGATACTTGTATAAAAGAAATATACAACTATTTATAAAATCTGCAATGTTCAAAAATAATCATACCCCCTTATTTTTTCAGTATTAATCGAGTTTCTGACTGTTTGTTTCCTGTTTGATTCTTATTTTGAATGCTTTTATACAACCTTTGATTAATTTCATTTCGGTTTTTGCATTTTTCAGAAATTAAAATGATATCAACTGAAACCAATAAAAGAATAAAAATTATTAGAATGGGGAAGAAAAAAGAGCTTAGTAATGATCTTAGGACTAAAATTGTGAATTCACATAAGGATGGTTTAGGTTAACAGTCAATTTCCATGAAATTTGAGGTCCTACAGCAACAGTACAGAGCATCATCAAAAAATTCCAGAGCCACCACACAACAAACAACTTGATTGGTAGAGGAAGGAAAAGGAAACTGTCTGCTAGAGCCACCAGGGATATTGTAAGCAGTGTTAATGCAAATCCAACCACCACTACTAAGGACATTTTAGAAAATCTGGAGTCTTCTGGCATAAAAATATCAAGGCAAACATTGCAAAGGACTCTGCATGAAAATGGTCTGAAAGGAAGAAGACCAAGAAGGACTCCATTGCACACCGGAAAACACCTTGCAGCACGTCTAAAGTTTGCTAGGACCCATGTGAATTCTTCAGAGTCCGTTTTCTCAAGTATTTTGTGGACTGACGAAACAAAAATTGAATGTTTGGCCATATGGATGCTTCTTACGTTTGGAGGAAGAAAGGAGAAGCTTACAACCCAAAGAACACCATACCCACGGTGAAACATGGTGGTGGTAGCCTAATGTTTTGGGGCTCCTTTTCGGCTAGTGGTCAGGTAGTTTGGTCAAGATAGATGGAACCATGAAGAAGGAGCAATATTTGGAGATACTCCAGAAAAACATCAGACAGGATGCGGAGAAGCTCCATTTAGGACCAAACTGGGTCCTTCAACAGGATAATGATCCAAAACATACTGCCAAAATAGTCAAGAAATGGTTTGAGGATAATCAAATTAATATTTTGGAATGGCCTAGCCAGAGTCCCCGACCTGAACCCTATCGAAAACCTCTGGCACATATTGAAAACTAAGGTTAAAAAGCGGAAACCTAGAAATTTGAGGGATTTGGAGAACTACTGCATTGAAGAATGGTAAAAAATCAGTGTTGATGCTTGTAAAAACCTTGTTGATAAATATCCAAAACGGTTACAGGTAGTTATTAAGAATAAAGGGCATGCTATTGACTATTAGTAAGAGAGGTATGAATAATTTTGAACTAGTGCCATTATTGTTTTTCTTTGTATACTGTTTCAAACTTGCATAATTTATTTATTTGTTGAGTTTAAATTAAATGCTTATGCTTGATTTATTGTTTGAAATCCCTTTAATATTGTCTACCTTCTGGTTTGAGCAATATTCTTATAGAAATCTCAAAGATCCGAGGGGTATGAATAATATCGGGCACAAGTGTATATGTATATATATATATATATATATATATATATATATATATATATATATATATAAGGGGGTAGTCACCAACAATGTGTATTTTTTGACATTATTTTATTATTCCGTATCTTGGTTTTTCATTGAGAGTAGATCATTGTAATAATGTTTTAAAACCATTGAAATCGTTTTTAATTTATTATTACCTTTGCTCTATACTCAAAAACACCACCAGAACAATTTTAAATATAAAAAAATATCACTAAACAAAAGTTTCATGTGGTCTTTAACAATGTTGTTCAAATATATATATATATATATATATATATATATATATATATATATATATATATATATATATATATATATATAATGGGTTAAGAAATTCCAACGAAAGAAAGATGTACATTTAAATAAGTGGGTGGTAACCAACAATGTATATTTTTTAACATTATTTTATTATTCCGTGTCTAGGTTTGTCATTGAGAATTATGTTTGGATCATTGTAATAATGTTTTTAAATCACTGAAACCGTTTTTACGCGTTTCAGACGTTCTGTGAAGCGTCTTCAGAAATTATTTTCAAATGTGTTGGAGATGTAAAAATAGCATTTTCGTAGTTCATTTGAAGTGTTTCCAAGGGGTGGAAACGTGTAAGTGTCTACTATTCATTGGAATGTTCAATTTTTATTACTCTTTCATTGAGCTGGGGCGAGGCCGCCGACCTCGGGCGTGGTTACTCCTGTGTTGTGTACACAAACACTGATACATACACTTTCACTTTTATAGATATATAGACTAGCATTTCAGCCCGGTGTTGCCCGGTGTTTCTACGTGTATATTGAGCATAAAAAAGTTT
>NC_136504.1:111512139-111574639 GCF_053919585.1 Euprymna scolopes
CTAGCGAGATTCGTAATATTCGTGTGTGTGTGTGTGTGTGTTTGGGTGTGGGTGTGGGTGTGGGTGGGAGTGTGTATGTACATTCATAACTATATTTACTGATTGTATGAGAGTACTTAAGCAGATTCCTACGATTCTGAAAGAAAATACTAAAATGAGCAATACTTATAATATACGTATTATAGAAAATGAAAACGGAATCGCTACTCTCAGTTTGTGAAACTGAAAAAAAGAGACCTATAATAAGCTTGAAGCGTCTTGCCGCGCCCTCAGACACTTAAATCTATGAGCCCAAAAATGACTTCTTTTTTTTTCTTTTAGTCCTACAGGTGAATTCACACGCTCAAGCAGGAATGACACTGAAGACGGTCATTGAGATCAATTATTACATGCTTCCAGCATTTCAAGCCTCCACACATCACAACTTTTTCATCGCCACAGAACCATTTTTAATAGACAAATCCCCGAGGGAATATCTATACACAGATGATGTTACAGGGTCTTAGCTTTGTACGACAGCCAAGTCTCTCTCTCTCTCTCCCTCTCTCTCTCTCTCTCTCTCTCGGTGCAAAATGTTGAGATCCAGCAACAAGCAAGAGCTAGATAGCCAGCAACAAATTAAACTGCAGACCAGCTTAATGCGGGTACTGGTCTCCCGCTTTATGTTTTTTTTTAAATCAGAGATTTGCTTCTCCTAGAAAGGTTTCCTTCACCACGGCTTTAGGGAGCCTTCTCAATCTCAAGACCCACATACATACACACACGGTGCTAGTTGGCCGTTGACCCCGAAAAAGGGGCCATTCGCCTTTTGGTGACCCGACTATGAGGCAGGTAGTACTGGGTTACATGGTACCAGTAGCATATGACACGATCTAAAATAAGACGAATATATATATATATATATATATATATATATATATATATATATATATATATATATATATATATATATACAAGCCTTATACTCCAATAGTTTATTCCCCAGAACTGTTAGGCTTTGGAATTCACTTCCGGATTCTTGTTTCTTCGACTGTACTGACATGCAGAAATTTAAGTGTAATGTATATAGCCATCTTGTTGCTAAACTCCCTGCACAGTGACCCTGCCATTATTTCCCAAATAGAAGTCTCCTAAATCAAAGTAGCATTGTGCCGTTTTTTTTAAGTGCAACTACAACATAAAAAATAATAATAGTGCTCCGAAATCAACCTAAAAATATAAAAGTTTAATTTAAAGACATATTTAGCAAGTACCTATCACACACACACACGCACACACATACGCGCGCGCATAAACACACGCATACATATAAATATATATATATATATATATATATGTATGTAAATTATAAAAGAAGCGGAAGAATAGTCACATGTAACTTTATTTGATCATCAGATCAATGAGAAAAGACAGAAAACTTATTTAGCCCATGGCATGTTCAAGGCAAATGTTTCTCATCAGAAGAGTAGAAGAGCCACAATTATACAAAATATTTAAAAAAAAAAAACTATTAATACATGCTGACTTAAGAAAATGTAGATTTGCACCCCCGCCCATTAATCCCTAAAACTCGCAAAGGCCTTAACAGATAAAATTTGAGTTCCGCACCATGCAAAACTGCTAAATAGACATACACAGATAATTTTGGACAAATATGGTAAAATAGTCCCAAAAATGGAGTGTGTTTATTAGCCCTAAAAGAGCCCCTTGGGCACCCTCAAGAGTTATCGCGAAGTATAGACAAAGAAGATTATATAGAAATCAGTTAGTTACAACTTTTCAGAATGGTTTATAAAAATTCAAGGAACCCATTTTGTTTAATAAGCACAAACGTTCAATTTTAGCCATTTTAACCCAAAAAGCCCCCCTAGGGGTGTAACGATGTTTTCCCAGAAAATCCTTTCTGTTATGCATTGATAGGATAGCGTATTATTTATTTATTTTTTCTGTCACGTTTACACCAAAGTTACTGTCATTTACTTGTTATGTAATTCCATTTCAAATAATAAATTATTTTACCAAAATTCTTCATGAATTTTATGTTTCTTTTTCGAGTCAAGCCGATGTACCCAAATCATATGGATATATCTTTTTATTTTTGAAATCGCACATTTATAATATATGAAAATCGATGCAACATTAACGCTATAATAAAATATACCAAATCTGCCAGAATTTGAATATCATATTTCATCGTATTTACGACCGGGCTACGGTGGACGTCCCTGCTAACTTCGATGAATACTTTTGCAGTTTTAACAAAAGAGCTACAGTAATATCAGAGTGTCGCCATTTATACTGAACATCTACAGAATTCCAACATCAATATATTACATATGAACGAGTCCCCTGCGGAATTTCCACAAGTTCCGCTAGTAAATTAGAAATATTAGAGAATACATTAAAGAACAAGTGAAGCATACACATATTCCCCCGAAGTTCAATGGTAACGAAGCATAAAAAATGACTAAGTTCCCCAATTTAGCCTCAAAAGTCTTCAGGGGACGTCAAATCCTAGGGAAGATGAAAAACGGTAGTTTTTTGTCTTAACATATGTAAATTTGAGTTCTGCACCATGCAAAAAAAGAAATGACTAAATCCACAATTTGCCCCCCCCATTTACTCCCAAAAGTCCCCTAGGCTTTAACATATTCAAATTTCCGTTCAGCACCATGCACAACTGCTAAATAGACATACACAGATAATTTTGGACAAATATGGTAAAATAGTCCCAAAGGTGGACTGTTTTTATTAACCCTAAAAGAGCCGCTGGGGCACCCTCAAGAGTTATCGCGAAGTATAGACAAACACAATTATATAGAAATCAGTTAGCTATAACTTTTCAGAAAGTTTTATAAAAATCCAAGGCATCCATTTTGTTTAATAAACACAAGCGTTCAATTTTAGGCATTTTAACCAAAAAAGCACCCCTAGGGGTGTAACGATGGTTTCCCGGAAAATCCATTCTGTTACTTTTTTACTTATATTATGTTTAATGTTTGTGCAAAATGTCAAGACATTCTAAGGCGTACTTATTGCAAAAAGTGCGGACAGACGAACGAGTGTGTGTGTGCAGGTCCACCTTCCTGTCGTGGGGGGGAGCAATAAAATATAAATTAGAAACGTTAGAGAATAAATATATGTAAAAATAAAAATACAATATGTCTGTGAAGATACAAGTGTGAATACGTCAATAGAACTGTAAAAATTGTTAAAACATTGTATATTAAATAATAGAAAAATAATACGAATATACACACACAGTCACATACACAGACACACACACACACGCACACACACATATATATATATAGTCTTTGAAGTTTTTAACCTTTTAAACTATACAAAAAATTACATTTTTTTATCATTCGTTAGAAAACCATCCAGTCAGTAAGTAATTTAATCACCTGCAATCACTGCATCAACTCGCTCTCGAATTTACTATAGTACTAATATTTTATTTTTAAGGGATCATCAGTTGTTTACTATGAAACACTGTTTCGAGGATGTAAAAACAAAACAGTATATTACATCGTGGCTCCCCAGCAGTGTGGATCAAACACCACCACCCTTAATCTTAGGAAGAAGACATGTTACACATATTTTTCCAATTTCCTATTCTTAATTGCAATTACTAACCTTTTCATACTATATATATATATATATATATATATATATATATATATATATATGAGTATATATATATATATATATATACTAGCAGAAGTAAATGTAGTGACTGGGTTAAAAAAACAGTCTTAAAAATGGACTCTGATGTATGAAAATAAGAAATTTTACGAAAAAGAGTTAAGGGTATATAAAGACAGCTTCCTGTTGCAAAGCCAAAGTAGCACCCTCAAACGAACATGAGAACGTTGCAGTTGGAATATTTATTTGCGCAAACATATGAACAATAATTAGGGTTTGGCATTAAAAATTACCTCTGCTGGACCCTACCTCCGGTGGTGCAAGTGAGCGATGAAACCAGTGAAACTTTCTCCCTTCACGTTGTATGATTATCATGACAAGTTCCGTAGATCTACATCTAACGGTATGAGCGTGCATAAGGTTCCCATTTGTAAGTGGCACCCCGTTGGTGAGAGTGATCCGTGTAACTCATCAAAACCTTCCAATGTAAGTTAGCCTGCCAAATTTGGTAGCTGCACGTGAAATGTTGTAAGCGTGCACAGATTTTTAAATTCTAGGCATCACCTCCCGTTAATGGGAGTGACTTTACCCATTTTGATCAGATAATTCTACCGATACTTCTATCATTTCATGTAGTCACTTTAGTATAATATTCAACGATATAGAAGGCTATCTGTGTACGGGCAGACACACCGACTTTTCTCCACATTAAAAAACGACCCTGGTGACTAATTGGTCCCGTGGGGAGGTATTGTAAATAGGGACACACCGACGTTGAGTTTTATTATATATATATATATATATATATATATATATATATGTATATATATATATTTGTTCAATTATATATATATGTATATGTATATATATTTGTTCAATTATATATATATGTATATGTATATATACATACTTGTTCAATTATATATATATGTATATGTATATATATATATACTTGTTCAATTATATATATATATATATATATATATATATATATATATATATATATATTAGTGGCCTGTAAAAGCCACAGGGGAGACAACAGCAGCGGTAAAACTGAAGCTGGGCTGCAGGACACTATCTATACAAATGTAGGCAAATGTTGGCATATTTTTTCGGTTTAAAAATACAGGTTTTTTTTTACGAATTCTTAACTTTTAACCATTGTTAATTGTTAAATTTTAACTATAGAATAGTATTATAATCTTCAATAAGCATGCAAAGTTTCACGGAGTTTCGCCCAAAAGAACCAAAAACAATAGTTACAAAGTATAGATATATCCATAGATATATTACCTTCTTGGTAATTTTAGCAGTTCCGAATCCCATTACTATTGATCCGAATATGAAGGTTCGGGAATTGTGTAGTGGGCTGAAATTTGCCCTTAAGATCGAACATTAAGAGGAGCATATACTCATCCAGAGCCTAATTTTGTACTTTTTCTGACAACCATAAAATGCTTCAATCATAGCCATTAATTTTCTTAGTTTGCGTAGGAATTTCAAAATATCTGATACATTCCAATATAGAAGTAAAGAATATTTTTTAACGATTTTTTACAAGTACGAAATGATTGTTTATGGAAATTGCTCCAGACTGAGTAAAAATAACTCATTGGATGTAAGGAGCAATAATAAAAAAATACTACTTCATGTCAAAATAAGATAGTCAACGATTGGTAATAGATGGATAGGTTTTAATAAAGAAAACAATTCTTTCCCGTTTTATTTTCATACAAAAAGCAAATTTCACATTGTATATGGATTGTTTGATACTGGAGATATCTAAAATCGTACCCTTTCTCCTAAAGAAGGGGGGGGTTATTTAATATGAGAAATGTTTGGAATCAAGTCTCCCGTTGCTGTTATTTTAGATTATTTGAAACCAGAGAAGCAAGTTTAAGTCCCCTCCTAGTAAAGGTTACATGTTTTGGGTATATTGCGGGCACCGCTTCCATGGTCGAGGGATAGAACTGCCGACTGTCAGCACGACGGGTCTGGGTTCGATCCTCGGATTGGGAGAGGTGCTTGTCTAGCGACACTGATGAGTTGTGATACAACGAAACAGGACTGTATGCCGATGACTACAAATATATTATATATATATATGTTTGTGTGTGTATATATTATTTACTATAATAATTTTATATATATGTATACAGATATATGTATATATATATGTACATATATATGGATTTATATATATATATATATATATATATATATATATATATATGTACATATATATACATAAAATGTCTTCATACATTAATGGACGTTTAATGTTCTAAAATATACATTAACACTCTAAATACTATTCGGATGCAATTGTATAAAACGTTTGGTAATTCTAATCAGGATAACACATGAAACTGCAGTCATTATAAAACACGCAAAATTATTCTTATTTATTCTTGTTTTATTCTGTGTTGGAACAAACCTTATTTCTGCTATTTCTTTTCTTTTTCTCTCAAACTCAATACAACTCACTACCTTTTGTCGAAGTAACTCTTTTATCTTGCTCTACCACGCCTGCTCCTCGCTCCATTCGGCATAATCTGACGCTGAACGCACAGTTGAGAAGCGACTATAGCATCTCTCGCTGACGCGATTCCCTGCTAAACGCACGGATTTCGCTTGCATTTACCTGTGCGTCTTCCTCGCTACCTTCGAAAATGGGCGACACAAAATAGGACAAGATTTTGCCTCTCGCAGAACTGCACGCGCGCTGCCCCTCCTCCTGCTGCCCCTCCTCCTTTTCCCCTCTATTCCGCAGAACTACAACTTTCTGCGCGAACTTACCTTCGTTTATCGATCATATACTACCAGCCTCCTGATTTTTACCTACACAAATACATTTCGATTTTTGGGAAAATGTCAAACTTCATCCTTCCATCACATCTTCTTGTGTCTCTACATCTTTTTCCGACTGCCTTTGATTTACAGTATCTTTTTCTTTCTCTTCTTATCAGTGTCTTAATACCGTCACACACGCGCACAAACAGCCACACGCAGCCACACACACAAACATGCACACACACACATACACACATACATATATCCATCTGTACATGAGGCGCAATCAAGTTGACACACCGATTCTCGCCACATCATCGAAGTTAAGCAACGTTGAGCCTGACCTGTACCAGATTGGTGACCAATTGAGAATGCTTGGCGCTATATGTACCTTTTGGGAAGCCAGCACCCTCACACCGAAAATAGAACTTCACGTTACAAAAGCATCTACAAAGTTGTTGATGGCTTATGCATATATATATATATATATATATATATATATATATATATATATATATACACACATACACACACACACATATATATATATATATATATATATATATATATATATATATCAAGGGTAATAATTGCGCCATCTAAAAAAAAAAAGTGCTCTTTATATGCGTGGTTGCCAAAAGAGCACTTTTAGTTAGATAACGCAATTAACCCGGACTTAGGGCAATCACCCCAAATTACAATATATATATATATATATATATATATATATATATATATATATATATATATATATTTATATAACTACTTCATTTACTCACATAAATTTAATATACGAAAGTATAGATTTATGCGTAAACTTGAAGTATTTACTTCAAAAGTGCTCAATACGTAGGTAGAGCTAGTTAATAATTTATAAAATATATATGGCGATTAAGCTACACTGAATATTCTGCGTTTCATCCACTATAGGATTCGTTAGGCTTATGCGCATAAGCCTGACGAATCCTATAGTGAATGAAACGCAGAATATTCAGTGTAGCTTAATCGTCATATATATTTTATAAATTTTTATATTTATATATATATATACGAATGGAAAATTTAAATGAAAGTATGTAGAATCACTACAAAATTTATTGTTGAAAAATAGAGTACAGCGAATTATTAAACTTTCTTACGTAATCCATGTATTTTCATCGGCGGAAAATAGATGTGGGTAATGTATAAATTTTTCTCATTAGCACATGAACAAAAATTAAAATTAAAATTATGTGCAATAAAGAGAAGATTTTAATAATTTCTTTATATGGATAGATTTATACTCCTTGTCAAGCAAAAAAAATTGTTGTAATTGTACATAATATAACCAAGAATTTCACTGAATGTTATTGCTCTATCTCACATAATGAGCTTTCTTTATTTGCTTGCGATCTTATTATAAATATTGGTAGGGATATTATCAGGATTTCATGTTTGTAGTATTACTAGCATTGCTTGGGTGTTTGGATGTATATGGTGAACAAAAAAAAAGTGGTATTATGAAGGCAGGCTCGAACCTGTACCGCGAAGGAGGAAAAGAACGGGACAAAAACCTGCCCTCTTTGCGGTTACGACCACCTCCAAACCTGAAGCGACTTATGCTAAAATTTAGGCTAGACAATCGAAAGCAGAGGATTACTTAAAAAAAATATCGGCGAAAAAAGCCCCCGCCTGTAGAAAAGTACCTAGTTGAAGGTGAAGATGTTACTGTTTTTAGCCAAGTTTTCGATATTTGTCGTATGAAAGGTCGAGCTTTAAAACGATACTGATCTTGGTAAAATTCGTTACCTCTATCGAAAGTCTTAAGCACTCATGCAAACATACATACATACATTTATATATTTGTAACTTAAAATTTTCAACCCAAACCGATGAAAAAGCTTTCCCTATCTCTGAATACCCTTTATATAAAATGTCACATGTTTAGACCAGACATTTTCTGCGTAATTTGGTAGAGACCGCAGAGGTCATTTTTTTTTAAATTTTACCTCTATTAGTACCCCTTAGAATTTAGTGTTTTGGGTCAAATTAAATTATTAAGTTAGATCCATGTCCAAGAACCTATATCTAAAATTTCAAGTGTTCAACCCGAAATTGTCGGAGGAGTTTGGTAGAGTTCTCAAAGGTCAATTTCTTGAACTTTAATCGCTAAATTTCTGTCCAAAAACGAATCATATCGATTTCCCCACATCTCAGTAACCTTTATATCAAATTTCAAGTCTGTAAAAATTGACAGAGTTATTGCGTACGGAAATGTACATATAAAGACACACAGGTACTTTCACTTTTATATTATATACAAGCATTTCAGCCCGGCGTTGCCCGGGTTTTTGGAGGTATATGTTAAGCAAAAATCTTTTAAGAAAAAACGGTAATTTTTTTAAAGTTTGACCCCTATTATGACCCCTTAACATTTATTGTTTGGGGCTCAAACCAAGTTATTAAGTTAGATCCATTTCCAAGGAACCGATATCTAAAATTCCAAGTGTTTAGACTCAAATTTGTAGGAGGAGTTTGATAGAGTTCTCAAAGGTCAAATCGTTGAACGTTTACCCCTTAATAGCAAAATGTCTGGCCGAAAACGTATCACAAGGTTTTCCTAAATCTCATTAACCTCTATATCAAATTTCGAGTCTGTAGACTGAAAATTGACAGAGTTATAGCGTAGGAAAATATACACAGACATAAAGACAGACAGACACACAGACACATTAACTTTTATAGATATACTAGCATTTTAGCTCGGCGTTTCCCGGGTCTTTGAAGGTGTGTGCTGAGCAAAAAAAAAAAAAAAAAAAAACAGTCAATTATTTTAACTTGTCCCCTATTATGACCCCTTAACATTTATTGTTTGGGCTCAAAACAAGTTAATAAGTTTGAACCACGTATAAGGAGCCGATATCTATAACTGCAAGTGTTCACACCCAAAATTGTCGGAGGAGTTTGGTAGAGTTCTCAAACGTCAACTCGTTTAACTTAGACCCGTTAACAGCAAAATGTCTGGCCGAAAAACGATCACATCGATTTCTCAAATCTCAGTACCCTGTATATAAAATTTCGAGTCTGTAGACTGAAAATTGACAGAGTTATTTCGAAGGGAAATGTACACGGACAGGCAGACATACAGACACACACACATAGACACACAGGCATGTTCACTTTTATAGATATATAGACTAGCATTCCAGCCCGGCGTTGCCCGGTTGTTTTGAGGTGTATGCTGAGCAAAAAAAAAGGGCAATTGTTTTTAACTTTGGCGCCTAGTATTACCCCTTAACATTTATTTTTTTGGGTTCAAAGCAAGTTAATGAGTTAGATATCTGTCCAAGGAACGTATATCTAAAATTCCAAGTGTTTATACCAAAAATTGTCGGAGTAGTTTGGTACAGTTCTCAAAAGGAAAATTGTTGAACGTTGACCCCTTTAACCGTGAAATTTCTGGTCGACAACCGGTCATATTGATTTTCCCAAATCTCAGTACCCAGTATATCAAATTTCGAGTCTGTAGACTTTAAATTGACAAAGTTATTGCGTAGGGAAATGTACACAGACAAACACACAGACACACAGACACGTTCACTTTTATACATATACAGATAGATAGAGAGACTACTAGGTTAAACAAAATATATACGTATACATAAATATATATGGAAACAATTTTTTGTTTACTGTAAAGATTTTACGCAAATATAAATCATGTAGAATATCTGCATGAATATAATTACACGTAATAGTTAACTAAAGAAAATCATCCCATTAGAAAACCGAAAAAATTTTTATTGATAAAAAAAAATATTGATAAAATATTGAAAAAAAAAAATTTGAACATGCCAATGAATAATAGACACTTTAAGCCTCTACCCCTTGAAAACACTTCAAATTAACTACGAAAATGCGATTTTTACATCTCCAACACATTTGAAAATAATTTCTGACGAGGACGCTTCACAGAACGTCTGAAACGCGTAAAAACGGTTTCAATGATTTAAAAACATTATTACAATGATCCAAACATAATTCTGAATGACAAACCTAGACACGGAATAATAAAACAATGTTAAAAAATACACATTGTTGGTTACTACCCCCTTATTTAAATGTACATCTTTCTTTCGTTGGAATTTCTTAACCCATATATATATATATATATATATATATATATATATATATATATATATATATATATATATATTTGAACAACATTGTTAAAGACCACATGAAACTTTTGTTTAGTGATATTTTTTTATATTTAAAATTGTTCTGATGGTGTTTTTGAGTATAGAGTAAAGGTAATAATAAATGTCTCATGGTTAAAGAAGAGACCGCAGAGGTCAATTGGCCCGGGTGTTTTGATGTGTATGCTAAGCAAAAAAAAAGGTCAATTTTTTAAAATTTGACCCCTATTATGACCCCTTAAAATTTATTGTTTTGGGCTCAAATCAAGTTATAAAATTAGATCCATGCCCAAGGAACATATATCTAAAATTTCAAGTGCGTAGACACAAAATTGTCGGAGGAGTTTGGTAGAGTTCTCAAAGGTCAAATCGTTAAACTTTGACCCCTGAATCGCCAAATTTTTCGACCAAAACCGATCACCTCGATTTTCCCAAATCTCAGTAACCTGTATATCAAATTTCGAGTCTGTAGACCGAAAATTGACAGAGTTATTGCGTAGGAAAATGTACACAGACACACAGACACCCAGATACACAGACACACACATAGACACTTTCACTTATATATATATATATATATATATATATATATATATATATATATATATATATATATATATATATAGACAGATATCGGCGTATTTTACGACCGGGCAATGTTGGGCGCACTGATAGATGTTCACAAAAGTAATCGTATACTTTCGACTTTAC
Organism: Euprymna scolopes; assembly: GCF_053919585.1. Classification (NCBI taxonomy): domain Eukaryota; kingdom Metazoa; phylum Mollusca; class Cephalopoda; order Sepiida; family Sepiolidae; genus Euprymna; species Euprymna scolopes. The sequence goes on from NC_136504.1 coordinate 111,523,470, forward strand.
ACGAATGTTCATAAATGATAGATACATTATGAGAAAGAGCGTGAAAGAGAGAGTGTGTGAGAGAGAGAGAGACAAAGAGAGAAAAAGTGAGGGAGCTAGTTCTGATTATAGATTTTCGAGATTGCTCGTAGGCATTTTGATACAAAACCTATGTAAGACCTGTTTTAAATATAAAAATATATTGTCATGAAAATTTGTTGAACCGGCCTAGCCCTTTCGAAGTCCATAAAGAACACACACACACACAGACAAAGTTCTTTATATATATATACTGAGATTTTTGTGTATGAATAATAGCATACTCTTTAGTGTTGTTGAATCGATAACAAAAGTGTATATCCATTCCGTCATGATACGCTTAGGTTTTCTGGGTTCTCTTATGTATTTTACGTTTGATTCGCGCATTAATGCTACCTTACAGAAAATCGATAACATTTCGAAATCACATGGCAGATGGTAAATTAACGCAATTATATATTGATGTGAGCTCATGCATATGCAAATGAGGATGATGTCAACAACGATGGAGGTGTTCGGAAACAAAAAGAAAACAATTAGACGCCATTTTACTTGCGCTGCTGTGACGAGTTGCGCTCCGATCGTCACCGCGTAGTAGTTTGGCGCGCTACGACATGTAGTAGTTAAGAGACACTTATATGCGTATATATAAAGACATACTGCTTCAATGTTGGATAGCAAGTTATGAAAATATATATGGCAATAAATCTACATATTGCCATATATCTTTTCGCAACTTACTACCTAGCTCTAGCTCTGTATTAAGCACTGTTAATGTAAATATTCACTCATAAAATTATATCTTCGTATATCACTTTATGTGATTAAATGAAGTAATCATAATATATATATACATATATATATACACACACAAACACATACGAACGCACACATACACACACACAAATATACATATATAAAGACTGAAGAGCCTTTATATATATATATATATATATATATATATATATTAGTATATTAAGGCAGTATTTTTTAAGCACGTTTCATTAAATAGCACTGATAACTCTTGCTTGTTTTTCTTGTAATCCTCCATTTCTCTCAGTCGGACCATTTTCCGAACGTTTTTTCGGAGTGAAAAAAGAAATTTCTCATAATCGCGAACGTTTTCGACCTCCATTGGTCATCCTCAGGCGAGTAATAAAAAATAAAAAATGAAATTGAAAAATGAAAGTAGCGAGATGAAATGAAAAGACGATTAAAAGATGATTAAAAGACGAATAAAATCGCTTAAAATCATTAAAATACTCAAAAGCACTTGAGCGTGCCCTCCGTCTCATTTGCAGTCTGGTTAATCGTGGGTTTATTAATATGGATTAACAATGCCTCAAAGATCGGGAGGCGCACCTCGCAATAGGAGTCAGTTAAAATGGCATTGTTATTTATTAATATGTATATATATATATATATATGTGTAAAGGTCCTTAAGTTTTTGACTGACTATAGATACCCACGAATGGGGGGGGGCTGTGCGTACAATTTTTGTGGCAGGTGGTGCACAATCTCCAACCACACCTTCCTGAATCGACATTGTTAAATACTAGTGGCAAGTAAAGTGTATGTACGTGACGACTGAAAACAAATGCCTAGATAAGCGGAGTGCAGATAGAATGCCTATAATTCCCTTAATGGTCACCCATCTGGTAATAACCGGGCTCACATTTTCTTCTCTTCGGTGATCTTGCAAGAACCGGTGTGTCAACGCGACTATGCCGTGTGTGTGTGTGTGTGTGTATATATATATATATATATATATATATATATATATATGTATATGTATATATATATGTATATATATATATATATATATATATATATATATATATATAACTACTTCATTTGCTCAAATAAATTAAATAAACGAAGGTATAAATTTATGCGTAAACTTTAAGTATTTACTTCAAAAGTGCTACATACGTAGGTAGAGCTAGTTAGCAATTTATAAAATATATACGGCGATTAAGCTTCACTGAATATTCCGCGTTTCATCCACTCCAGGATTCATCCGGCTTATGAGCATAAGATAGAATGCCTATAATTCCCTTAATGGTCACCCATCTGGTAATAACCGGGCTCACATTTTCTTCTCTTCGGTGATCTTGCAAGAACCGGTGTGTCAACGCGACTATGCCGTGTGTGTGTGTGTGTGTGTATATATATATATATATATATATGTATATATATATATATATATATATATATATATATATAACTACTTCATTTGCTCAAATAAATTAAATAAACGAAGGTATAAATTTATGCGTAAACTTTAAGTATTTACTTAAAAAGTGCTACATACGTAGGTAGAGCTAGTTAGCAATTTAAAAAATATATACGGCGATTAAGCTTCACTGAATATTCCGCGTTTCATCCACTCCAGGATTCATCCGGCTTATGAGCATAAGATAGAATGCCTATAATTCCCTTAATATTCACCCATCTGGTAATAACCGGGCTCACATTTTCTTCTCTTCGGTGATCTGGCGAGAACCGGTGTGTCAACGCGACTATGCCGTGTGTGTGTGTATATATATATATACATATATATATATATATGTATATATATATGTATATATATACATATATATATATATATATATATACACACACATATATCAGCAACCACTCTTACAAAAAAACGAATACACCTGTTAAATTATGCTGTATTATAATTGTTTTCAAATATTCTTATATTAAAATTAAACAAACATGATATATATAATATAGGTTCCATATTATATGTCCTTCAGCAAATTCGAAACAATAATTATACGTTGCATATATATATATATATGTATATATATACTTATGTGTGTGTGTCCGTGTTAGCGTTTGTGAGTGTGTACGAGTTCCATAATATATTTTAACGTGCCACATGCAGTCAATTAAACATCAAGAGAATGTTTTCACACTGTTCCAGGAAACACCTTATCAAATTAAATAGCGCGATTATATGAATGACGTCACAGGATACAATAATATTACGTTAATCATTTTAAAAGTTTTAAAGCTTTCACACGTAGTATTAACTGTAAGTTGTGTGTTGTGTTGGAGTTTGATACAGACAGCTTCGCGTATTTCATAAAGTTATATATATATATATATATGTGTGTGTGTGTGTGTGTGAATATATATATATATATATGTATATATATATATATATATATATATATATATATATATATACAGGGTGCCCCCCAAAAAAAGCTAAATGAAGGCCACCTAGAACATATACTGTAGAACAGAGAAAAAAAGGCCAAAGACCCTAGTATTTTGATGTGATGTTTTGAATATAATAAACTACTTATGACCAAAGTTTCATTTCATTCGGACAAAACACTAAGAAACGGGCCTTATTAGAGTTAAGGTCCGTTTCTTTTTTGGGTCACCCTGTATATATATATATATATATATATATATATATATATATATATATATATATATATATATATATATATATATATATGGGGGGTGTATTTGTGTGTATGTGTGTGTGTATTAGTGGTCAGAGGATTCGTATATTTTCCCCGATTCTAATACTAATATAGATTCTAATTGCGCTTTTTTTTAAATGAATCTCTGAATATTTAACAGCAGAGTTGTTTTTTTATTTACGTTCATATTAAAAGAACCTGTTACCTGCTTTCATATCTTCGAAAAGTAAGAATCCACTTGCGGTCAACGATCTATACTTTTTTATAGGTTTTTGTTTTACTTGTAATTAAAAATCAATAAATATCTGTGGTTTCATTATTACTACACTACCTTCAGTGGATGATTTTTCTTAAAGAAAAGGAAATAAAAACAGATAATTAAAGGAATTCGCTTTCAGCATCGGAAAATAGTGAACCTTTTTTCTGATTAAGTTATTCATATCAATATTATCGAAAATTTCGATTTTTCGAACTCCCAACTCCGATTCCTATGAATTGTTCCAACACTGACACACACACACACACACACACACACACACACACACACACACATTTATCTACCAATCTTCTATACTCCTATAAATTCGTTTTTTCTTTATTGTGTATTAATATTCATATTAAAACCGTCTTTTCTATTTATTTAAAAAGAAAATACAATTTTCTTATATATGGATTGTGGAATTGCATTAACTCGCAAAAGATCTAGCTAATTTGCATATTCTTTTAAGCATTAATTTTAATTAATTCCCTATAAGTTGCGTCGGTTTGCTAATGGGATAATCATCTTTAGTTAAATATTTCCCGCAATTATATTCATGCAGATATTCTACATGATTTATACTTGCATACTATTTGCGTAAAAAGTTTACAGTAAGCACAAAATTATTTCCATATATGCTACTGTATACGTATATATTTTTGTTTAATCTATCTATCTATCTATCTATCTATTTCTCTATCTATCTATAAAAGTGAACGTATCTGTGTGCCTGTGTGTCTTTCTGTGTACATTTTCATACGAAATAACTCACCCGATTTTAAGCTTACAGACTCGAAATTTGATATGCAGGGTACTGAGATTGGGAAAATCTATGTGATCGGTTTTCGGCCAGAAATTTGTCTGTTAAAAGGTCAAAGTTCAACGATTTGACCTTTGAAAACTCTACCGAACTCCTCCTACAATGTTGAGTTTTAACACTTGAAATTTTAGATATAGGTTCCTTGGATATGGACCTAACTTAATAACTTGATTTGAGCCAAAGTGGTCCTAATAAAGGTCAAATTTTAATAATAATTGGTCTTTTCGGTCTCTACCAAATTACTCAGACAATATCTGGTCTAAACATTTGAAATTTTACATAAAGGATATTCAGAGAGAGGGTAAGCTTTTTAATCGGTTTGGGTCGAAAATCTTTTGTTATCAATAGATAAATGTATGTATTTATGTATGTATGCTTTCGACAGAGGCGACGGATTTTACAAATATCAGTATAATTTTTAAGACAACACATATCATAAAAGTGGCTAAAAACATTAATACCTTTACCTTCAAGTGGGAACTTTTCTACTGGTCGGTCGCTTTTTTTCGCCGATATTTTTTAAAGTCATCCTCTACTTTCGATTGTCTAGCCTTAATTTAAACATAAGTCAATTCCTTCGCAGTACGGGTTCGAGCCTGCCTTCCTACTACACCTTTTTTTCTATTACTTTTACGTCCACTTATGGATTATGACATGTGCAAAAATGATGATGACATGTGCAAAAAATGATGATGACACGTGCAAAAATGGATGATCGCATGTGCTATGCAAGGCTTGAATACGAACGACGAGACTCAAGTTTAAAAATGAAAATGATTTTCGTCAATATGTTTTCCTTAATGAGTATATGCTGTCTAAATATATAAAATGTAAACAAAATAAGCACACACACACATACATAAGCACCCACACACACATCCACACGTGTGTGTGAGAGTATGTATGTGTGTGCAAATCGATCCTTTGTTCACATTTTTTTGCTGTTTTTCCTTTTGTTTTCTTTTCTTTTTCTTTTACCTTGTATTTTTGTTTCTCTGAGAATATTCATAGTGAGTAAAAAAAAAAAATTAAAAGGAAAAAGAAAAGGAAAAGTGAGAAAGGGCTGACTTATACAGAATATATATATAAATATATATATGTGTGTATATATATATATACACACATATACATATTTATATATATATACATATATATATATATATATATATATATATATATATATATATATGAGCAAACAGTTAATAAAATATGTTAAAAAACACTTTGAAATGAGTTAAAACATATTTAATCATGAAAGGAAACACTAGATAAATGGATAGTCCTTAATCCGCGGAGTTTCGAAGAAATACTTTCCTTCTCATCAGAGAGTAGGAATCAGCAAAATGCGGGATCGGATTTTGCATGCAGAAGTATTTGATGAAACAACAAGTAAGTCAAAGATCTTACTTGAATAATAAAGTTAAGCAGAGGGAATATGGTAAAGAAAAAGGTGATTACACATGAATGGATAGTCTGGTGGAAGATAAAAAATCCAGTGACGATAAAATCCAAATGTAAAACTTCAAAAAAGTTAAAAGAATTTCCATTTGTACAAGGAAAATCCAAGAAAATCCCGTAATTGGAAAAAGATGGTCCATAATAATCCAAAGGCAGAAATCCATGGAATAATTCACAAACATGTGTACAAGGAAAAAAAATAATATTAATAAAAGAAAAATAAGATGTGCTTTTCACTCTACTTCCGCGGCATAACTATAAATAAAATATATATATATATATATATATATATATATATATATATATATATATATAAAGCTGGACGTCTGTGTGTGTGTAACTGGTAACGAATAGGCTCCTATATGGTTGACTATTATAGAGAACTGATCACATATAATGATAGATGTATCGAGACACAGGACTGGGTATGTTTGATCTGGCATAATGATGATTCATTGAAATTGTTGGGTCTGCGTACCCGCCTGGTCCACAAAATATGGAAATAAAAAAATTTATATAAGAAAAGACGTTTACAAGTGTTTTTTATATAGATGCATATAATAATACTTTGATAAGTATATTTTAACTTAAATAGAGATGGTATAAGAAAATTGTGGGGTCCGCGTTCGCACCAGGCCTCCATAGAATGGAAATAGGCACACACTTTAATAAACACTTTTCATATCTATCTGCGTAAGTATACTTTGATAATTATGTTTCAGTTTGAAGAAATGTGGTATAATACAATTATGGGGTGTTCGTTCGTGCCTTTACCTCCATAGAATGGAAATATGCCACAAAGTTTAACAAGATTTTTTAATATAGATCCACAGAATATTGTGAACAGGGTTTATCTATTTCATTTTTACTTTCATCATATTTTGCTTTGGTTTTGATGCCCCCAAATTCGAAGCTATCTCTTTACAACCCTTCGTTTCATAACCTATCATACTTTCATAAATCAGAGCCCATTTTCTATAGGCTGTTTTTGAACCCAGTCAACGAGGGTACTTTTGCTAGTATATATATATATATATATATATATATATATATATATATATATATATATATATATATATATATATATAACAAGAGAGAGAAAGGGGGAGAGAGAAAGAGAGAGAGAAAGAAAGAGAATATGAAATTGATTGTGTATTTCCTGCATCGTAATTAGTTTATAGTTAAAATAATTAATCAGTTATTATAGCTAAAATAACTAATCGTTTATCATAACAGTTCACATAATTTTTTTCAATAAGAAATATTGAAATATTAAAAGGCATATTTTTTAAATATACATGTATTTATAATATACAGAGTGTCCGTAAAGTTACTATACAGTCTTATTGTTTTATTGTATTATATTTGTATTAATAGTTAATATTTAATATTTTTTTACAGGTTTATTTAATCAAGCATATATCTAGTAACTTTACAGACACCCTGTATATATTTGACTGTTGCACTCTATATACACAAAACAATATAGATGCACTTGTATAAAAACAAAACAATACAGTATGGCCTACTATAAACACAAAACAAAGTATTACAAATATGGTCTCTGGTTGTGTAATTTATATATGTGTTTGTGATGATTCAACAATCGCTTATATCACATATTTTGTATGTTCGATCCCCGGCTGGGGAAAGGTGGTATATGTTAGCCGCACTGATCAGCGAAACAATACTGTATGTGGATGCCAATTAAATCTCCCTTTTTTGGGTTGAGCAATTTGTAATTATATTGCCACCCGGCGCGTATTTAAGCTATTAAACCAAATCCACTATTAATTTGTTTGTAAACAAGCTGATGGTTAGAGCACTGTTGCGAGTGGTGAGTGTGGATTTAATACACATTTAAGGAGAAATATTTACGGCACTGATTCGTAGCCTGTTGGTGAGGGCTGCCGACTGTCAATGCGGCGGTTGTAGGTTCGATCCTCGGCTGGGGAAAGGTGTATATCTAGCCGCACTGCTGAGTACTGTATGTGGGTGACTATATATATATATATATATATATATATATATATATAAGTGAAAGTGTCTCTGTGTGTGTAGTGTTCACTATTAAACTGCTCCGTCAATTTTCAGTCTACAGAAGGAGTATTGAGATTGGGGAAAATCTTTACTTTGGTTTCGGCTAGTAAGTAAGCTGGTAAAGAGTGAAAATTTAACGATTTGACCTTTGAAATCTCTACCAAACTCCTTCACCAATTTTGAGTCTAAACATTTGAAGATTTGTGTGTAGATTACTGGGACATGGGTCCAAATTTTTAATTAATCCCAAAACACTAATTGTAAGAAAATGTCAAAACTGGGATCAATGATAAAAAATTAACCTCTGCTTTCTCTACCATATTACTCCGCCATTTTTCGTCTAAAAATTTGCAATTTTACATAAAGTGTATTCAGACACAGCGAAAGCTTTTCAGTCAGGTTTGGCCAAAAATGTGACTATCATGGAGTCACTGTTCAAAGGATTTGACATTGGCGGTCTCTAGCAACCAATTAAGCCATTTTTTAATCTAAATATTTGAAATGTTATATGAAAGGTATTCAGACATGCAGCAAGTTATTTAATCTTTAGGCGATAATTTGGCTGCCAGGTGGTCAAAGTTGAAAGTCTCTTTGAAGTCTCTACCTAACTACTCCGCCAATGTTGGGTTTAAACACTTGAAATTTTGGATTTAGGTTACCTGAAAATGAGTCAAACTTTATATATATATATATATATATATATATATATATATATATATGTGTGTGTGTGTGTGTGTGTGCACTTAAAGTTATGAACAGTACATGGTTTCCAGAGGTTGAAACCCAATTACAGGAGACGAAACCGGATATATTATTTCTAAGTGAAACTGGAATAGGGCCGACTACTTCCCTAGATGAGTTCATAATTAACGGATACTCTAATTTAACAGCTAAATCTGACACCCAAGATCGCCATGGGCATGGAATATGTGCCTACATTAAGGATGGCTTCCCGTGTGGCAGGGATATCTCTAGAGAAGATCCTAATTTACCCTATAGGTGCCTCAAGGTTGCATTGCTTACACCACTGCATTTATATTTGCCCTCTATAGGCCCCACAACAGCGGAGTTACTATTTTTAAGAGCATACCTGAGAAAATAGACAACATACTGTCTTCACATACCTCGGCTAACATCCACATCTGTGGTGACTTCAACGTCCATAACGTGGAATGGCTGACCCATTCAAATAAGACGGATGATGAAGGGAGGTTTTGTCATGATTTTGCCATTGCTTATGACCTCACTCAGATTGTTCGCGAACCCACCCGTGTGCCCGGTACACCCGGTCAATATGCAAGCCTCCTAGACCTTTTTCAATCAACTTCCCCTGAGCTATGTTCATGTTCCGTTTATTCTCCTCTAGGATTCTCCGAACAATCCGTCGTATCAGTTAAGATAAAAACGAAATGTAAGAAGCCCCCAGACGTACCTCTCCACCGTACTGTATACCGATACTCTATGGCTGACTGGGATAACTTCCGTGCATTCATATCTGATTTACCTCTGCATTCCATGTTTAAAAAGGAAGTGTCCTCTATAGTATCAGATCTGACCGAATGGTTAATTGTAGGCATAGACCAATTCATACCATCTAAAAAATTCAAACAAAAACCTAACAACCAGCCATGGTTCTCCCCAGAATGTGCTGCTGCTATCGCGCACAGAAATCACTTTTTCCATAGCTACCAACGTAATAGATGCACTGAGGCTAAAGCTGCTTTCAGGACTGCCAGCAACCACTGTAAAAGAGCAATAAAAAATGCAAGAGAGCTATATGCCCAGTCTGTTAAATCCAAGGTAGCTGATCAGCGGCTTGGTTTCCCCCAGTTTTGGCAAATGACAAATAGGATCCTGAACAAAAGTGTGCGTTCTATCCCAACCATTATCAATGGACCAGAGGTCATCTCGTCAGCGTAAGACAAGGCCAAACTATTTGCAAAGAAATTTGCAGCTAATTCTACCCTATGCGACGAAGGCCATCAACTCCCCATATTTCCTCCTATAACACAGAACAAGCTAGGTAACATACAAATATCCGTGCATGAGGTCGGCAAACTAATCAAGAACCTAGATTCCAGTAAAGCAACTGGCCCTGATGGCATCCCAATTATAGTGTTAAAAAAGCTTCAACCAGAACTTGCTCCCATACTTACGAAACTATTTAAGCGCTGCCTTAAGGAGAAGTGCTTTCCGACTCCCTGGAAGACCTCATCAGTTTGCCCTGTATTTAAGAATTCAGGTGATTAGTCATCTCCATCTCAGTACAGACCAATAAGTCTCCTGTGTGTTATGAGTATGTTGCTGGAATCCATATTAAATAGAGAAATAGTCAACTACCTCAGCAGGAATAACCTTCTTAGTGACACACAATATGGTTTCCGTTCTGCAAGATCTACCGCAGATGTGCTGACGGTTATATCCCACAGGATTAATGAATCTCTTGACAAAGGCTTCCTTTTTAGAGCAATTGCTCTTGACATATCAAAGGCCTTCGACAAGGTATGGCATAAGGGTCTACTTCACAAGATTTCCAGCTACGGTATAACTAGAAATGTTTTCTCAATCATTAAATCATTTCTCTCCGATAGGCTCATAAGAGTAGTGGTAGATGGACAAAAATCGGAGGCCTGCAATATAAATCTTGGGCCCAACTCTCTTCCTGATCTACATCAATGACCTCCCTAAACACATACTTAAATCATTCGTTGACATCTATGCTGATGACACGACCATCTACGGCAACACATCAAAGGCTGTAAATGACAAAGTTCTCTCTGATTCTCTCTCCTCTGATCTCGAGCGCGTGGTTCAGTGGGGGAAGATGTGGCTGGTTACCTTTAATGCATCCCAAACCACACTCCTATCCTTACATCATCAACGCTCTGATCCCCAGCTGGCATCAATTGTGATGGATGGCTCTCGTCTGGGTGAGGCCCCGTGTTTTGACAAGCTTCTGGGTTTGAACTTTACTCCTGATCTGAAATGGAACACGTACATCAAGTATGTTGCCAAGGTCGCTGGAAAGATGGTGGGATCCTTCTACCGCTCCAGAAGATATCTCACTACTAATGCAATTCTCTATATATAAAAAAGCCAAGTACGCCCAAGGATGGAATACTGTTGCCATATCTGGACAGGAGCTGTTAAAAACAGCCCATCCTGCCTTGACAGAGTACAAAATAGACTTCGTGGCTTAGTGGGGGATGCCCTTTTCTCTACCCTGCAATCTCTCTCCCACAGAAGAGACGTTGCGAGCCTATCCTTGTTTTATCGTTAATACCATGGCAGGTGCTCGTCTGAACTCCAATATCTGGCCCCCCTCGCCAATCTTTCACGAAAAACACCAGTCTAGCTGAATCCACTGTGAAAAATTTGCCCCACTCTATATCTGTGCCTAAATCAAAACGTGGATTCCATGAACAAAGCTTCTTTCTTAGAACTGCACGCCTGTGGAACTCTGTTCCGTTATCCTGCTTCCCTCCGGACTACAACTTGGATGTCTTCAAATCCAATGTTAACAAATTCCTAATGAACCGCCTCCTTAAGTAAACACTTCATCAAATCTCCACACTAACGTAATGTACTTGCAATAACCCTTATCCCTGAGTGGCTTCCGGGCCTTGATAAGTGGTGATGACTGTGTAAAAAAATATATATATATGCGTGGTTGGGGGCGTGTATATATATGTGTTTGTATATATGTATATATATATGTATATACATAGGTATATATATATATATATATGTATATATGAGTGTATGCGTGTGCTTATGAAAAAATGTTTTTTTTTTATACTAATTTATTAATTTATGAAGCTTGATGTAACTACAGAGCATACAGAAGTGACAAAAGTCTATATTACACATTTTTAGGCGTTGCCCATTGTCCTGTTTACTTGTTAAGTCTGTTGAATTGAGAATTTCAATATACTTAAAGAAAAAAAAAACAGTAAGATTATCAACATAGTGAAATTTGGAATATAGAGTTTTGTAATAAATTCATATACATGCATATATATATATATATGCATATATTTATATATATATATATATATATATATATATATTTCTGATATATATATATATGATGGATGCATGTACTAATATATGTATACAGAGAGATTTTTTCATATATATATATATATATATATTAGTACATGCATACATCATCAATTATCTACAAACGTGTTTCGCCATACCACAGGTTATGTGACTGCTCTAGGACTCGAACTTCCAACCATATGTCCTATAACTGCGTTGATATGTGTACGCTACAATGCCTCTGTTCAAATTAGATGCTAATTTATCTCATTAAAATTTCGATGTTTTGTTGCCCATTTGTATGTTAACGATACATACAAACATAAAAATTTGTATGCCAACAATAAATACAAACATAAACATTTGTATGCCAACAATAAATACAAACATAAAAATTTGTATGTCAACGATGCATACAAACATAAACATTTGTATGTCAACGATACATACAAACATAAACATGTGTATGTCAACGATGCATACAAACATAAACATGTGTATGTCAACGATGCATACAAACATAAACATTTGTATGTCAACGATACATACAAACATAAACATTGGTATGTCAACGATACATACAAACATAAACATTTGTATGTCAACGATACATACAAACATAAACATGTGTATGTCAACGATGCATACAAACATAAACATTTGTATGTCAACGATGCATACAAACATAAACATTTGTATGTCAACGATACATACAAACATAAACATTGGTATGTCAACGATACATACAAACATAAACATTTGTATGTCAACGATACATACAAACATAAACATGTGTATGTCAACGATACATACAAACATAAACATTGGTATGTCAACGATACATACAAACATAAACATACAATAGTAGTTCGATGTTACTATTATTTTACTCCGTTGATAAGGGGTGTGTAATAATTACTTAAACGATACATCTAACCGAACATCTACGTACAAACTCCATAGTTGAAATCTGGAAGTATTATGGCTCTAACTTACTTTTAGCACCTTTTTTGCGACCGCTTTGTTATTGTACCGACTACCGGCAACCGCTGCTTCTAAATCCAAATGTGACATTGGCCTTTAATATGATCGGACAGCGTCACCGCAATGGGCGGGCAATCGTAATGAGAGTACTTAAGATGGCGGAGGGATAATTGTTCCCAGTTCGCTCGCTTAGATCGGCACTAAGTGGCTCACCTCACAAGGGGGAATCTTGCGTTGCGCTGAACAGAGGCGAAAGGAAAAAGTCGACATTCACTTTTGGCTGAGAAGTCTCAAGAGAAACGTCAATAGCACGGGCTTTCGTTTTGGCCTCGCGGCTTGTTCGACGAAGAAGTCCATTGAGAAAACGGAACTTTTGACTTGGTTATTTTAAAAACAGTTCTCAAGATCCGGTGTGCATGAGCGGCAGAAAGAATCAGATTGAGAGAATGTGATATAGATAGAAAGAATGGGCCTGACTTAGAAAGAGAGAAAGATAGAAAGAAAGATCAAAAGAAAAAGTTTGAATACATTCTAAAAGTTTTTTTTTAATTTTTATTTACCTATTTTTTTTTTTTTTTTGCTAAAAGAAAGAGATTATATCTTTATGCCTGGTGTTTCCATGATTTATGTCAAGACATTTTCAAACACACATAGACACACACAGGCACTAGTGCAAATTAGTCTATGTGTGTGAGTTCGTTTCTTATAGACTCCGAAACGGCTGAACAGATTTTCTTTTAAATTTACATAACTATAGTTTATAATTCTGGGAGTGATCTTAGTTATGTTTTTTTCTCAGTATACACACGTTAATTACCGATAATCGATAATCGAAACCGGTATTATATTCTATCATCGGTAAAGCCATTATTTCTTTTTCCTTGCTTAGCAATAATGGCAGAACAACGGGCTGTGAAAATTCTACTGTGGGTAAGTTGATAGCGTGTGTTTCCCCCCCTTTTTTGCATGACTTAAAAATCTGTGTGATTTTTTTCTTTCCTTTTTATTTTGCATTACATGGTTTATAGGTTTAAAAACCGCACATAAATTTCTTAATTTTCTTTCTTTGATACTGGAAAAATGGTTTACATAAAACTAGTCTGGATGCCTGGCGTTACTGGAGGTGGAGGTTTGTGTTGAGCAAAATTAAAAAAAAAAAGGTTGTAGTTGGCAGGAAGGCTCGTACCGCGCAGGAGGAAAAGAACGTGAAAAACAAAACGTGACGTGTTTACTGTTGTGCGCATCGCCAAACCGGAAGTGAGTAAGGTTTAAATTAAGGCTAGACAATCGAAGAGAGGGAATGACTTTCGAAATTATCTGCGAAAAAAGCGCCCCCACCCTGTAGAAAATGGCCAGTGTAGGGTGACGAAATATATACTTTTGCCATATTTATCGATATTTGTCGTCCGGTGCAAATCCGACGCCTCTGTCGAAACGTTTAGGAAGATATACGAACATACATACAACCCAGTCGAAAAAACGCTTTGCCGCACATTAAAAAAATGTGCACTCACATTTTGCCTTTTATATATATAGATAACTAGCATTTCAGCCCGGCGTTGCCCGGGTGTTTGGAGGTGTATGCTGAGCAAAAAAAAAAAAAAGAGTAATTTTTTTTTTAATTTGACCCATATTATGACCCCTTAAAATTAATAGTTTCGGGCTCAAATCACTTTATTGAATTAGATCCAGGTTCAAGGAACCTATATCTAAAATTTCAAGTGTCTAGACCCTAAATTGTCGGAGGAGTTTGGTAGAGTTCTTAAAGGTCAAATCGTTGAAATTTGACCCTTAACAGCCAAATTTCTGGCTGACACCCGTCACATCGATTTTCCCAAATCTCAGTACCCGGTATTTCAAATTTCGAGTCTATAGACTAAAAATTGACAGAGTTATTGCGTAGGGAAATGTACACAGACAGACAGACAGACAGACACTTCACTTTTATAGATATATAGATTTTATAAAAGAAACAATAGATTCTCTAGAGTGCAATGTAGAATAACATATAATTTGGACTAAGTTACTGCATGGGGGCAGGTGAGGCTTTCTCCCAGACGATTTTATCGGATTTCGATGACAATAAAACATTGGATGTGAAATATTTGTTGATCATCATTCAGTCCCGGGCAACGTCGGGTCTCCCTGCTAGTATTTAAGGAGCTTTGTCTGGGTGTCTATGAGTTTTTTTCCATATGGACTCAAAAACGCCTGCGAAGATTTTTATGAAATTTCACACGAAGGTACTTTACGTGCTTGGCAGTGTTTTAAGATAACATTTGTGTCGGAATGTATTTGATAAGTATAGATAATCGAAGTAATTCGATACTAGAAATAACAGGCGATTTTGACTGAATTAAACATCTTACACAGCCTAACATCGCAAGTGCATTTGAGAAGTTGTATTACAAGACAAGCCGAAGGGCAACACATAAAATCAACAGTAGGTTGTTAATATGACAGCGGAGTGTTCGAAACGAGTGTTTCTGTGTAGAACACAATTTCTGTAATAATACTTTTTCTGTAATAATACTTTTTCATTTGAAACTTACATTCAAGCAATTATAACCGCGCAAACAGTGAAACCAGGCATATACAATCAACAGTAGGTTCTTGGATTTGGCAAGGTGGGTCTGAAATGAATGTTTCTTTTTAGAGCACAATTGAAGCATAGTACTTGACGTTTGCATTTTAAACTTTAATTCTAGTTCAAATAATTTGATAAAGTCAACAGTAAGTTCTCTACAGTGCAATTTAGACTAAAATTTATTATGAACTTAATCACTATAAGAAGTATATGCAACTTCCTACGAATTCATCGCGATGGGTCGCAATTAGAGTAGATACTCAATTGATTTTAGTGAAAAATGTGCTATTTCGTCGATTCTGATGACAATAAAAATATTGGAGTGTGAAACATTCGTTTCTCATTATTTAATCCCTGGCAAAGTCAGATCACCCTGCTTGTATATATATATATATATATATATATATATATATATATATATATATATATATATATATATTAAAAAGACAATCCTGGCCTGAACCCAAAAACCTTTGAAGAAGATGCTGCGGATAGAAAATTGTGGAGGGAAAAATGTTTTGCGGGCATTAACACATACATTGACACACGGCTATCGAATCAAACAAATCTTCTTAGAGCAAGAATAGGAACAGCACCTTCCCAGCCTATATCCTGTGAGTCGTGCGGCTTGGTTTGTGGGAGAAGAGCTTGCCTCGTGTCACACATGCGGCACAAGCATTGAAGGCAGTGTGAAACAGAGCGAATTGTTGGCCCTCATGCGTCGAACACAGCGGGAGAGTCCATTATTAAAATTACCACTATTACAGGTTTTCGACGGTGTTTAAAACGAAAAAGGGAAACGTTTAAAATCCCAGGAAACGAGTAGATTTCAAGATATGAGGACCGCATAGAATCACACGCGGCGGATCACTTTTCTATGATAATTTCACGTAAAATGAACACCCACTTTATAGCCACAGTTTCGGGGAGGGGGTCTGTTATTGTTTTCTAGAGGTAGTGTTTATTTGGTGATTGTGCCCTGGCAGACTAAAATAAAACCTTCAGTTTTCCGGTGTGCTTTTAAAGTTTTTCCATATAATTATTTTCCGGGTATTAAGCAATGTTATTCACGTAGTTCTAAGTAGTAACCATTATTGTACGCGCAAGCGCGTTTAATACCCGAAAAATATAGAAAACAAGTTCTACGCTAGGTGTTGTTTTTTTTTTTTACCAGACCACAACAAACAGCACCCCTAAACGGTGACCATATTGTGGGTGCTAATTTTAGGTCTAAATCATGTAGAAATGTTTTTGGAAATAATAATTTTTCATCTCTTAAGAAATACTTTTTTTCCTGGAATTTTTAAACCTTATTTTATTTTACGCATCCTCGAAAACCATTAATAGTGGTAGTTTAAAAGGATTTTAAGAGGATGGAAGATACGGCACCTTTACCAATGTTTCATCATAGTTATTTGCTTTCATTGCTTTGCATAAAAATTATGAAAAATCTGATAATTTCCTTAAAGTTCTTGCCTTGAAAGAGGAGAGACTAAAACTAACTGCTATGGTTTGAAATGATCTGAAATAACAGCTAGAGGAGACTTGATTCCAAATGTTCTCATACGTTATATATTCCCGCTTTCGCTTTCCATACGTTAAGTAAATGTCACAGTGTAGAAGGACTATTCACTACAGGAGATATTCACAATCGTATTTTATTTAAAAAGAGTGGAGATATAACATATGAAAAATATTTAGAATTTATTTCAGATAACTTGAAATCATAGCAGCAAGTTTAGTTACCGCTTCATCAAGGCCAGAGGCTTTTGGAATGTATATATATATATATTTAATTATTATAGTAAAAAAATAATTATGACAGCCCCTTTAAGAAATACGTTTCTTATCGTTGAGCACTTTCTGTTGAATTAAAAAGTCGGTCAATTTAGCTCTTATGCGTAGATCATCGTATAACGATTTGATCACTGTCTGTCTAACGTAATGAACATTTAAATTAAAATGTTTAAAATTCAACGCTATTTCACATGATTAATGGTAGCCGAATGGATACGGCCTCCGCTAATCGAGCCAGAGATGTCTCGTGTCGCGGGGTTCGAATCGTTCGACTGGTAGTAATCGTGACACCCTGCACTGAAGAATCCCGAAAGGATGAAACACTAGTGTCTGTAGGTATTTAATTATTATAGTAAAAAAATAATTATATATATATATATATAGATGTGTGTGTGGAGGGGTGTGCGTGTGTATTTACTTCATTTAATGATATACACTAATGCAGGAAGATCTAATTTTATGCGTAAATTTTGCAGTATTTACTTCAACAGTGCTCAATATATGGTAGAGCTAGGTAATATGTCATAAAACATATATCTGGCAATGAAGCTACAGAAAATAGTCCGCGAAAATACATATTTTAACTTACTATATATATATATATGCATATATATATATATATATATATATATATATATATATATATATATATATATAAGTATGATTAGAAATATTAGTCATGCCATAAATATTTTTAGGTAATACACAAATAAAAAACGATAGACACACATATCTGCCAATTACATTATATATATATATATATATATATATATATATATATATATATATATATAGGAGCAAACAGTTAATAAAACATGTTACAAACACTTTGAAAAAGAGTTAAAACATACTTAATTTGAAAAGGAAACATTTGATAAGTGAATAGTCCTTAATCCGGGGAGTTTCGAAGAAATACTTTCCTTCTCATCAGATGGTAGGAATTAGCAAAATGCGGGATCGGATTTGGCATACAAAAATATTTGATGAAACAACAAGTAAGTCAAAGATCTTACTTGATAACAAAAAAAGTGGAGCAGAGGGAATATGGGGAAGAAAAAGGTTATTACACGTGAATGCATGATCTGGTGAAAGATAAATAATCCAATGACGATCCCGCATTTTGTTAATTCCTACCCTCTGATTAGAAGGAAAGTATTTCTTCGAAACTCGGCGAATTAAGGACTATCCACTTATCAAGTGTTTCCTTTTCAAATTAAATATGTTTTTAACACTTTTTCAAAGTGGTTTTAACATGTTTTATTAACTGTTTGCTCGTATTATATGCTCTATCTCCTATTTGGTTTTATCGAGCTTTTACATCTGGCTGAGATAACTTTATAAATATTAATTCGTTAATATTTACAATATACTTTAGTTTTACCATCTTTGATCATTTTGGTAGATTTAATTGTAATTTTTATTTTATATATATATATATATATATATATATATATATATATATATATATATATATATATATATATATATATATACATGATTTTCAGAATGTGAGAGATTATATATAATACATTCCACAACCTAACAACGTTGTTTGGCTGTGGAATTTATATATATATATATATATATATATATATATATATATATATATGTATATATATATATATATATATATGTATATATATATATATATATATATATATATATATATATATACTGTAAGGTCTGACGAGACTGCTGAGAGTTGGTTTAGAGTATTATCACTAATGGTCTATATTATGTTGTTGAATTATACATTCTCTCTCTAATACACAAAGACACACTTACACAGACATATATGTATATGCATACATACATACATACATACATACATATATGTATATATATAATTTCTGAGAACTAAATTTTATATATATTCAAGACAACGATAAATAATTATGTGAATATTTGAAGCGAAACTAGGATGCATTGTCAAGGTACTGTCCATTCCGAAGTCGTTCTTGGCCACAGGACATGGTACACGAACATGTAGAAACGTTTAAATAATATAGAATAATCATCGTAGACAAGGTAATTGTGACTGACACGATTCAATGCTCGTTGTGAAACGGCATCCCCTCTTAATTCGGAAGAAGAAGACCAAATCAGTTTCGAGTGAATTGCAAGCAAGAAGATAGAATATTCATAGGTAACCTCAGCTCCGAACGGGGGCGTTTATTCCACGAGATTTCACATTGGTAACATTAACCGCACGACGCTATTTAATTCGCTCTTTGACTTCGAAAGGTTTCTTTAGCATTGTGTACGTCTACGTGCTGTGTTGGGTTAACGATACCTTCATATTAAAAACGGATCGATATTATTCTCTAGAGTAGTTCAACACAGTCACGTGTTTTTCCTCGGCTTGAACTCATGATCAAATGTTAGTTGTTTCTTCTTTTATAGAATTACCATATTTTAAGGCTAAAAGCAATTAAAGGATAAGCCTTGATGATGTGGATTAATTTTTTATTTGGGGATTACCCATCTCTACTATTATATAAAAGTCACTTTGTTTGTGTATGCTTGCTTATTTTTCCTTATAGTTTCCGAAACTGCTGAGTATTATTTCAAATTTCAAAACAAAGCTAATTTATGTTTAGCCGTTGAAATAAGTATAAACACTGAAATTATTCGATTTTAGAATAATCTTTCTTTCTCATGGATAAAAATAATTTTTGCAGCGGTATATTTTACGTTACACCGACCAAAAGAGATAATAAAATGTCAGCAACTCATTTCTTCTTTAATAAAAAAGTTATTAATGTAATCTGGATATATAGCTCAGTGGTAGAGTATCTAACCATTTTATATACTTTTTCTTATCAATGAGTTCAATTTCCGATAAGAGAAAACAACCATTTAAAATCGCCGCAAATCATTCATTTCTACTTTTGCATATTTTAAAACTAAAAATTAATCAGAATTGACATTTCCAGGGCATTCATCGTCACGCCCAACTATCAACTGGCATGATATTGTAAACAAACATAGACGAAATTTGATGTACGACATTATCATTATTATTTATTAAGTTATTTGTTTATTTATTTTGAAAACTAGTCCATCGGGCAAATTATTGCTCGTAATATATAATATTCAAAAGAGGATAGATTCTATTCTAACACACAATCTGCAGGAACTAAAATTTCATGTATAACCGTATTTTACAGCTAGTCAACGCCGGGTATCATGCTAGTACTAAAATAATATTTTGTTTCTGAATTTTTAAGATAAAAAAAAGATTTTTTTTCTGTTATTAGGATTCCTTAGATTTCGGTTCTCATCTACCTGAAATTTTAAAATGATTCGGTCAGTGTAACCTCCGACCTTCTCTAGGTGGATTTTGTCAAATTCGACGATCATTCTGTCGAACTTGGCAATCTATACAAATTTTCGAACAAAATTCTTTATTTAATCCACGGAGCAAACATGTACTCGTCCTGCCACTCATGATAGTAGAAGTCGCAACAAAGGACCAATACCCTACTTGGTAAAATCCATTTGTACCTTGCGGGTTTCTTAGCGTTAAAGACCTTTTCCTCAGAACGGACGACAGTCAAAATACAATTAGGAATTATTTCGGGATTGTGTTTGACGGACTGTGAGTATGCTACAACCTTTCCGTTCCGTTTGTACTTCTCTGCAGATTTCTGTGTCCAATAAACTTAGTTCGACAGAAAGCATTATGTGTTCAATAAGATACATCTGAAAAAGCTCGGAGGTTACATCGACCGAAACGTTGAAAGAATAATAATCAAGGTCATGACAATAATTTAACGAATTAAAATTAGTCGTTTTTTGTTTTGTTTTTTTTACTTGGCGAGGCGGCACCGCTTATAAAAGCCTGACGGCTATACTAGAATAAGGGTTACATGTTAAGTAGATAGTAAAACCACCTGATCAGTTATGGTTGAACTTGAAAAGTGCTCGATGATGTCAGAAAACGGCTTGACAGAAACTTATTCACATTGGATTTGAATATGATCATGTTATAGTTAGCCGGGAAACAACCCTGCAGTATTGTGTTCAACAGATGGAGATATATAGGAAAGAAGCTCTGCTCTTGGACTTTTCGTTTAGTTCGACTTACAGATAAAGACTGAAATAAATTGTTGGCGGTTTTTGTAGCTAAACAAACACTTGCTACGAAGGTTTTACAGGTAGAACCCATACGAATAAGAACGATTAATCGGTACTCTTGCATAATTTGACCCGGATTCTCTGGAATTCTCGTCAAGCATGGATCAACCAATGAGGATATTTCCTTAGGAATCTTTACTTCAGTCGACTGCTGAACGGCCATCGACAGCAAAGAGGGAGGAGATAGAGTAGAGTAAATAGAAGGAAGCTCCCCAGTCGAGTAGCTTTCGGAAATGTTATTTATGATAAAGACAAAATGGTTGTTTCCAAATTTTTGTCTCCATATAAATTCAAGAAAAAGGGTACCTAGAAGCTCTCGGTTGGTCCCGCATTTTTGCTTGTTCCGCTGTTTTGCTCCCTTTTCCATCACCTTGACGTGGTTTATGGCTGTCTTCGTCGCGGCGTCGACAAAATGCATACTATGATTCATTTTCAGTAGGTGGAATCCTTCTCCTTCTACTTTATTATAGCCCTTCGACAGTTGGATACGACTGTAGTCCCTGGCAGAATGTATTTGTTTATTTTTGGAAGAAGGGTTTCGGCGTTACGATTTGATACGGTCACTAAAAACTCCTCCTTGTCGGTGATTACATAAAAAATCGTTTTGGCTTCATCTGATGATTGCCAAACTAAACCGATCAGTGCTTGAGGGGAGGGGAATTCCCGAGAATCCGAGTCAAATTATGAAAGAGTACCGATTAATCTATAAATACATTTTTTTAACTATTAAACTGAAACTTTTGTTGAGTTGCCAGGTGATCCAGGGAAGACAGGCATTCTATGAGTTGCTCTCACACAGGTCTATGCCAAGTATGAATGCGAGACTGTCCACAAATGTCTATTTGAGTACATCGGGCCTTGATAAGTGGTGACCCCCATGTAAAAAAAATAATAATCTGATCTCTGTAAGAGGATACCAGTCAAAGGATGTAATACAATAGAAAATAGCTGTTTATTGCCGTAAATTAAAAGCAATACATAATTTTATAGATCAACTGTGTTGGCTTTTACTCGCTGTCAGAATGTATATATCGTAGACCAGTGGCAAAAGTAGATTTTGCAACTATATAAGAATTTATGAATATAAAACTGAGTGCACGTAGTATTTCTTTTAGAAATCCAGAGGTCATAACATTCCGTATGAAATTGATAGAATAAGATTGTAGCTTATTACCACAATTAAGTCACTTTCTTTAACCCATTAAGTCCTATAATACCAATTTGTTTTTAGTATAGAGTTGAATATTTGAATGATTATAAAGCACAAATTGAAAGAAAAGTTCATTTGGCTTATAATGAAAGCCAAATATCGACCCGTATTAATATGAAACTTGGTACCCGTGATATATTTTTAGAATTCTAGAGGCTATAAATTCAAGATAAAATTGACACGTCATGGTAAGATAGGAAATCAGTTCACGCAAACAGTTTTATTGTAGTGTTGGCAATACGTTAGTGACTTATCATTGAAAAACTCATTTGTATGAATTCATACATTTCGATTTCACAATAATTTTTAAGTGGGTTTCAGAAACTCTCAAGCAGTTGATGAAAATACATCGATCCATCATTTCCTCAATAAAGTAATCAGTATATATATATATATATATATATATATATATATATATATATATATATATATATATATATATATATATATATATATATATATATATATATATATAAACACAACAATAACGAACTCTAAATTCATAACCGATAAAAATAAACAGTATAATTAATCTAGGGATTATGGCCTAACGGTTAAGGCACCGGACTGTGGTAAACATGGTCTGAGGTTCGATCCCTAGAAACAGTTGAACTACGCTGACGAGAGGTAATGACCCCGAAACACGCGTGTACGTAGATTACTGTTTTAAAAATAATAAATAAATAAAAATGTTATATATGTCCAAATTAAAAAGGGCGACTTTCTAAGTAAATAAAAAAATGAGCTCCGAGGGGGAGCCAATATTAACCGTATGTATCGCTTGAAAAAAACACAATAACAAAATCTAAATTTATAAGCGATAAAAATAAACAGTATAATTAATCTAGGGAGTATTGCCTTACGGTTAAGGCACCGGGTTGTTGTAAACATGGTCTGAGGTTCGATCCTTAGAAACAGTTGAACTAGGTTGACGAGAGGTAATGACCCCGAAACACGCGTGTACGTAGATTACTGTTTTAAAATTAATAAATAAATAAAAATGTTATATACATCCAAATTAAAAAGGGCGACTTTCTAAGTAAATAAAAAAAATGAGCTCCGAGGAGGAGCCAATATTAACCGTATGTATCGCTTGAAAAAAAATAACAAAATATATAGATATATAAGGTGAACGTGTCTGTGTACATTTCCCCACGCAATAACTCTGTCAATTTTTAATCTACAGACTAGAAATTTGATATATAGTGTACTGAGATTTGGGATAATCGATCTGATCGGTTTGGGGCCAGAAATTTTGCGATTAAGGGGTAAAAGTATAACGATTTGACCTTTAAGAACTCTACCAACATCCTCCGACAATTTTGGGTCTACGCACATGAAATTTTAGATATAGGGTCCTTGGGCATGGATCTAACTTAATAACATGATTTGAGCCCAAACAATAAAATTTAAGGGGTAATAATCGGGGTCAAAGTTGAAAAAAATAACCCATATGGTCTCTTCCAAATTACTCACACAATTTCTAGTCTAAACATTTGAAATTTTACATAAAGGGTATTCAAAGATAGGGCAAGCTATTTCACCAGTTAGTTACCAATATAGAAATGTATGTATGTATGTGTGTTTTTATGTCTGCGTTAAACTTTCAATAGAGGCGACGGATTTTACCAAGATCAGTATCATTTTAAAGTTCGATCTTTCATACGAAAATATCTAAATATTGGCTAAAAACATTAATATCTTCCCTTTCAACTAGGCACTTTTCTACAGGGGGGGTTACTTTTTTCGCCGACATTTTGAAAGTTATCCTCTCCTTTAGGTTGTCTAGCCTTAATTTTAGATAATGTCACTCCAGGTTTGGCGGTGGTCGTAACAACATAAACGTTAGGTTTTACTCCGTTCTGTTCCTCTTTTGCGGTACAAGTTCGAGCCTGCCTTCCTACTACCACTTTTTTTTTTTGCTCAACATACACATCCAAACACCCGGGCATAGCCGGGGGGTAAATGCTAGTATATCTATAAAAGTGAACGTGTCTGTGTATCTGTGTATCTGTGTGTCTGTGTAAATTTCCCTACGCAATAACTCTGTCAATTTTTAGTCTACAAACTCGAAATTAGATATAAAGTGCACTGAGATTTGAAAAAATCGATGTGATCAGTTTTCGGCCAGGTATTTGGCTGTAAACGGGTGGAAGTTAAACGATTTGACCTTTGAGAACTCTACCAAACTCCTCCGACAATTTTGTATCTAAACACTTGAAATTTTAGATATTGTTTCCTTAGACATGGATCTAACTTAATAACTTGATTTCAGCCCAAAATAAGAAATGTTCAGGGGGAATAATAGGGGTTAAAGTAAACTAAATTGACCAATTTTTTTCTTTTCTTGCTCAACGTACATCGCCAAACACCCGGGCAACGCCGGGCTGAAATGCTAGCATATATATATATATATATATATATATATATATATATATATATATATATATATATATATATAAAAATAATATTTCGTATTTATAAACCTGTTGATGGTAATTTATTAAATAAAAAACGAAAGCTACAATAGAGAGATTCATGAAGAGTATTTGTTGCAATATATATATATATATATATATTTATATATATATATATTTATATATATATATATATATATATATATAAGTAACCGTAACCGTGTTTGTGTGTGTCTGTGTGTGTGTCTGTGTAAATTTCCATATGCAATAACTCTGTCAATTTAAAGCCTACACACTCAAAATTTGATATACAAGGTACTGAGAGTTGGGAAAATCTTTGTATTCGGTTTTCAGCCAGAACTTTGGTTGTTTAGTGGGTCAAAGTTCAACTATGTGACCTTTGAGAACTCTACCAAACTTCTCGGACAATCTGGGATTTAAACACTTGAAATATTAGATATAGGTTACTTCGACATGGCTCTAACTTAATAAATTGATTTGAGCCCAAATTTTAAGGGGTCATATAAGCGGTCAAATTTAAAAAGAATACCTTCTTTTTTTCTATCAACACGTACATGCCTGGCTTAAATGCTAGTTATATATGAAGTTCTTTTTCTCACATATGTTACTTCTATATATGATTTCTGAATTAATTCATTTATAATGTATATATATATATATATATATATATATATATATATATATATATATATATACTAGCAAAAGTACTCGTCGTTGATTGGGTTCAAAAACAGCCTACAGAAAATGGATTCTGATTTATGAAAGTATGATAGGTTATGAAAAGGAAGGGTTGTAAAGAGGTAGCTCTGAATTTGGGGGTATCAAAACCAAAGCAAAATATGATGAAAGTAAAAATAAAATAGATAAACCCTATAATTTATTATACCATACCTGTTCACACTGAAACTCTTATCACAATATACTGTGGATCTATATTAAAAAAAAAACTGGTACAACTTTGTGACATATTTCCATTCTATGGAGGTCAGGCACGAACGAACACCCCTTAATTTTCTTCTTCAAACTGAAATATAATTATCAAAGTATACTTACGCAGATAGATATAAAAAGTCTTTATTAAAGTTTGTGCTTATTTCCATTCTATGCAGGCCAGGCGCGAACGCAGACCCCACAATTGTATTATACCATCCCTATTTAAGTTAAAACATACTTATCAAAGTATTATTATGTACATCTATATCAAAAACACTTGTAAACGTTTTTTTTTTTAATTTTAACACTTTTTATTTCCATGCTTTGTGGACCAGGCGCGAACCTAGACCCCACAATTTTAATGAACCATCATTCTGCCAGATAAAACATACCATTCCTGTGTCTCGATACATCTTCTATGATTTAATGTAATCATTTTTTTTAAAATAGTCAACCATAGAGGAGCCTATTCGTGACCAGAAATACACACACACACGCACACACAGATACATTCAGTTTTATATATATATATATATATATATATATATATATATATATATATATGTACACAATATATATGTATATATATCTATATATATATATATATTTAGCTATGTTATAAATCATGTTGAAGCACGTTTTTCGATCTATCGAATAATGTTATTCGTTAGCATTGTCTATCCCTTCATTCATTTTTGCCGTCTTTTCGATAGCATGGACAAAATTCAAATCCGCACGATTTTCTTGTTCCAATTAAAACTAGTCCGAAAATCTGCCGAGGCAGCTCGTAATATCAATGATGTGTTGTGGTCAGGGACCACTAACAAACGGGTGGTTTAAGAAATTTCGCAACCGTTATGAGAGCTTTATTGAAGCCGATCCTCGCAACACCACACTAGAAGTTGCTGTTCTACTTAAAGTCCACAACTCAACAATCTTTCACCATTAAAAGCAAATAGGGAATAAATAAAAAAAATTGGATAAATGGGTGCCGCATGATAATCCCAAAATCGTCGTTTTGAGTTGTCTTCTCTCTTCTTTCTGCGCAACAAAAACAACCCATTTTTCGAGCGGATTTTGACGTGTGATTCGTAGTGGATCCTTTATGACAACCTGCGACGTTTGACACAGTTGTTGGATACCGGAGAAGCTCCCCAACACTTCCCGAAGCTGTAATTGCACCCCAAAAAGGTTATGGTAAGTGTTCTGTGACCTAGGACCGGTCTTATCTACCACAGATTCTTGAATGCAGAGAAAACGGTTATGGCGGAGAAGTATTGCCGACAAATTAACAAAATGCTCCAGAATCTCCAACGTATGTGCCCGTGAGTGGCCAATATGAAGGGACTAATAATCCTCCATGACCAAAGCTGAACGAATTGGGCTACGAGACTCTGCCTCATCCGCCATATTCACCGGACCTCTTGCCCACCGATTATCACTATTTCAAGCATCCCGGCTACTTTCTGCGCGAAAAATGCTTCAAATAAGTTCATCGCTTCCAGAACTCCGGATTTCTATGCTAATAAAATAATCTTGTTACTCGTTGCAACAATGTGTCGAGTCTAACTGTTTTTATTTCGATTAATAAAGTTTATTATGAAAGAAGTTATGATCTTTTGAAGTTGAGCGTCAAAAAACGACACTAGCATAATATTATGCTTGGATTTAGTCCAAAAATAATTTTTTTCACACACTGTTTATGTAAATTCAATGTGAAGCTATGCTCAGGGGTTATTCCAAAAGTAAAGCCTCCTATTTCTTAGCTCAGAACGTTGACTAGCCAGAAAAGAGAAATGATACAATAAAAACGCGTGACCTTTTATGTCGCAGAATTTGCTTTTCTACATAGTAACGGCATTCTTACTGCACTTTTGCCAAGAATTCAATAACACGTCTCTGCTTTAGACGCACGTCAATAATAGGTATTGCTATCTCACACAATCGATATCTGCAACAGAGAGATGAAACTTCCCTGGAATGAAGGAATAGGTTCAGTTATCATAACAGTGCAATTTTAATCTTCTCTGATCCGTTTAGGCGGAATAAAAATTGGAGGAAATTCTTTTGCAACATCCATCGTACATGGAGATTAAAAAGGAAAGTTATTTTACAATTCATGAAGAAAAATCAGTTAATTGTTATGTAAAACACAAGACTGTAATGTAAAGGAAGAAATGTTATTTTTTTTTACAAGGTGGTCACCACTTATCAAGCCCCGGAAGCCACTCAGGGAAAAGGGTTATTGTAAGTACAGTACGTTAGTGTGGATATTTAAAGTGTCTAATTAAGGGGGCGGTTCATCAGGAATTTGTTTACGTTGTACTTGAAGACATCCAAGTTGTAGTCAGGAGGGAAGCAGGCAGACGGAACAGAGTTCCACAGGCGTGCAGTTCTAAGAAAGAAGCTTGTTCATAGACTCTATGTTTTGATGTAGGCATAGATAAAAGTGGGGAACGTTTTTAACAGTGAATTCAGCTAGACGGGTGTTTTTTTGTAAAAGATTGGCGAGAGGGGACCAGAGATTGGAGTTCAGGCGAGCACCTGCCATAGAAATAACGATAAAATAACAATATTGGTCGTAAAAGTTCACGTGTTCTATTAGATGATAAGGTTTGGAAATGCCATTTAAGGAAATAGCAAATGGAGCCGAAATATACTTTCGCGATTGAAGCAGATTAACACCTTCTTAATAGTGGGGCAGATTGTTACAACAATCTTTCACTTGGTGATACAAGCACCAAAATTCAAATATGTCATGTTTGCTTCTGCAGCCATCTTGAAAACGTGCAGCCATCTTGAATTTTCTGAGGGCTTACTTTCTTTTCTAAAAATGTATGTACTGAACGACATTTGTGCCAATTTTGGTGCTTGTATCACTAAGTGAAAGATTCTTATGAAATATAGAGATAGCCTGACCGACTATAAGGGATATTATACTGAATACTCAGTCCGATATAACGCTTAACCTAAGATACTCTGAGGGGGGGAGGGGGTTGACCCTAACGGAGATTTTATTTTGGAATACCCTAACATCGACATTTGATTGGATAAAAAAAACAAAAAAAAAACTACAACATTCTAATCTATTAGTTTCGTCACTCGTACTGCAACACTCTGGAATTATGTTCCTTTTCCGGCTCCCTAGACTCTACTAAAGTGCTGAAGTTTAAATGTTATGTGAACAAGCATTGCGCTACGCAACTCTCTACAATACCCTTTTAGGCAGAATTCCCAATAGTATCCCCTAACGTTCGCGTGTCAATGTCTTAAAGGAAGTACTTCATTATATGTTTAGCACAACAAAACAAGCGCCCATTGAGAGTAAAGTTTGTTCTTAAACATGTGGCGAAGCTCTCAGGAAAGAATATATATATATATATATATATATATATATATATATATATATATATATAGCCAGTAGAGGTTAGTTTCCTAGAAGTACATCCAATGAAACAACATGTGTCTACCAAAATAGTGCTCAATGAGTGAACAGAGCAGGTATATTAATTTTATTTATACAAACATTAATGGCTACATATGTGCATACATGTTTCTGTAATCACCCACGTTGGGGGATTACGTCTTCAGGCCAAGAATTACCGTCGAAAAAGACCTCACTCATCCTTTTACCGTTTTTTATGACTCCCACCCAGGTTGCATGCTAACTTGATAAATGAAATGGGAAAATGTATTTGGTGGAAATATCACTTTCGACGGTAATTCTTGGCCTGAAGACGTAATCCCCCAACGTGGGTGATTACAGAAACATGTATGCACATATGTAGCCATGGATGTTTGTATAAATAAAATTAATATATATATATATATATATATATATATATATATATATATATATATATATATATTAAGAACAATCTGCAGCAGATAATGTATATTATACGTCTCTTGTTCTTTCTTTATCCCTTTTGCTCGAAAACTACTGGACCGATCTGGCTGATTTTTTTAATTATAAAACGCAACACATTAATTATTATATACAGAAAATAATAAGTTTATTTTGATTGAAAGAGAAGTTGTTTTATTTTATTGGGGGGGTCGAGCGCACGGGCAACATCGGCACCTACCCGCTGGTATATAGCAATCCAAAAGTCTGCAATATCCTTAGTATAGCAGCTATGTCCAGACGGAACTTTATGTCGATCCGGGCAACGCCGGATATCCATGATAGTATATACAGTATAACTCCTATAATTTGAACATCCGCTTCGTTCAAATTAAAAGATGCTCTTCAAGTTTCGTGATAAAAAATGTGCTGCAGTTAACTTTAATTTTCTAAGAATCAAGAAATAGTAAATGAAATTCATTGCTATATGATACTTCCAGTATATATTGAGTTGAGTTTACGATATATTGCAAGTAAGAATTGTTAAATATTATTACCAGCAACAAAAAACATTGAAAATAAATTAATCTACTCTTACTTGTTAGGTATTTATTACCTAAGTCATCCTCTACAGAAATCAGACATTTATGTAAAATACAGATTTTTAGTTAATCCTTGATTGAGTCTCATGAGAGTTTCTATTTTCATCGATTGAGCTCTAGGGCGCTGCCATTAAACATCACGTAAGCGATCATGAAAATCTGCAATTTCTTGGTTCTGTAGCTTTTTTATAATTACATCTCTTCGGAGTGACATAGTTGTCACTAAATAAGGACTTTTTTCTAGAAATTTTATAACCGTCTTCATAGACTTTTATGCATCATCCCATGATATTGCTTCATCAGAGTGTGCTTGGTTATTTACATTAGGATCAAGAAAATGGGAGCTGTCGCTATTTTCATCACCATTACTGCCTTCAGAATATTGATCAGTAGTTTCCTCATCTTGTTGCACCCACATTTCAACATCATTTGCATTAAGTGATTTAAGAACAGCGTGGTTGGTCGGTAACCGTTTGGTTCCAAGAATTTTTTCTAGACCAGATGTATTATCTTATTTTAGAGTTGCAAGCCATTATGATGGGTTGTTTTACACCATTTTAAATATAGCAATCTAAAAAAAAATACTGTTAGTGTAAATTAATTATTAATAGCTTATCAACATTAATTACATAGTACCAATATTAACATTTCTTCGCAATATCTGACTAAACCATGTAAACAGTTTTACTGCAACTCTGCATTAAATATACTAATACAATTTCAATGACGAGACAGTTCAAGTTTAGAGAAAGTCCAGGTTAAGAAGAAGTCCATATGAGAGGAAGTCCAAATGAGAGGAAGCCATACTTTAGGGGAAGTTCAAATTAAAGGAGTTTTACTGTAAATATATATAACAGTGAGATGCTGTGTGTTTGTGAGGACACGTCACAACCTATATACTTAAGGAATTCTTGATCTAGACTTGACATTTGGTATATAAGATATCTCACGTGTGGGAAATATATTAATCAGATTACATTCGGAAAAAAATGCCTGCTAAAATTGAAAAACAGTTACACTTAGAAGTCATTAGATATTTATCTCTTTCGTCAAGTGTATCACGACTGCGCATGCGAGAATCGTTCATATTATGTAAATAATAAGTAGGATTGAAAAAACTTTTTCCACGTGTCAAACTGGTCTAATGGTTATCGTACGTGACTCACTGTCTTTTGGTTTTGGTTTCAATCTCAGACCGTGTATTATTTTACTCGCAAGAAGTGAACTCTTTTGAAAAAGATATAATATTCGCATGCGCATGTCTTTCTGTTTTGGTACTTAGTGTTTTTAAGGAATTTAATGTAACGGTAATATCGGGAATGGTTTATATCAGTTAGAACTTCTATTATATATATATATATATATATATATATATATATATATATATATATATATATATATATATATATATATACAGGGTAACAAAAAAACAGGCCCCAACTCTAATTAGGCCCCGTTTGTTAGTGTTTTGTCTGAATGAAATGAAACGTTGGTCATAACTAGTTTATTATATTCAAAACATACTAGGGTATTTGGGTTTTTTCTCCATTGTACAGTATATGTTCTAGATGGCCTCCATTTAGCTTCTTTTTTTTTAGTTACCCTGTATATATATATATATATATATATATATATATATATATATATATATATATATATATATATAAGAGCAAATAGTTAATAAAACATGTTAACAAACACCTTTAAAAGGAGTTAAAAACATATATTATTTTAAAAGGAACTCTAAATAAGTGGATATTCCTTATATATATATATATATATATATATATATATATATATATATATATATATAATGGCTCCAGTACTATTCGCCCTTTACTTCTCTGTTATGATTAAATATGCATTTGCAGATGTTGACACTGGCGTTCATTTCCAATTCCGTACAGATGGTGGGATTTTTAATCAACAACGCTTCAAAGCGAGAACACTTCTCCGAAGAACCATTATAAAAGATTTGCTGTTTGCAGATGATGCTGCCCTTGTCGCGACTTCTCGGGAGGAGGCTCAACATCTTGTAAATCGGTTTTCTACTGCATGTAAAGCCTTTGGCTTGACAATCAGTATAAAGAAAACGGAAGTCATCTACCAGCCACCACCTACACCAAAACAAGTACAGGGTGTTAAACAGAAACAAACCGTGCACAATTTTCCTCAGATGTCGATTCAGGTAGATGGGAAAAACCTGAAGTATGTTAACAAGTTTACATACTTGGGAAGTGTGGTTGATTGAAGTGCGTGTCTTGACCATGAAGTTATCAACCGTATCTCCCGAGCAAGCAGCGCCTTTGGCAAGCTGCACACAAGATTATGGAATGTTCGGGGTTTAAGCCTGAAGACAAAAATTCATGTATATAAGGCTGTGGTACTGTCCCCACTTTTGTATGCCTCGGAGACGTGGACCCCGTACCGAAAACAAATTTCGCAACTTGACGTATTCCATAAGAGATGTCTACGTGCCATTTGCTGTTTTACTTTGAAAGACAAAATATCAAATGCGAAATTATTCACACCTTGTAAAATCAGCAAAATCGAAAGCTTCTTAATCCAGTCGCAGCTTCGATGGGCGGGTCATGTGATGCGAATGGATGATGATAGGATACCGAAGCAACTCCTGTATGGCCAATTAGACAGAGGCCGTCGAAACGTGGGACGACCATGGTTGCGTTACAAAGACAAAATAAAGTCTAATTTGCAGGTTCTAAATATTAAATATAACAACATTGAGCTAACTGCAAAAGACAGAAGGAAGTGGATAGAAATGTGTGACAGAAAAATCAAGGAGTTCTCGGCGTTTTGCATCGAAAAATTAAAAGAAGCGAGAGTCAAGTCAAAAAATAATACTGAGCAGTGTGGAGCTAAATTCTCGCATTTATATGTCTGTCACCACTACGGTCGCCATTGCAAGTCTCTAGCAGGACTAAAGTGCCACATACGTCTAAGTGAATGTGGACACGCTGAGTTCTAAACCTTCAGGTCAATTGTCGGAGTCTCATACGTCGAAAACCGACGGAGAGTCCATCATATATATATATATATATATATATATATATATATATAGTTTTTCGGTGGGAAGTTATGCAGAATTTTAAAATAATTGAATTTCAACAAGGGTCGTTGATAGTGCTCAATCATAACAGAGCAAGTTATATATTTTTTTATTTTTATGTAAATACAGTCATATCTTGCTACGATGTGCAGGCCGTTGCAATCATATTAAATATAATCAGGCAAGATAAATTAAGTTACAAAAACTGAAAATGTTTAACACCTTTTCAAATTTTGAAGAGAGAGAATTCGCCATATATATATATATATATATATATATATATATATATATATAAGCGGCTATATGTATGCTTGTCTGTCAGTCTGTATGTCTGTCTGTCTACCTGTATCCATATTTCACCGAAACTAAAAGTCGCACAGCGGCGCTAGGCCCTCAAATAAGTGGATTTCCCTAGGGACTGTCCTTTTATGGGTCGTTAGGTGGTTAAACTTGTTTTTAAGGAGTCGAAAATGGGTCAAAATTTTTAATAAACGTAATACATTTTGTACATTCATCTTTGTTTTTAATTCTTAATGTTTAATCGGTTTATATTCGTATCACATTGATCGAGTGGTAACTTCACCATACTTGAATGTTTCGGTTTCGATTCTAGCTGATAGCACGTAAATAGTTTTTTTTTTTAATTTTGAAATCACGATTCTATAATAATATAGACGAAATCTGGACAAATAAATGTACAGTATGTAAGCATATTTTACGCACGGATAAAATAGCCGCTCCTTCGCTAGTATATATATATATATATATATATATATATATATATATATATATATATATATATATATATATGTGGAGTGTGTATATATATATATATATATATATACATATATATATATATATAGATAGATATATATATATGTGGAGTGTGTATATATATATATATATATATATAGATATATATATATATATATGGAGTGTATATATATATATATATATATATATATATATATATATATATATATATATATATATATATATACACCCGTACGTAATTGTGTCCTTGTAAGCTTTTTAAAAGAACGGGCATTACCATCTAACCTAGAAATGAAGTCCGAGAATACAGCATAAAATCGATCGTTCGATCTACACGAATCAATGATAAGTCATTTGGCTCCATTGTCAACTTCATGAAGCCTTAGATTTGTCGATGGTGAGTAGAGCAGTCGATATATCGAGATGGGGTTTGGAGGGGAGGCATGTGTGTAGGCGTACAACAAGGAGGTCGACAAATGCAGAAGGCATGATCGCAGGCGAAAGAGAACAAGAACGAAGACACTAAAAAAAAAAAATAAAAAATAAAAACAACCAAAAAATGGCTAAACGAGTGTCGTTCGTGTCGTGAGGCGGCGATCGAAAGATAGGTCGGTAAAAATGAATTAAGAACCCTTTATTGAATCTAATTGCGTTTGTCAGAGAAACGCAGAAGAATAGGGAAGGGGAAATGTTGGTAGGAGTTTGTTCGATGCTGTCGCAAAGAGCGAGATCGATATCGATAATATCGATTTCGGTCTTTTTCCGAAGATTTCTTTTACGTCGAATCAACATCGTCGCCATCCTTGTGATAAAAGATGCTGTACTACGGACTTGTTCTTCACAGATGCCAGCAAAAGTGTATATATACACACACACACACTCACACACACATACACATACACATACATACATACATGCATACATACATACATACATACATACATACACAGACACACATATATATATAATGAAAATTACAATTAAATTTACCAAAATGATCCAAGATGGTAAAATTAAAGTATATAGATGAATCACCTTTTTCTTACCCCATGTTCCCCCTGTTTCACTTATTTCTTTTCAAGTAAGATCTTTGACTTAGTTGTTGTTTCATCAAATACTTTTGCATGCAAAATCCGATCCCGCATTTTGCTAATTCCTACCCTTTGATGAGAAGGAAAGTATTTCTTCGAAACTCCGCGAATTAAGGGCTATCCACTTATCTAGTGTTTCCATTTCAAATTAAATATGTATTTAACTCATTTTCAAAGTGTTTTTAAACACGTTTTATTAACTGCTTGCTCGTATATATATATATATATATATATATATATATATATATATATATATATACATATATATAGGATCGTATTAGGGTAGCTGTTTAGTGAGAGGGTCCCTAGGAAATTGTTAGTGTGTGTATGTTTGTCAGAGATGTTAGTGCATTTGTCTTGTATGCGTGAGATTTCGGCATATGCGTAGTTTAGTTTGTCCTTGAGAGGTAGTTCAGATTTGAAATGTACGAAGAGGCGTTTGCTGGCGGGTTTTCTGTAAAATTCAGTGCATATGGCACCATTTTTTTTATTTGTATTTTAAAATCAAGTGGAGAAAGAGATTCAGAAGAGTCTGGATGTTCTATAGTAAATTTTAAGTTTGGGTCGGCGTTATTGAATTTGTGGAAAATGTTAATAGCTTCTTCGCGGGAGTATGTGATAATTAAAATGTCATCGATATATCTAGTGAAAAGGAGATAAGAGTAGCAGGTACTAAGGGTGTATCTTTCGAGTTTGTCCATATAAGCAATGGCAAGAATACCGGATAGACTGGAGCCCATAGGTAGTCCAGATACTTGCTTGAACGTGTTTTGTAAGAAAGTAAAGTAAGTGTTGTCTACTATAATACGGAGGAGTTGTAAGAGATCTCCTGGAGTAATTCCGAAGCATTGTGGGTTTTTAGATGCTATAATGTCTGCCATGAGATTGATGGCTGGATGTGCAGGAATGGAGGTGTATAAAGAAACGACGTCTAGGCTAAATGGGTATCTGTATAGTTTGAGTAGATGGTGTGGTAGATCGTTGAGTCTGTTAATTACTTGGTTGGAACTACTAACATGGGCTGGGAAGGTAGAGAGTAGGGGTTTAAGTAGGCGGGATATTAACCAAGAGATTTTATAAAGGGGACCGTTAACGCTTGAAACAATGGGTCTGATCTGTGTGTGTGTGTGCTATTTTTGTGGGTTTTAATAAGTTGATAAAAGGTAGGTAATTCGCTGTTTTTAGTAATAAAATTTAGTCTGTGTTGTTTTGGGAGATTTCTTTTAAAACAAATTTGAGACCATGTCTTGTTAATGTTGTTCTCAATACGAGCAGCAGTGATATTATGTGCTGGGGTGTAAAGGTCGGTATTGGAAAGATGCTATATATATATATATATATATATATATAGGGTGGAAAAAATAGGGAGATTCTTGTGCATATTTTTGCGCTTATATTAGCCATCTTCCTTTCCACTTTATTCAGTCGTAATTGCTAACCATTTTTTTTTGCAATTGATTCATGTGTTATTATTTTAAAGCAGTTGTCTTCTTTATTTTATTAGACGTTTCCGACTTAGCTCGACTCACCGGTTATTATTACACATGTTCATACGACTCGTTTTCTCGCCGAGAATAACCTTGATTTTTCCTTTTTTTATCCTCAGTGTTTTATCCTTAGTTCTTTATAAATCGAATCCAATGTTAACGTGAAGGTGTTCCTTCCAGATATTCACATTCATAGAATGCATTACCATTTTTTTTTTTTGCTAATTATAACGCGATGGTCCTATAAACCAAATGCCTACAAATACATACGAATACCTTTCAAAATATCACGCATTTTAGTAATTACGTATACTATATAAAACTAGACGGATGAGGGGCCCTTAAATGTACCCGGACGTAAAATACGCTTAAATATGATATTTTTATTTGCCTAAGTTTCGTACATCTATATAATTATAAAACTCAAATGACCTTGTAACGAGTGATGTAACCCACTTTCCGGTTTACGACGTTCGGTTGCGCAGGCGCGCATGAACATTAACCCATAACAACGTAAACAAATAAACACAAATCGCTTCTTTTGCAGATTTTGTCTTGCGCACTGAAATATTAACGCTATTATTTCGAAATTATTATTTAAAATGGAAAGAGTGGGGTGTTTTTCAACAATTCTTTATTACAACTATACTGTCGCTATTTTCTTACAACTAAACAAATTTAACCCGTTGACAAACATAAGAACAATTGTAGTAAAGCCAAGACTACTACTACTACTACTACTACTACTACTACTCTCTATCTGTCCCTTTTCCTTCCTTCCTTCATTCCTCCTTTTTTATTTTTTGTTTACATTTCTAGATACAAAATAGTTGTGTAAGAACGGCGAATTTGTTGACACATTTACTAATCTGTTTCAATATTAGATTTATTTTATTTTATTTATTTGGGCTTTATTTTTTGCTTCAGGTTTTATTAATTGTTTTTTTTTTTTAGATTTTAAGTTTCTATAACTCTGTTGAATGGAGTCTAATATGGGTTTTTCATTCTTATATTTCTCATCGGTATGTGCATGCGCGTTTTTGCTGCTAAATGACTTTCGGCGGTGTCCGATTCGTAGGAAAATCATGTTTAATTTTTGATTGTTGAGAGATTATTCGTAAAAATACGTAACTTTACACGAATAGGAAGGGTTTTTTTTCATGTTTGAATGATCCGTTCGTGATTTTTCATTTTAATATGCTTTCATAGAAATGTTTCTGTTATGTAAAAAAAACACTATTTTCTTTACGTCACAAGTGTCACGCTCATACATGGATTCCATGGCTAATATAACTTAATGACCCAACGGGTAACGGGTAGTCTAGTATTAATATAAAGTTGAAATTTCAAAAGTTGAAAAAAAAGTTTTTGGGTGCCATCAGTTAGAATCGAAACCGAAACTGTAGCAATCAAAGCTGGTGATGTTACCACTGTACAAAAGTGATAGCATATGAATAAAACATTCTAAATAAACCAAGATAAATGTATAAAATGTATAACGATTACTGCAATTTTGACCTATTTTTTGGCCCCTTAAAAACCCACCATAGAACAATCGAAAATAAATTAATTTCTTTGATAGGCCTAGCACTGCTGTGCGGCTTTTTGTTTCGGAGAACATAGTGTTTGTACAGATGCAGACAGACATACAGACATACAGCCTTTTATAGATTAGATTTTCTCGTAACATTTGTTAACCTTAACATCAATGATATCATTTACCTTTATAGTTGAACTAGCGAGGGGTGTCCGGCGTTGTGC
The DNA here is from genome assembly GCF_053919585.1 of Euprymna scolopes. NCBI lineage: Eukaryota > Metazoa > Mollusca > Cephalopoda > Sepiida > Sepiolidae > Euprymna > Euprymna scolopes. The sequence continues at coordinate 111,562,276 of NC_136504.1, forward strand.
GGGTGTTTGGGGGGGGGGGTTAAAAAAGTAAGTATGAGGATCGAACCCGAACCGTTGAGGCAAAGTTGTAAATTAAAGTGTGAAAAAAAAGTGCGATGTTAACCATTGCCCCACCGCGAGATGCTAACTGACACCCGTTTGAATTTATTTAATTAGTTGGATTTAGCAGGTGCCCGTTTTAATGAGTTAATGAGGTCAAGTTTACTGCTGAATGCTTCCCCCCCCAAATGTTATAGGAAAAAAACTTACCCACATGCGGCGAGCGACAAATATTGAATATTTATCTTCCCGAAATCGACCAAATTAAATAGACAGGCGAGCTTCGTTGTTAACTGTGAGATATTACGATTTATATGTGATATAAAAAGTTTTAAAAAGTTGTGAAGCGAGCGACCGCTTCTCTGAAAGAAACCTTTTGTAGACACACAGAAAAAGCGAACACACATGCATACATACATTTTCGCTTTTATATTTATAGATAACATTTTGGCTGTGATATGTGATAAATCCTTGGCAAAACATATCTGATATAAATATACATATACATATTTATGTACGAGGTACCTTCAAATATTTTTCAGGCTTTTTTCGTATTGATAGATTACGCATGAAGATCTAGTCCCCTTCGAAGTAATCTCTCCTGGCTGCAATGCACTTGTTGTACCGTTCCAACAACTCCTTTCCTCATTGAAGCTATCTTATGTGAGCGTGTCAATGACCGTCTTCATATTTCGTTTTACCTCCTCAATTGTCTCATAACGAAAGTCTCTAAGGTCTTCCTTGAGCTTAGAGAATAACCAAAAGTCTTGACTAGAGGGAGGATGAGGATAGATCTTGATACCCATCTTGGTCAAATTGTCTATTAGTAGAATTGAATTTTGCTCGGTGCATTCGCGAATATCTTCTACATCTCTCGATCCTCGCAAATATTTTTTTACAGTTCCCACACTGACATCAAACAGTGCACTTATTGTCTCTATAGTCATACCTCACACACTCCCGGCCTTCCTTTAATCTCTTATGCCACTCAAAAACTGACGCACGATTGAGGCAAGATGGTCTAAAAGGGGTTTGAATCATTCCATACGTTTCTCTGGCATTTAGTTCAAGTTTAAAACATAATTTTATTGCGTATTGTTCTTCTCACGTTCAGATTGCATTTTTGACATCCACTAACTGTGACAATCAGATTTTAGTAAGGTGTATTCAACTCCATTCTGTTAATGTTCATTGAAACGTGCGCCAGTCATCTCATAAGATGTATAGCAATAACTTAATGAATTTTCAAGTGTCGACACCAATTTAAAATAAATATACAAACACTCTAGACACTCACTGAAGGCACATCCTCTAATACATTGATTACAAGTTAAAAAAAAATTGACTAACAAACCGGTAGGCGGAACACAAGGTTAAGCGTGCGTAAGGTGAATGTAATCCTTCAGCAGAAATTGAATTCGAACATGGTAGACTAAAGCTTGTTGTTACCCACTTAGCCATCGATACCCAAGTCTATATATCTATAAATGTGAAAGTGTATGTGTGTGTGTCTGTGTGTCTGTGCACATTTTTATACGCAATAACTCTGTCAATTTTTAGTCTACAGACTCGAAATTTGATATACTGGGTACTGAGATTTGGGAAAATATTTGTATTCGGTGTTCGGTCAGAAATTTGGCTGTTAAGGAGTCAAAGTTTAACGATTTGACCTTTGAGACGTCTACCACACTCCTCCGACAATTTTGGGTTTAAACACTTGACATTTTTGATATACGTTCCTTGGACATGGATCTAAGTTAACAACTCAATTTGAACCCAAAACAATAAATGTTAAGGGGTCATAATGGGGGTCAAAGTTTTAAAAAATTTACCTTTTTTTTGCTCAGCATACACCTCCAAACACCCGGGCAACGCCGGGCACCCATGCTAGTATGTAATATAAGTTATATGAGTTAGCTTAGAATCATATTAATCTAATATGCATATTATATGGGCAGACCACCTGGAGTTGCCTGGTCGTAAAACAAGCTTTAATATGAAATTTTCTATTTATAGGAAATTCCTATTTATATTGTAGAGTATATTCTCTAGTGAAACTAATATACATTAAAGGTAAAAAAAGAACGTGTGTGCCATCAGTAGAATCTAAACAAACAAACATGACATATTTACCGTTATTAGCTATCATATGACCTGCATATCAAAATGTCAATTCATAAATGTATATTTGTGCATGCGTAGAAGATTGATTATGTCATCGTATCTCTCCAAGAATTCAGTGTTTATGTCTTAGCAGTTTAAAGTCTGTAGATTAAATATTGACAGCGTAGTTCCGAAGAGAACTTTTCGCCTCCACTGACATATATTTTTAGACACAACACACACACACACACACACATATATATATATATATATATATATATATATATATATATATATATATATAGAGAGAGAGAGAGAGAGTAAAAGAGAGAGAGAAAGGTGCTATTTTATTTGCTTTTGTTTTTGCGATACGTTTTGAATGAATTCAATTATTTATACGAAAGTGCATTTTTACCTAAATGCGAGTTGGGAATAATTTTCCGTTTGACGAATTTTGTGCCCCCAAATGGGGAGCGATATATATATATATATATATATATATATATATATATATATATATATATATATATATATATTAAAAGGAGATTAGATCAATAGTCTAAAGAGCAGAGTGTATTTTAATGTAATAGTAAAATTATAGTTTAATTAAAATACAGGGAAAGAAAAAGTGCTCGTTGTAATTTAATTATCAATCACATCACTATATATATATATATATATATATATATATATATATATATATATATATATATATATATATATATATATATATATATATATATATGTATATATATATATGTATATATTGTTTTTAAAATATAATTATCCATTGACGTATTTTGTCTGCTAATGAAGACAGTAGGTTTTCTTGCTGCATCTAAATGCAACGACCAACACCAAGCACAACTTACGCCAATGACGATTCCTGAAGAATGAAACCTAGAGACTACAGGCGCTACAAATAATTATCTATACTCCTATAATTCTTTTGTGTATTTATATTCATATTAAAATCACTTTTTTCTGTTTATTTAAAAAAAACCAACTAAGTCATATATGGGTCGTGGAATTGTATTTATCTGCAAAATATCCAGCTAATTGCACATTCATTTTAATTAATTTCCTATTTATTTATATATTTTTTGAGGTTTTCTCATGGAATGATCATTTTAGTGACTATGGCGTGTAATTATATTAATTTAGACATTCTACATGATTTATATATTTATTCTTTTTTTTTTTACAAAATGATCACCACATATCAAGGCACGGAAGCCACTCAAGGATAAGGGTTATTTAAGTACAATACGTTAGTGTGGATATTTAATAAAGTGTCTACTTAAGGGAGCGGTTCATCAGGAATTTGTTTACGTTGGACTTGATGACATCCAAGTTGTAGTCAGGAGGAAAGAAGTCAGACGGAGCAGAGTTCCACAGGCGTGCAGTTCTAAGAAAGAAGCTTTGCTCATGGAATCTACGTTTTGATTTAGGCATAGATAAAGAGTGGGGAAATATTTTGACAGTGGATTCAGCTAGACGGGTGTTTTTCGTAAAAGATTGGCGAGGGGGGTCCAGAGATTGGATTTCAGACGAGCACCTGCCATGGAAATAACGATAAAACAAAGATAGGCTTGCAACGTTTCTTCTGTTGGAGAGAGGTTGCAGGGAAGAGAAAAGGGCATCCCTCACTAAGCCGCGAAGTCTGTACTCTATCAAGGCAGGATAAGCTGTTTTTAGAAGCTCGTTCCCAGATATGGCAGCAGTATTCCATCCTTGGACGTACTTGGCTTTTATATAGATAGAGAATTGCATCAGTAGTGAGATATCTTCTGGAGCGGTAGAAGGATCCCACCATCTTTCCAGCGACCTTTGCAACAGACTTGATGTGCGTGTTCTATTTCAGATCAGGAGTGAAGGTCAAGCCCAGAAGCTTGTCAAAACATGGGACTTCTCCTAGACGAGAGCCATCCATTTCAATTGATGCCAGATGGGGATCAGAGCGTTGATGATGTAAAGATAGGAGTTTGGTTTTAGATGCATTAAAGGTAAGCAGACACGTCTTCCCCCACTGAACCACTCGTTCGTGATCAGAAGAGAGAGAATCAGAGAGTTTAGTCATTTACAGCCTTTGATGTGCTGCCGTAGATGGTCGTGACATCAGCATAGATGTCAACGAATGATTTTAGTATGTGTTTTTGGGAGATCATTGATGTAGATCAGGAAGAGAGTTGGGCCTAGGATTGACCCTTGAGGGACTCCATCATTAATACTGCAGATATTCAAGTCTAACAAAATGGGGACCAGTTAATGGTAAATCGTAAATGTTAGGCTCTCGTCAGCCATGTTGTTTCTTGAAACCGACGGTACTAATGTTTTTCTGACCTTCTGTGCATTTAAATAAATAAATATTAAGCTCTTATATCGAAAAATGTTTTTTTTCTTTGCAATCGAGTACTTTATTGGAATTCTTTCACAAACAAACAAATATATATATATACTAGCAAGAACCCATACGTTGTCCGGGATTGAATGTTTCACACTCCCGTATTTTTTAGTCATCGAATTCGTTGAAATCACCCATTTTTCAATCAAATCGATTGTCTGCTCTAGCTGTAGCCCCATCTTTGTGCACCGGGTTGAAACTGCACGTGCCTCTCGCAGTTATATAATGGATAATACATTTAAGTTTACATTGCACTGTAGAGAATCTACTATAGATTATAAAACATGTTTCTAATTGCTGGAATTAAATTTTAAAATGCAAAACAGAAATACTATGCGGAAATAGTGGTCTAGACATGGAAAAATCATTGAATATGCATCCCTGTCATATCAAAGAATCTAGTGTTGATCTTATATGCCGAGTCTTACTTATGGTGTTGTGATAATGGTTTGACTTGAAGTTTAAAATGAAAAAGTCAAGTATCATGGTTCAGTTGTGCTTTAAACAGACACATTCGTTTTCATATTAAAAAACTACTTATTTTATATACTGCGCCTTTACAGTTTTTGTAATTAAAAAAAAAAACTTCTCAAATGCGGTGTGTAAGGTGTTTGTTTTTTTGTTAAAATGACCTATTCCTTGTTTCAAAACATTTAATCGATTATCGATATATATCGGAGAGATTCCGATAAAAAAAAACATATCTAAGGACACTGCCCGTCATGTATAGTATCTTAATGCGAAATTTCATAAAATTCGGTGAAACTGCTTTCGAATATATAGGAAACTAACCCAAACCTTCCCCATACATAGAAAAAAATATATATACATGCATATATATATATATATATATATGTATGTATGTATATATATATATGTATATATATATTCTCATTTATTAAGTGTAGGTAGTTATCAGGTCATTTATAAGTATTTAATTGTGCGTCTAAATTCGATTTTTTTTTTAAATACATGTTTAACTGATAGGATTGCCGCCCTAGTAAGGACGGCATGATTCCATTTCCGTTGGGTGAAAACCGATTTTCCTTTTGTTGCACACCATCTACTTGTTGATCACTTGTATAAAAATCCCAAGAGCGATAGGAGCCTATTCTCAAGTTTGAAAGTGGCACAATATTCAACAAACTCGAGCTGAGCACAATCCATGCACTCTCCCCATCCAAGTAAGGAAAACAGGACCATTGCATACACTCTCAAAATGCGAATGATTCCATTTCAACGCTTGAGGGCACAGCTCAACGAGGTTTCTGTCCACGGTTATAGTCGTTAGTGTGTTTTCAAGTGGGGGTCACATCATGCCGGCTCACATCTTTGATGTCGGCTTGAAAATCTGGAGCAATCAGATGGCTGCTTGCAGACCCTAGGTGTGGTAGCATGGTTCGGCCTCGGCCCACAAGCCCAAAGGGCTTCAAAGGGAGTGTTACGACTCTGTACCCTTTTTCGCTAGCGACTTTCCTGACTTGAACCCGTTGGTCTATTTCGTTTGGTTATCTGTCGAAAACATCACCAACACTACCTCCCAAATCACCAAAGCCATCCTGATCGTCGCCATCCGTCAAGCTCCCGCAGGTGCTTGTGGAAAAGCTATGCCTCCGGTTCCAGACCCGTATTGAATAGATGTCAGCTCTACTACATAAGCGATATTTTTACTTGGCATTTTGGTCAAGATGACGTCACCGTGTTCGTGTCTTGCCACACGGACGTTCAAGCGGTGGTCGAGGCGCTCGCTCGATACGAAGAAGTCACAGGGGCCATGTTCAACCGCAGCAAGTCTGTCGGCCTTCGGTTGGGGGCCTGGATCGGGGTAAACTCGCTTCCAGGTATTTTCAGCTGGACCGATGGACCGGTCCGTATTCTCGGTGTCTGGTTTGGACCGGGACTTCAGCTGGAAAAGAATTGGTCGGAAGTATATGGCAAGGTCAAATTGTCAGTGAAGACTTGGATTGGAAGGAAATTGTCTTTGAAGGGTCGGGCGGAGGCGTGTGCTACATACGTCTTTCCTCTCATCCTTTTTTTTTTTTTTTTTTTACACAGTGATCACCACTTATCAAGGCCCGGAAGCCACTCAGGGATAAGGGTTATTGCAAGTACATTACGTTAGTGTGGAGATTTGATGGAGTGTTTACTTAAGGGGCCGGTTCATTAGGAATTTGTTAGCATTAGACTTGAAGACATCCAAGTTGTAGTCAGGTGGGAAGCAGGCAGACGAAATAGAGTTCCACAGGCGTGCAGTTCTAAGAAAGAGGCTTTGTTCATGGAATCCGCGTTTTGATTTAGGCACAGATATAGAGTGGGGGAAATTTTTCACAGTGGATTCAGCTAGACGGGGGTTTTTCGTGAAAGATTGGCGAGGGGGGACCAGGGATTGGAGTTCAGACGAGCACCTGCCATGAAAATAACGATAAAACAAGGATAGGCTCGCAACGTCTCTTCTGTGGGAGAGGGGTTGCAGGGTAGAGAAAAGGGCATCCCCCACTAAACCACGAAGTCTATTTTGTACTCTGTCAAGGCATGATAGGCTGTTTTTGGCAGCTCCTGCCCAGATATGAAGCTCGTTCCCAGATATGGCAGCAGTATTCCATCCTTGGACGTACTTGACTTTTATATAGATAGAGAATTGCATCAGTAGTGAGATATCTTCTGGAGCGGTAGAAGGATCCCACCATCTTTCCAGCGACCTTGGCAACAGACTTGATGTACGTGTTCCATTTCAGATCAAGAGTAAAAGTCAAACCCAGAAGCTTGTCAAAACACGGGGCTTCATCCAGACGAGAGCCATCCATCACAATTGATGCCAGCTGGGGATCAGAGCGTTGATGATGTAAGGATAGGAGTTTGGTTTTGGATGCATTAAAGGTAACTAGCCACATCTTTCCCCACTGAACCACGCGCTCGAGATCAGAAGAGAGAGAATCAGAGAGAACTTTGCCATTTACAGCCTTTGATGTGTTGCCGTAGATGGTCGTGTCATCAGCATAGATGTCAACGAATGATTTAAGTATGTGTTTAGGGAGGTCATTGATGTAGATCAGGAAGAGAGTTGGGCCCAGGATTGACCCCTGAGGGACTCCAGCATTTATATTGCAGGCCTCCGATTTTTGTCCATCTACCACTACCCTTATGAGCCTATCGGAGAGAAATGATTTAATGATTGAGAAAACATTTCCAGTTATACCGTAGCTGGGAATCTTGTGAAGTAGACCCTTATGCCATACCTTGTCGAAGGCCTTTGATATGTCAAGAGCAATTGCCCTAGAAAGGAAGCCTTTGTCAAGAGATTCATTAATCCTGTGGGATATAACCGTCAGCACATCTGCGGTAGATCTTGCAGAACGGAAACCATATTGTGTGTCACTAAGAAGGTTATTCCTGCTGAGGTGGTTGACTATTTCTCTATTTAATATTGATTCCAGCAACTTACTCATAACACAGAGGAGACTTATTGGTCTGTATTGAGAGGGAGATGACTTATCACCTGAATTCTTAAATACAGGGCAAACTGATGACGTCTTACAAGGGGTCGGAAAGCAGTTCTCCTTAAGGCAGCGCTTAAATAGTTTCGTGAGTATGGGAGCAAGTTCTGGTTGAAGCTTTTTTAACACTATAATTGGGATGCCATCAGGGCCAGTTGCTTTACTGGAATCTAGGTTTTTATTAGCTTGGCGACCTCATGCACGGATATTTGTATGTTACCTGGCTTGTTCTGTGTTATAGGAGGAAATATGGGGAGTTGATGGCCTTCGTCGCATAGGATAGAATTAGCTGCAAATTTCTTTGCAAATAGTTTGGCCTTGTCTGACGCTGACGAGATGACCTCTGGTCCATTGATAATGGTTGGGATAGAACGCGCACTTCTGTTACGAATCCTATTAGTTATTTGCCAAAACTGGTGGGAACCAAGCCGCTGATCAGCTACCTTGGATTTAACAGACTGGACATATAGCTCTCTTACATTTTTTATTACTCTTTTACAGTGGTTGCTGGCAGTCCTGAAAGCAGCTTTAGTCTCAGTGCATCTATTACGTTGGTAGCTATGGAAAAAGTGATTTCTGTGCGCGATAGCAGCAGCACATTCTGGGCAGAACCATGGCTGGCTGTTAGGTTTTTGTTGGAATTTTTTAGATGGTATGAATTGGTCTATGCCTACATTTAACCATTCGGTCAGATCTGATACTATAGAGGACACTTCCTTTTTAAACATGGGGTGCAGAGGTAAACCAGATATGAATGTACGGAAGCTATCCCAGTCAGCCATAGAGTATCAGTATACAGTACGGTGGAGAGGTACGTCTGGGGGCTTCTTACATTTCGTTTTTATCTTAACTGATACGACGGAGTGGTCGGAGGATCCTAGAGGAGAATGAACGGTACATGAACATAGCTCAGGGGAAGTTGAGAGAAAAAGGTCTAAGAGGCTTGCATATTGATTGGGTGTATCGGGCACACGGGTGGGTTGGCGAACAATCTGAGTGAGGTCATAAGCAATGGCAAAATCATGAAAAAACCTCCCCTCATCATCTGTCTTATTTGAATGGGTCAGCCATTCCACGTTATGGACGTTGAAGTCACCACAGATGTGGATGTTAGCCGAGGGATGTGAAGACAGTATGTGGTCTATTTTCTCAGATATGCTCTTAAAGATAGTAACTCCGCTGTTGTGGGGCCTATAGAGGGCAAATATAAATGCAGTGGTGTAAGCAAGTGCAACCCTGAAGCACATATAGGGTAAATTAGGATCTTCTCTAGAGATATCCCTGCCACATGGGAAGCCATCCTTAATGTAGGCACATATTCCATGCCCATGGCGATCTTGGGTGTCAGATTTAGCTGTTAAATTAGAGTATGCATTAATTATGAACTCATCTAGGGAAGTGGTCGGCCCTATTCCAGTTTCACTTAGAAATAATATGTCCGGTTTCGTCTCCTGTAATTGGGTTTCAACCTCTGGAAGGTTTGAACGTAGATCCCTGATATTGGAGAAGTAGGGGTCTACGCTGGAAGATGGGGTTCTAGGTTTAATCGAGTTTTTATTCTGGAGATATTTCATGTTGAGGTTTTGGGATTTGTGAAATAGGTCGGCATACTTTGTTAGAGCAGTACAGAGAGGGAAAGTAAGAGAGAAAAAGACAGGAATTTTTTTTTATTTGTAGCACACGAAAAGGTAAAGCCGTAACAATTACCCACTAGTATGGCATCGAGAGGGCCCACCAGAGACTACTGCATGGTCCAGATCCACTCACCAAATGGCAATACAGCAGTCCCAGTACTTTGCGCCTGCTGATAGGACAGCCTCCTTAGTGGTTAATCCACGGTTCGGGTCCCTGACTATCAGGCGGATAACGTCAGCCCAGACAAAACGTTTACCTCCAGCACCCTTACTAGTGACATGGCCACAAGGACAGACAGAGACAGAAAAATTTCCGACATCTCAGACTACTGGTCACCAAGTAGTACCGACCTTTACCGATTGTCTGTACTTCCTCTCCCTGCAGAACGACTAACCCGCTTGCAAGGGCGCCTCGATTCACTATTGGGGAACGATGGTAAGCATTATGTCTGCAGGGAGGTATGTGTCCAGAGGACGAGCGAGGGGGGGCCTGGGTCAGCCCAGTCTCTTGTGTCATATAAATGCCGAGAGATTGGCTTTCCTGGGTCGTTCGCTTGAAGAAGACGCTCCTTGGGTCCCTGTGGTTGAGAACTCGTTTCCCAATCTCAAACCCAACCCCTCGGTAGAAGGTCGTCGTAGGCCGAGGGGGGAGTCTAAGTTCGTCTAATGCCGGATCGCTCTTAGAGCTTTGCCGGGGACCAGTGTCCTCGATCAGCCAAGAAAGAAACTATATCGGGAGCTAGTGGAGGGGACCGCGAAGGATCCACTTTGTAGGCGATGGGATGGTCGATGGAGGTTGTCCGTTCTCATTGGAGTTGGGCGTCGGGACGGGAAATTCTGAACAACTCGGAATTTTCACTTACCTGTCGACTGGTCCGTAACGCGCTGCCCCTTCTCGACGAACTCTGCCGGTATAAAGAAAATACAAGCGGCTTCTGTCCGCGCTGTGACGAACGCGAGCCCGAAACGATCGGGCACGCGTTTTTTAGTTGCAGCCGGATCCAGCCCTTATTGGAGTACGTCGAGGGGGTAACGGCTCGCATCAATGCCGAATGTCCGCTCGATCTCGACGAAGGTTTTTTTTTGTGTACAACATGGAGCCGCCGTTCCCCAGGGAGGAAAGAATGGTTATCCTGGCGATCCTGGCAGTAGCGCGCATGGTGATTTGGATCACGCGCCTCAAGTTGGTCCGCGAAGGGAATCTGTTCCGGATCGGGATTTGATCGTTTACTTTAAACATCTGCTTAAAGTAAAGATCAGATGCGATTGGAGGAGGTTGACTTGAGTGGAATTTGACAAGAGGTGGGTGCACAGCACTAGTTGTGCATCTGTCGAGGAGCCAAGTTTCAATACGTGTTCCCTCCTTAAGCATGGCACGGGCGGTGGTGGGGCCTTCGGAACCCATCCCGCTTAGGTTCTAGCTAAGAAGACTCTTGACTGGTGGTATAAATGAGATCCTGTTCCTGATTTTATTTTTTGGTACTAGAGAACCTCTGAGTCTACCCATCCCCTTTGTGCCACATCCTTGCTTTTTCAACATCCCCGGTCACTCCCCTACTCAGAGGTCACCTTCCAACCCCCCTCCACCCGTTGCTTTGTTTTCTCCCACTGCCATTAAGATATTTTCCCCAATCCCCATTAGGGATCGCCCTGCTTGTTTTCGGTTCCCCGGAAAACAGTGGGGGGTCTAGTCACCTAGATTAGTACAGGGGGGTCTCACTAACAACCCAGTAGGATTTATTTTTTGTTTTTCATATGAACACTTTTAATTAGTTTTCCCCTCTCCACGAGAAATCCTTTTCCTAATTTAAAAACTTTTTTTATTTACCAATGAAATTGAACTTTATTTTTTCACACGTGCACACACACACACACAAAATTAATATTTAAAAAAAAATGCATACACAAACACACAGACAACTGTTTATTGATTGTAATATTGTTTTGATTCTTAAACGTTGGGGATTTATTAGTTAGTTTAAGATCCATAGAGTGAATGAGGAATTTTGGTAAATGTTGCCAGTCAAGAATAAGACTCCAAAGTCCACATTTATTACTTTTTAATCACTTTAGTCACAAAGACCCTGAACCCTTCCCCTCCCCAATTTCTTGTAGGGCCTTGTGCCTAATTTTGTTGTTCAAACATCTTTTGTTTTTTACTTAATTGTATTTTCAAAATTTTTAAAAAGCAATAAAATATATAAACAAGATCAAAGTGTAGTATCTGTTCCGGCAGATGCTGCACTTGGGATAATTTGTACCAGTCAATGGAGGGGAAGCCCTCTATACTGGGACAATTATTATTTTTGGTAACCAGAGTGGCCCCTTTTAGGGGAGTTGGTTTTTACCTCACATTAAAAACGGCCTTGTGCCTAATTTGCTCAGTGGGGGAGCAAATAAATACCATCTGTTCCGACAGATACTGCAATTAAAGACCAGATGTGGGGGCAACCCCACATACCTGACTTTTAACCAGCTCCCATTTCCCACCTCTCGGGAGCTGGTCTCCTTTTTCCCTTCCCCCTCCCTTCACTCCTCACATTAAAAATTGGCCTTGTGCCTAATTTGCTCAGTGGGGGAGCAAATAAATACCATCTGTTCTTCAGATGCTGCACTTCCATTTCTTGTTCTCTTTCGGCGGAGGAGAAATCCTTCACGACTGAGACAATTTTTATTTTTGTACCTTTTCT